>NC_041392.1:251904805-252232055 GCF_002162155.2 Triticum dicoccoides | reverse complement strand
CCCCCACACACACACTTCCCAACACCGAAGGAGTAGGGTGACACCTAGATCTTGATACTAATCTATCGACTGGCTTCTCTCTCAAACATACACACACACACTACCCGGCATAGAAGGAGTAGGGTGGCACATCGATCTTGATAATAATCTATCTACTCCTCTTTCAAACACACACACACACATACACTCGCTAGTTGTGCCTCTGTGCCTGCCGCGCACACTCTCGATACGTCTTTCTCTCCCTCCCCCCAACAATGACAGCAGAAGGGCGACAACTCGATCTGATCATAATCTGTCAATTGGTTTCTCTCTCAAACATTGTGTCTCGGTGCCTCGCTCGGTAGCCCCCTCGATATGTAGACTTCTCGTGCGCGCACAGCTGTAGTGACGATGACGCTGAACCCAGTGTGCCTTGTTTTTACCGGCCTCATGTGATAGTTTTCACCCTGTTTTCTATTAATTAACAAGGCAACCTTTTCTTTGTTACTACTAGTGAATCTGAAATCATTCGGGGCAGACATAAAATATATCACTTCAACCCAATTATCGCAGCAACTATTTTAAAAGAAATTAGCTAGCTGCCCGTGCGTTGCATGGAACATCAAGATGCATTTGTATGAGTAGTTTATCTTATGAGAGAAAATGTTGAACGAGGGAAGGCCTTATTTGCGAACATGGAGAGACATATGGGTATATTTTTGCAAAATTGCCATAGTTTCTTTCCTATCCGTTAGATATAAATTCGACGGCCTATATTGCAGGATGGCACACACACCATCATCACCAACTCTGTTTTCTACTCCCTCCGTCCGAAAATACTTGTCATCAAAATGGATAAAAAGAGATGTATCTAAAACTAAAATATGTCTATATACATTTCCTTTTATCCATTTTGATGACAAGTATTTTCGGACGGAGGAAGTATTTGTCTTTTTAGAGATTTCAACAAGTGACTATGACTGGACCTTACCAACATACTTAAAAAAGTAGTCCATAATTTTGAAGTTACCCTCTTTTTTTGGCGGTGCAGTGCCATCTGGATACCTCATAAATAAATCAAGGACAAATCTGACCCCTTCCTGAAAAGACATACGAAGCAAAATGTGTGAATCTACACTCTAAAATATGTCTACATACACATTCGTATATGGTAGTCCATTTGAAATCTGAAAAAGACAAATATTTAGGAATTAATGGAGTATATATAAGAGTAGACATGGATATATATCTCCAGCATGATCTACAACAAAAATGTGCTGGGCTGGTTAGCACCGGATGCTCGCAACGCGATGACATGAGTTCGAATTCTGTCTTTTAACTTTATATTTTTATATTATATATTACTCTACTTATTTAATATATACTTCTTTCGCTATTGTACTGACAGTCGAACCCACAGAGTACTTAGAATACAAGATTAATGATGGATTTGTTTCTTTTTAACTTTCTGTACGAAGCTGTAGCCACCCTGCAAGTCACGTGTACACTGTACATGCAATTAACTTTTTATAGAGGGACAATCATACAGGCAATTAATTCAAATGGATTAGATGCCACTCTATTATTTCTAGCATAAAGAGCATCTCCAACGGCAGCCGGCAAATTTCCTCCCGCTTCCTTAAGCGGAGGACGACGTCAAACGCCAGCAGCATACATTTTTACAACTCTAACCAACTAGATGAAATTCGTACAAACACGGACTGATTTCATATAAGCATGAAGGATTTCGTATAAAAAAGCCGGATCTTCATATAAACATGACGGATTTCGTTACATTTACATGAACTAAGAGGTGCCAATCCGGCTCTCTTGTATAATTAATACTCCCTCCGTCCGGAAATACTTGTCCTAGAAATGGATGTATCTAGACTTATTTTAGTTCTAAATGGACGCCCGCGGATCCCTTTGTCTTCCTCATGTCCGTCAGACACTTGTGGGGTCGACGAAGGTCCTCGAAGCAGCAAAGAAACCACCTGAATCCACGGTCGTCGCCTCGGCGGTGGCCTTCATGGGTCCCAAGTGGCGGTGGCCTCCCGTGTTATACTTCTCCTCGATGATGGCGGCGGACACGGAGAAGCTGGCCACCGACTCGTCGCTCTCCATGCACCCGGCTTCTGTCTCTGCCTGCATGGCGCTGCCGCAGGCACGGGAGGCGCACCCACAGACACCGGAGGCGCGGCCACCGCAGACACTGGTGGCGCAGTATGACGCGGCAGCGACGGCGCCCGTACCGGCGTGCTCGCCGCCGTGCCGGCGTGGAGCAACTCTCCACTCCTCATCGAGCTGAACTGGAACGACGAGTTGCTGAACCACGCGCTTGCTTGGGGCGGCAACTGGCTCCATCGGGCCAAGCGAGGTTGGTGAAGCACCGAGCGGCCTCACACGTATCCGGAGGGCTCGACGGGCCGCCCAGCCGGTTAATATGCCGGAGAACGGCTCATCGGAAGCCATCAGAAGAGTGGAGATAATGGTGAAGGAGGAGATGGGGGAGCGGCAGAGGGGTGCGATTCTTGCCTGCTGTCTGTCTGGCCTCGTGTAAATAGAGGGCGGATGGTAGGAGCTTGGCCGGCGTCTGGCCTCGTTTAAACTGAGGGTGGATGGGAGGAGCTCGGCCGGTGTTGCGTTTAATTCCGGCCCGCTCATGAATGGACGTGTGGCCGGAGTAGGATTCTCGGTTTGCATGCGGGTTTAATGGAGGGGTTTAATGGAGGCACCGAGCGTGCAGCGGGCGGCGCAGTACTATTAGATTTGATAGCAGTAATAAGCCATCAAATCACAAAGGCCCTCGCCTCTCGTGAAACCGACCGAGCTAGACTGCCCCGCCCTCTAGCCTTTTAAAAAATGTATATACTCCGCTTTTGTATAGTAGTAGTATCGATGGATTGCGCCATGGAGCAAAACTTGAAATTAAAAAAAAGGTGGTACATATAGAGAGCGCTCATCGCCAAATTATGCATATAGTACTATTAAAAAGGCTTGTCACAATAATGGTGTCCAGCACAAGTGCACAACCCACCCTTCAAATAAAACTAAGCACCCTGGAATTCTTTGACAAAACTAAGCACCCTGAAATTCTTTGACAACTAAACTGTTGGCTATATGATGTTGGCCATATATATTGTATGTATATAATGTGAAAAATGAGTGGTATACTATACAAACTAAAAGATGAAATGTAAGAAATACTAGTATGTACGTACTGAAGAGTTAAAGTAATAAGAAGAAACATAACATAGTTCTGTTGGGGGCTCAGCACAACACACCCCTCAAATTAAATTAAGCACACCTGAAATTAAACTTTGCAACTATTTAGGTAGACACTGCATTAAAACCACCATGAGCAACAACAGTGCCACCTTACTCGGAGTCCTCGTCCATGTCCTCTATTTCGTTCTTGTCCCTCTTCCTATTGGCTGATACTTCTTTGCTTGAACCGCACACTTGGCTGTTACTCTTCATCCAACCTTGTAGATATTGAAGCAAAGGTAGCCATCCATTACAGCGTAGTGGATGTGGTCTATATCTAGTACATTCCGCTGCCATGCATGATGATGAAACGTGTATGGAGGTTTCTCTAGTTTACCGTACGAAGGATGAACCTATGGCTCCTGCCAGGGTCAGGATTGAAGGCTGACGAGAGGACACCAGCCGATTCTTCTGGAGGTCAAAGGTGTTGCCTACAACGAGGCCTATCCGACGCAGGACTTCTTTGTCGTTACCAAAGTCTACAGTAACGAATTTTACTAGGTTGCTCTCGAGGAAGTCCTTAAAATCCTGGCACTCAACGTCGGCATGGCATATGTGGTAGACCAAGCATAAGTCATGCACGCAAACCTTGATCACGGCGGGCTTCTTCCTCTCTTCGTCCTTTAGATCCTTCTCTCGTCCCAGGACTATGGTGTACTCAACATCTAGCCGAGCGACCCACTCATCATCTGAGTCCTCGAACATGCATCTGAAGCGAGAAAGGCATCCTTTCACCGTCGCGGAAGAACGGGTGTAGATGATGTCGAACTCATCGCCGGTGATGGTTCTAACCTTGTACTCACCGCTGATCGGGGAGATTTGGGATGCCATGGATTTGGGAGGAGGGTTAGGATTAGTGGAACTGCTGTAATGTGAATGGACGAGACGACTAGGAGCTAACCGCCATAGTATTGAAGGACGTGCGGGGAAGAGTAGGAGCGAACTGCCAGCGTGTGAACGGCAGGGTAGTGGCTTTCCATTCTCCCATGATATGGGTTTCCGAGAGCCCTTGGATCTGAGATCGAACGGTTGCATGGCGCGATTCTAGACCTATGGGTGAATATCCTATCCTGGAGGGTTATTCTGCAAATTTTCAGCAACTTAGCATGCGACCGTTTGATCTCAGATCCAAGGGCTGCCAGCAGCCCGTATAGTGGTCGCGCCTACCATGATCGTCGCGTCGCTCGTGCGGTCGCGCCCTTGGAGATTTAACATGGTGCGTTAGGCTATCTAATGTTGGCATGTCATACATAGTCATCACTTAGTCACTCATACTACAACAAGGTTTTGGCTATAAGGTTGGCTATAAGTGTATTTTTTTACTTCTGTCTATCTCTTTCTTCGTACTCCCTCTGTCCCATAATATAAGAACGTTTTTGAAACTAGTGTAGTGCCAACAACGTTCTTATATCATGGGACATAGGGAGTACTAGTATTTATTGCATTTGCCAAGGAGTGACCTCTTCCAATGAAATGGTGTTGCTAAGTTTGCTTCATTTAATTAGCTATAGACTCAAAATTGTCTTTTCACCTAGGTACACGCGCTTAGCACCGTTTCTTCCTTGGGGTCACCAAACTAGTCTCTCTCTTCTTGATTAACTTGCCACATCATACTTTATGCCTATGTGGCAAGCTTAAGCACCTGTAGGAGCAAGTAAGTACAATAGTGCGCTTTACATGGCATTTTTGCATATGTGGAGGAAAGAGAGGCAAGGAAAAAGTGGAGAAGTGGGCTCTCATGCAAGATCCAGCCTCTACTACATGGTGGAGCATTGGGAGAGGCACCTGTATGGAGGTGGTCAGGAATCGGGAGACTCACGCCGGTCGTAGCGCCATAGTTAAAATGATAATGGCAAGTCAAATCACGGGGCCCCACCTGTCCAGCAGTAACTCGCTGTCAAATCACATAGCCCTACGTTTGCAGCAGCCTACTCCCTCGTCTTGTCACATCTCTGTCGAACCGACTAGGCGGAACTGCCCCGCCTACTGCGCAGGAAAAGCCCGCGCAGTATACTCCCTCCGTCTAGGTGACCAAGTTGGAGAGGAAAACGAGAGAACTTAATGTTTAGTATTTGCTAAGGCTGGTTGTAATGGTACTAGCCTTAGCAATTATGATGAGGTGTCATAGAATTAAAGAAAGAGAAGAGAGTTGAGTACTATGTGTCATACATGGCAATAAATAAAGTACTACATGATACTAATATATGATACATGGCGCAGGAGTACTAAGTATTATTAATATAGTTTTGCTAGAACTCATCTAGATGAGATATAATTTGGTCTCATTCATCTTTATAGCCATTGGATGTGATGCTATATAAGATGCGTGTGTGCTGACGTGGGTTGTATTTGTTCTTGTGCAACATACTGACCACTGCATGTCATGTTTGATAGTCTCAAGTCATTAAAAGCATACAAGCCCCACATCTCTTCTTGGTTGATTCCTCTATTTATGTCAAAAAATAAGAAACGACATGAGAGTTAATGCACCACGCCTATGTGTTTACTATTTGGTTTTAGTAAGATGACTTAATACTCACCTATAAGGAGGGAGTATTCGATTTGACAGCGGGCAATGCAGTTCCCGATACGGATTTAATGCAGACAAGGGAGGGAGTAGCGGTTCCCGATATGTTGAACGGCCAATGCATCCTCCTTCAATTAATGCATGGGGGAAGTAATTGGAGGAGGTTCGGGAGA
Source organism: Triticum dicoccoides (assembly GCF_002162155.2). Classification (NCBI taxonomy): domain Eukaryota; kingdom Viridiplantae; phylum Streptophyta; class Magnoliopsida; order Poales; family Poaceae; genus Triticum; species Triticum dicoccoides. Next base: position 252,226,109 of record NC_041392.1, on the reverse strand, counting down.
AGAGCCTGCATGATGTGAATGCAACGCAGTTTGCCCTCATTGCCCTCATATAAAGGCGCCTCTCCATTCCAATGCATCTACCACATCGTACACACATAAGCATTTGCCTAAGCACCTACACTAAGCGCAAAAGAGCTCACTCCAGACCCATGGCGACGATGCGCGTGAGCGGCCAACGGCTGCGCCAGATGGTCCATGACGCCGGCCTGCGGCATGGCGCCGAGGATCGTCTCCAGGCGGTGTTGGAGACCAGCTGGTGGATGGCCGTCGCCGACGCCAACTACGACTCTCAGGTGGACCAGATGATCGTTGCCACCAGCAACAAGTTCACCGTCCTCAAGAAGATCGCGGACGACATCGCCGTACTCCTCCAGGCCGCGCGCCCGGGCTCCTCATTGCCTGCCACCCTAATCGGCCTCCATGGCCGGAACCTCTTTCAAGCACGGGTGGCCCTACGACTGCCTGCCGACGCCACGAAGAATGTCCACATGGAGGTCACGCTCGCCGCGAGGCGCCTCGCCCTGCAAGAATTCGTCGACCTACACATCCACGTGTACGAGAAAATCATGTACATAGGTATCTACAAGGCCAGTGAGGATGCTACGACGTTGGCCTTCCTCAACCGGCTGGAAGCCTTGGATGCCTTTGCTGAGAAGCACCTCGACCTCGCCACAAAAGTCGCCGCTCCTTAGCCGACGGTCAGTGGCCCGGCGCACTAAGTTGAGGAGGAGGAGGTTGTCCATACGTGGATCCATCTTTCTTCTTGCCTTCTGTAACCACCACTGTGATCGCATCATCGTGGCCTTAATTCTTATTGTGCTGTTGCACTCTCGTTCCAGTTAATACCGACATGTGCGATCCCTTTGCTTAATTATATGCATCACTTTAACTAGTACTCCATCCGTCAATTTATAAGTTGTGCTTACCTTTTCCATCAACTTCGTGTAACGCGCGGGCATCTTGCTAGAAACACTAGAATATGTCTATATAATCCGTATGTGATAGTCCATTTGAAATCTCAAAAAATAAAAATATTTAGGTACGGAGGGAGTAATATATTAGGAGTATATCAAAACAATAGTGATTTCTTTCAAGTTTGTGAACAAATACTACTATTCTACTACTTTGGATCCGTCGCAACGCACGGGCACATTGCTGGTAAAAGGAAAAGGCCTGCCGCGTTCGCGTCGCACCCCCATACGCCCGGGAATCGGGAGTACAACACGACCCGTCCGGTACGACACATAGCTTAGGGAAGGCGTGTTGCCTAGCATTTTCACTTTCATGTGGGACCGTCGTTGAGCAAACCGACACCCCGCCCGCCGCCGGGTTGGAAAATAGAAACAAGGGGATGATCTAGCTGTAGCACGGAAGCCAAGAAATTTGGTGTCAGACGGGGCTCGTTGATAGAGTAGGAGCATTCCGTACTAGTACTACTCCTACTAGTACCAAGTTTGTAGTCCTAATACTATATTACTAGTACTACCACTATACAACTAGTAGGTACGTGCACGACACAACATCGTAGGAACCCATGAAGCTTATGTGGTTTGGTTGCATGGCTACGGAAGATTAGAGAAAAATAAATAGATAATGTGTTTAGAGTGCACTCCACTAAATAGATATACTTTGGATCCATTGCAACGGACTGACACATCTTTTTTCAATCAACGTAGTATGAATAATATGATGTGGGGGGCACCCATGAAGCTTATGTGGTTTGGTTGCATGGCTACGGAAGGTTAGAGAAAAATAAATAGATAATGTGTTTAGAGTGCACTCCACTAAATAGATATACTTTGGATCCATTGCAACGGACCGGCACATCTATATCTATACCCCCTATATAGTGTGTGAAAAACTTTGAAAGTTGGTCGTTGGATGAAGCCAATCCGACAGTACAAAGATGGCAAATCCGAGCACTACTGGCCGTTGGATACCATCCACCACATTCTGCCACATGTATAATCTAGAAGACTCCATGGTTGAACTTAATTCATGACTAAATTTGTCACAACTAAGCTTAGGCAAAGTTATTAGTTCTTCAAAATGAGAGCCACAAGTTGGCAAGCCTAAGGGAATCTTGCCACATTTTTTGTGTGTATGTCATGTGGGGCCTTAGTGTGGCTTGCCTAAGGTGTGGCTTGAACCAAACACTCACCTAAGTTAATCAAACTTGCCTAACCTTACATTCCACCAGATTTTGCCACATGTTAGAATCCAGAAAGCTCCACATGTAGAAGCATAATGCACAAACCACCAGAATCTCATGCGTGCAATGCACGTGTACCTTACTAGTACTAGTTGGTAGTAGTAAGAAACAAATTCCAGTTTTGACACGAGCTCATACTGCAGGAGCACCACAAGGCCTGACGCAGGAGTTACATTTCCCTCTCGGGGCCCGCAGGACCGAACTTCAGTGGCTTAGTGCCTGGCCTATGAGTCAATGACATGCGGACCTTAAATGCGGCTGGCCCACATGTCATTCTCATGGTGGTGGCGTGGTTCGCGAGTCACTCGTTCGAGATGAACCGGCCAGTGGTGGCATGGCCGTGGCGAGGGTGCCACAGCTGGGCGTCGGGGCGTTACGAGGGGTAGATGGCCACCCTTGCAGGTACTACCTGTAGTACATAAGTACTCCAGCCGAGGATTGATGCCCGGGACGAAATGTGTCACAGCCGCTGGATGAAAATTCGATGGTGCGGGAGTACGGATCGGAGCACAACAGCGGAGTAGGAAAACCACGTCCAATCGGGTGTGTCTGTTGGGGAACGTAGCAGAATTTTAAAATTTTCTACGCATCACCAAGATCAATCTATGGAGTCATCTAGCAACGAGGGAGAGATGAGTGCATCTACATACCCTTGTAGATCGCGCGCGGAAGCGTTCAAGAGAACGGGGTTGATGGAGTCGTACTCGACGTGATCCAAATCACCGATGGCCAAGTGCCGAACGGATGACACCTCCGCGTTCAACACACATATGGTTCGGAGAGACGTCTCCTCCAACTTGATCCAGCAAGGGGAAGGAGAGGTTGATGAAGATCCAGCAGCACGACGGCGTGGTGGTGGAAGCAACGGTGATCTCGGCAGGGCTTCGCCAAGCGCAGGGAGACGGAGGAGTGTCACGGGAGGGAGAGGGAGAGGCCAGGGGCTTGGGTGCGGCTGCCCTCCCTGCCCCCCACTATATATAGGGGCCCTAGGGGGGGCAGCGGCCCTAGGAGATCCAATCTCCTAGGGGGGGCGGCGGCCAAGGGGGTGCCTTGCCCCCCAAGGCAAGGGTGGCGCCCCCCACCCCTAGGGTTTCCAACCCTAGGCGCAGGGGGAGGCCCAAGGGGGGGGGGCGCACCAGCCCACTAGGGGCTGGTTCCCCTCCCACTTCAGCCCATGGGGCCCTCCGGGATAGGTGGCCCCACCCGGTGGACCCCCGGGACCCTTCCAGTGGTCCCGGTACAATACCGATTACCCGCGAAACTTTCCTGATGGCCGAAACTTGACTTCCTATATATAAATCTTCACCTCCGGACCATTTAGGAACTCCTCGTGACGTCCGGGATCTCATCTGGGACTCCGAACAACTTTCGGGTTACCGTATGCTAATATCTCTACAACCCTAGCGTCACCGAACCTTAAGTGTGTAGACCCTACGGGTTCGGGAGACATGCAGACATGACCGAGACGCCTCTCCGGTCAATAACTAACAGCGGGATCTGGATACCCATGTTGGCTCCCACATGCTCCACGATGATCTCATCGGATGAACCACGATGTTGAGGATTCAATCAATCCGTATACAATTCCCTTTGTCAATCGGTACGTTACTTGCCCCAGACTCGATCATCGGTATCCCAATACCTAGTTCAATCTCGTTACCGGCAAGTCACTTGACTCGTGCCGTAATGCATGATCCCGTGATCAACCACTTGGACACATTGAACTCATTATGATGATGCATTACCGAGTGGGCCCAGAGATACCTCTCCATCATACGGAGTGACAAATCCCAGTCTCGATTCGTGCCAACCCAACAGACACTTTCGGAGATACCTGTAATGTACCTTTATAGTCACCCAGTTACGTTGTGACGTTTGGCACACCCAAGGCACTCCTACGGTATCCGGGAGTTGCACAATCTCATGGTCTAAGGAAATGATACTTGACATTCAGAAAAGCTACAACAAACGGACTACACGATCTTTGAGCTAAGCTTAGGATTGGGTCTTGTCCATCACATCATTCTCCTAATGATGTGATCCCATTATCAATGACATCCAATGTCCATAGTCAGGAAACCATGACTATCCTTTGATCAACGAGCTAGTCAACTAGAGGCTCACTAGGGACGTGTTGTGGTCTATGTATTCACACATGTATTACGATTTCCTGATAACACAATTATAGCATGAACAATAGACAATTATCATGAACAAAGAAATATAATAATAACCATTTTATTATTGCCTCTAGGGCATATTTCCAACAGTCTCCCACTTGCACTAGAGTCAATAGTCTAGTTACATTGTGATGAATCGAACACCCATGCAGTTCTGGTGTTGATCATGTTTTGCTCTAGGGAGAGGTTTAGTCAACGGATCTGCCACATTCAGGTCTGTATGTACTTTACAAATCTCTATGTCTCCATTTTGAACACTTTCACGAATGGAGTTGAAGCGATGCTTGATATGCCTGGTCTTCCTATGAAACCTGGGCTCCTTGGCAAGGGCAATAGCTCCAGTGTTGTCACAGAAGAGAGTCATCGGGCCCGGCGCATTGGGTATGACTCCTAGGTCGGTAATGAACTCCTTCACCCATACTGCTTCTTGTGCTGCCTCCAAGGCTGCCATGTACTCCGCTTCACATGTAGATCCCGCCACAACGCTTTGCTTGCAACTGCACCAGCTTACTGCCCCACCATTCAAAATATACACGTATCTGGTTTGTGACTTAGAGTCATCCAGATCTGTGTCGAAGCTAGCATCGATGTAACCCTTTACGACGAGCTCTTCGTCACCTCCATAAACGAGAAACATATCCTTAGTCCTTTTCAGGTACTTCAGGATATTCTTGACCGCCGTCCAGTGTTCCATGCCAGGATTACTTTGGTACCTTCCTACCAAACTTATAGCAAGGTTTACATCAGGTCTGGTACACAGCATAGCATACATGATAGACCCTATGGTCGAGGCATAGGGGACGACACTCATCTTTTCTCTATCTTCTGCCATGGTCGGGCATTGAGCCGTGCTCAATTTCGTACCTTGCAATACATGCAAGAACCCCTTCTTTGACTGATCCATTTTGAACTTCTTCAATATCTTGTCAAGGTATGTACTCTATGAAAGACCAATGAGGCGTCTCGATCTATCTCTATAGATCTTGATGCCTAATATATAAGCAGCTTCTCCAAGGTCCTTCATTGAAAAACACTTGTTCAAGTAGGTCTTTATGCTTTCCAAGAATTCTATATCATTTCCCATCAACAGTATGTCATCCACATACAATATGAGAAATGCTACAGAGCTCCCACTCACTTTCTTGTAAATGCAGGCTTCTCCATAAGTCTGCGTAAACCCAAACACTTTGATCATCTCATCAAAATGAATGTTCCAACTCCGAGATGCTTGCGCCATCCCATAAATCGAGCGTTGGAGCTTGCACACTTTGTCAGCATTCTTAGGATCGACAAAACCTTCCGGCTGCATCATATACAATTCTTCCTTAAGGAAACCATTAAGGAATGCCGTTTTGACGTCCATTTGCCATATCTCATAATCATAGAATGTGGCAATTGCTAACATGATACAGACGGACTTCAGCTTCGCTACGGGTGAGAAAGTCTCATCATAGTCAACCCCTTGAACTTGTCGATAACCCTTAGCGACAAGTCGAGCTTTATAGATGGTCACATTACCATCCGCGTCTGTATTCTTGTTAAAGATCCATTTATTTTCCCTGGCTCGCCAATCAATGGGCAAGTCAGTCAAAGTCCACACTTCGTTTTCATACATGGATCCTATCTCGGATTTCATGGCTTCCAGCCATTTGTAGGAATCCGGGCCCGCCATCGCTTCTTCATAGTTCGAAGGTTCACCATTGTCTAACAACATGATTTCTAAGACAGGGTTGCCATACCACTCTGGTGCGGAACGTGTCCTCGTGGACCTACGAAGTTCAGTAGTAACTTGATCTGAAGTTTCATGATCATCATCATTAACTTCCTCTCTAGTCGGTGCAGGTACCTCAGGAACATTTTCTTGAGTTGCGCCACCTACCGGTTCAAGAGGTAATACTTCATCAAGTTCTACTTTCCTCCCACTTATTTCTTTCGAAAGAAACTCTTTCTCTAGAAAGGACCCATTCTTAGCAATAAAGAACTTGCCTTCGGATTTGGGGTAGAAGGTATACCCAATAGTTTCTTTAGGGTATCCTATGAAGACGCATTTTTCCGATTTGGGTTCGAGCTTTTCAGGTTGAAGTTTCTTGACATAAGCATCGCATCCCCAAACTTTTAAAAACGACAGCTTAGGTTTCTTCCCAAACCATAATTCATACGGTGTCGTCTCAACGGATTTCAACGGAGCCCTATTTAAAGTGAATGCGGCAGTCTCTAAAGCATAGCCCCAAAATGACAGCGGCAAATCGGTAAGAGACATCATAGATCGCACCATATCCAGTAGAGTGTGATTACGACATTTTGACACACCATTACGCTGAGGTGTTCCAGGCGGCGTGAGTTGTGAAACTATTCCACATTTTCTTAAGTGTGTGCCAAATTCGTGACTCAAGTATTCTCCCCCACGATCTGATCGCAAGAACTTGATTTTCTTGTCACGTTGATTCTCAACCTCACTCTGAAATTCCTTGAACTTTTCAAAGGTCTCAGACTTGTGTTTCATTAAGTAGACATACCCATATCTACTCAAGTCATCAGTGAGGGTGAGAACATAACGATAGCCACCGCGAGCCTCAACACTCATTGGACCGCACACATCAGTATGTATGATTTCCAATAAGTTGGTTGCTCGCTCCATTGTTCCTGAGAACGGAGACTTGGTCATTTTACCCATGAGGCATGGTTCGCACGTGTCAAATGATTCGTAATCAAGAGACTCTAAAAGTCCATCTGCATGGAGCTTCTTCATGCGTTTGACACCTATGTGACCAAGGCGGCAGTGCCACAAGTATGTGGGACTATCATTATCAACCTTACATCTTTTGGTATTCACACTATGAATATGTGTAGCATTACGCTCGAGATTCATTAAGAATAAACCATTCACCATCGGAGCATGACCATAAAACATATCTCTCATATAAATAGAACAACCATTATTCTCGGATTTAAATGAGTATCCATCTCGAATTAAACGAGATCCTGATACAATGTTCATGCTCAAAGCTGGCACTAAATAACAATTATTGAGGTTTAAAACTAATCCCGTAGGTAAATGTAGAGGCAGCGTGCCGACGGCGATCACATCGACCTTGGAACCATTCCCGACACGCATCGTCACCTCGTCCTTCGCCAGTCTCCGCTTATTCCACAGCTCCTGCTTTGAGTTACAAATGTGAGCAACCGCACCGGTATCAAATACCCAGGAGCTACCACGAGTACTGGTAAGGTACACATCAATTACATGTATATCACATATACCTTTGGTGTTGCCGGCCTTCTTGTCCGCTAAGTATTTGGGGCAGTTCCGCTTCCAGTGACCACTTCCCTTGCAATAAAAACACTCAGTCTCGGGCTTGGGTCCATTCTTTGGCTTCTTCCCGGCAGCTTGCTTACCAGGCGCGACAACTCCCTTGCCGTCCTTCTTGAAGTTCTTTTTACCCTTGCCTTTCTTGAACTTAGTGGTTTTATTCACCATCAACACTTGATGTTCCTTTTTGATTTCTACCTCCGCTAATTTCAGCATTGAATATACCTCAGGAATGGTCTTTTCCATCCCCTGCATATTGAAGTTCATCACAAAGCTCTTGTAGCTTGGTGGAAGCGACCGAAGGATTTTGTCAATGACCGCGTCATCCGGGAGATTAACTCCCAGCTGAGTCAAGCGATTATGCAACCCAGACATTTTGAGTATGTGCTCACTGACAGAACTATTTTCCTCCATCTTACAGCTGAAGAACTTGTCGGAGACTTTGAAAGGATCGATATGGTTGACTAGAGGGGGGGGGTGAATAGGCAACTACCAATTTTTAGCTTTTCTTTACCAAATTAAACTTTGCATCAAAGTAGGTTGTCTAGATGTGCAACTAGGTGAGCAACCTATATGATGCAATAACAACAAGCATACAAGCAAGCAAGGGAAGAAACACTAAAGAGCTTGCACAAGTAAAGGTAAGAGATAACCAAGAGTGGATCCGGTGAAGATGAGGATGTGTTACCGAAGTTCCTTCCTTTTGAGGGGAAGTACGTCTCCGTTGGAGCGGTGTGGAGGCACAATGCTCCCCAAGAAGCCACTAGGGCTACCGTATTCTCCTCACGCCCTCACACAATGCGAGATGCCATGATTCTACTATTGGCGCCCTTGAAGGCGGCGACCGAACCTTTACAAACAAGGTTGGGGCAATCTCCACAACTTAATCGGAGGCTCCCAACAAGACCACGAAGCTTCACCACAATGGAATATGGCTCCGAGGTGACCTCAACCGTCTAGGGTGCTCAAACACCCAAGAGTAACAAGATCCGCTAGGGATGAGTGGGGGAATCGAAAATCCCTTGGTGGAAGTGTAGATCGGGGCCTTTTCAACCACTCCTGAGCCGATCAACAAGTTTGATTGGCTAGAGAGATAGATCGGGCGAAAATGGAGCTTGGAGTATTTAATGGAGCTTGAGCAATAAATGGAGCTTGGGGGAGCAAGAGGTAGATGAGAAGGAAGAAGGGGACTCCCTTTTATAGTGGGGGCAACAATCCCATTGCCCCCCACCAACCAGCCCCACACAGGGCGGTACTACCGCTGAGAGGGGGCGGTACTACTGCCAGGACAACGGTACTGCCACGCCAGCCAGCGGTACTGCCGCGCTGAGGAGACTAGTAGGGAACGGACCCAAATGCGGTACTACTGCGGTGGTAGGGCGGTACTACCGCTCCTGGAATGGTACTACCGCCACTACAACCGTGACTAGTGCCGCAAAACCCGACATGAGAAAAAGACCTCTCGAATCGAGGCGGTAGGAGCCAGACTGCCCAGCGGTACTACGGCAGTGGGGTCAAGGGCGGTAGTACCGCTGTGGGGCAGTACTGCCGCTTGTGACCCTTCGGCCGTAGTACTTCAGGCAGTGTGATACTACCGCTGGGGCACGCGCGCGAGAGAGAAGGGATCTCTCAAAGATGCTGAGGACAAGGCGGAGGTGCCAGGCCCCCAGCGGTACTACTACTGTGGAGCCACGGGCGGTACTACCGCTGTGGAGCGGTACTACCGCTTGGCTCCTCAGCGGTACTACCGCTGGGTGCGCGGTACTACCGCTTTGACCCAGATAGGACAAGGAAGAGAGGAGTGATCTCTTCAATGGAAAGGAAATGTCCGGAGGGTGAGAAGCTGATGTGTACGTGATGATTCCACCCATGCAAAACCCCAGCGGACCCCCTCTTGATAGTACGGTGCCCTCTACGCAACTAGTCCACCGAGAAAGAAACGAAAGAGCTACACCATCTTGAAATACACTCCAAGGGGAAGAAGGCGTCTCGTGCCAGGGGAGAATCTGTGAATTATTCAAAGCACAAGATTAGTCCGCAAACATGTTGTCATCAATCACCAAAACTACCTTGAGAGAGATATGCCGTAACAATCTCCCCCTTTTTGGTGGACTGATGACAACTAGGGATTTGCGCAAGGAAAAGAAATAAAATGAAGAAAGCTAAGAACTACAAAATATAGACGGGCTCCCCCAGAATGTGTGCACCAAGAGATGGCACGACACACACATTCGGATCAACACTCCCCCTATATTTATAGTCCAACAATACTAAGCACAAGATATATGAGAGAAGTGAATAAACATGACAAGCATGCATCTCACAATAAACTACAAAACTCTGAAATGACATAAGTAATAAGGTAGCGATAGGGAGCATATGTCTCACACCATATGTCTAGAACTTAGGTCTCACACCAAACCAAACCAAAGAAGGACACCGAGAGAACACACAAGAAACCACAAGACGACTCAAAGCACGACACAAGAAGCAAATCCCTACACTCTCTCCCCCTTTGGCAGCGAGACACCAAAAAGGGCATAGAGTGACACTACGACTCCAGGTGATGGGAGGAGGAAGATCTCGAACATCACATCTCAGCATCTTCATCGTGGGTCGAAAACTGCTCGGCATCGGAGTCGGTCCAGTGGCAATTCTGATGAATCCAGTCCTCCTCTTTAGTGATCTGACCCTCAGACCCACTGGCAACTGTTGCTCCCATCTGACGCATGAGCTCCTTGTGGCACGTCCTGGCATGCTTCTCCGCCACATGAGTCATGTACTGACCATGAGACTCCATGCAGAAAAGCTTCTTCATCTTGCGCTTAAGCTTTTGTGCCCACGACGGTTCTGCACTAGAGGGGCCAAAGTTCTCCTCATGAGCATCAGTAGTAGCCTCACCCTCGGTCCCCATGGCAGCAGCAGCAGCAGACGGACCCCCTGTGGCAGCAGTAGCAGATGGACCCCCTGTGTGAGGCGATGTCCAGTTGTCCTTCTTCCTCAGACGCTTGATCTCATGAGAAACCAAGTCTCCAGTCTCTAGCAGCACTCTGGGATAAGTCTATACCCAGGCCCTCTCAATGAGCCTCATGATGAATGGACCATAGATAGGACACTTGCGCTCAGACACGGCAGATAGAAGTTCAAACCACATGACATGAGAGATATCCAGGCTCTCTCCAGTGCTTGCTTCCTTCTCATGCTGACAGAAAAGGAGCATGTCCACGAGGTAAGAGTGGACCATATCCAGATTCCCGATCCGAGGGAAGAGAGTCTCACGGAATATGCGATGAAGAATTCCAGATACGGAGACAGCTCATAGGTCTTCTTCTCAGTAACTGGGTGAACCTTCACAGTGCAGTAGGGCCAAAGAGCTTGCTTGTGGGTGGATGTAGCATTGAGGTGAGGACGGAAATCGACAAGAGTCTCAAGCCCGTTATCCACCACATCAAGTAACCCCATGAACGCCTGCCACTTGACGGAAAGCAGCTTGCCATTGGTCATCCATGTCAGAGTCCTGTCGACATCCGTCCCAAGATGGACTGTGGCATAGAATTGAGACACCAAATCCGCATCGAAATCCTTGTTGAATTGCATGATCCTGAGAATGTTCAACTGAGTGCACATCTGAAGGGCTTCGCCAAAGTACTCTGGGTCCTTCTCCATAGCATCAGTGTCAATGGAGCGAACATCAACAAAAAGATTCTTCTTGGCCTTGATCACATCAAAGTAGATGGCAAACTGAAAACGGTTCCAGAACGGGCGGTTGACCAAAGTGGGTTCTTGGTCCACCGCATAGGGGTTGCGGCGACGCTTCTCCCAAAACTCCTTGTTGGTCATCTCAGTCATAGTCTTCCCTTTTGGCTTGTTGGCGGCTCGCTTCGATTGCTGAGGAGGTGGAGGAACACTTGTAGGTGCACTTGCTGGAGGCGGTTGGGTGCTCGAGGAACCACCGGCTGGCTCTGAGGTGCGGTAGCATTTTGGTGTGGCACACCCGGGGTTGATACGGCGACCTTGCTGCTCGGAAAGGTCATCACCTGGAGCCAAACACAAGAACACGCAAAACAACCAGAAAGAACGAGCATAAGCCAACAAACTCAACAAAAAGATCAAGGTAAGGTAGGAAAATGATGGAAATTGGCATGCATCGGTAGTACCGTGACCTGCCCGCGGTAGTACCGCCCCAAGAGGTAGTACCGCCCCAAAGGGAGCGGTAGTACCGCTCTAGGTCAAGCGGTAGTACCGCTCCAAGGAGAGCGGTAGTAATGCTTGAGGCGGAGAAACATCAGTTTCTTATAGCACGAGGCGGTGAAACAGCGGGTTCCTACTACCGTGGTCAGATCCGGCAGTACTGGCCTACCAAATTCAAAAATAATCCTACCAAACTCTAATCGAGATAGTCTAGTTGCCTTCTCCAACCAACTCAAGCCTAGATTTAGCCAAAAATCTAGAGATGCAACCACCATTGCCCCTAAGAAACAAGAACTGAAAAAGAGACAAAACGAAAGAAGGAACGGGGGCAATACCGGCATCCATGGCAAGAGGACGAGATGGGGATCGACTCCACCAAAGGAAATGGAGAGGGACGCCCCGGAGACGGAGATCCGCCGGAGCCCTCCCGCAGCGAGTGGAGGCTGGAGAGAGGAAGAGAAAAGAGGGGCGAAGTGAATGGGTATGGGGGAGAAGAAACCTCCCCTGCCCCGACTTAACCCCATGTTCTCGTCCCCCAGCGGTAGTACCGTGCTGGGGGCGGTAGTACCGCTTACGAGCGGTAGTACCGCGCACCACCAGCGATAGTACCGCCCAGCACGCCATGACAACTAAACAAACACGGCTTTATCTCGATGAAACGACAAAAACGGCAAGAGAAAAAAACACACCAGCAGACGACCAAGACACACCTCTTCAAAAGAGGGCGGTGGCCGAGGCCACCTATGTTTGAGTCAAAAGGTATGTCACCGCGAAGATTTTAACCTTGGGCCCATGACCAAAACTCGTCTTTGAAACACAAGTGCCATCAACAATGGCTAAAGTGAAAGACTTGATCAATTTATGCATAATGGGGGGAGGGAGAGTTCATTGAGAGAACAACACTCCCCCTATGTCCGTGCCTACACCTAAACTAGACAACAAATTGAGCGTGGTAGGGTATGCACGGGTTCAAGCCACATTTCTCGAATTAATGATATTTAGCTCATGCCTTAACTCGCCACATAGTGACTTTCCTTAGGTGCGGCTTGAAACCGTGCACAAATTCTCACACTCAACATGATGTCCGGTCTAGATGCACAAAGGTAAAGCAAGGATTCAATCATGGAACGATATACCTTTTGATCCACCACTTTACCATTGGGATCTAAGTCAAGTTGGCACTTGGTGGGCATTGGAGTGGAGGCCGACTTGATGTCACTTAGCTTGAATCTCTTGAGCATGTCTTGAGTGTATTTGGATTGATTGATGAAGGTTCCTTCTCTTCTTTGCTTCACTTCGAACCCTAGAAAGAACTTCAACTCTCCCATGGAGGACATCTCGAACTTTGAGGTCATGAGAGCGGCAAATTCCTCATTGAAAGCTTTGTTAGGAGAACGAAAGATAATATCATCAACATATAATTGGCACACAAACAACTCCCCTTTGACCTTCTTAGTAAAAAGAGTGGGGTCGATTAGCCCAACTTCAAAACCACGGTCTTGTAACAACTCGGTAAGGTGGTCATACCACGCACGTGGGGCTTGTTTAAGGCCATAGAGTGCCTTATCGAGTTGATACACATGATGGGGAAAGTAGGGATCCTCGAACCCGGGGGGTTGCTTGACATAAACCAATTCATTAATGGGACCATTAAGAAAAGCACTCTTCACATCCATTTGTTGTAACTTAAAGTTATGATGAGAAGCATATGCAATAAACATGCGAATGGATTCAAGACGAGCAACGGGAGCAAAGGTTTCACCGTAGTCGATACCCTTGACTTGGGAGTAGCCTTGTGCTACCAAATGAGCCTTGTTGCGAATGATAATCCCATGGGCATCTTGCTTGTTCTTGAATATCCACTTGGTTCCAATGACATTGTGGTTCCCCGTTGGCCTTGGCACCAATCTCCACACTTTGCTGCGCTCGAAGTTGTTGAGTTCTTCGTGCATGGCATTGAGCCAATCCGGATCTTCTAGTGCCTCATAGACCTTGTGGGGTTCCACACAAGAGACAAACGCGTGATGCTTACAATAATTTGCTAATTGTCTACGAGTGCTTACCCCCTTCCTTAAGCTTCCAAGCACATTCATCATGAGATGATCCTTGGTGGAGAGCTTGGAAGCAACCTTGGCGGCACGACGTTCTAATTCCTCCTCGGTGGTGAGTTGAGGAGTGATTACTTGATCATCTTGAGCGCCGTCATGAACTTGTTCTTGATCTTGAACTTGCTCGGGGGAGAGAACTTGACCTTGGGCATCACTTGGTGTGTCAACACCGTCTTGAGTATGATCTTGCCTTTGGTCTTGTTCATGAGGTTGAGGCCTTCACTTTGTTCTTCGGAAGCATGTGGGCCTTGGGTTGGTAATGGCTCCACTTGAGTGGAGCATTGTCCTTCTCCTTCGGCCACAAGGGGTTCCTCAATGGGTAGGATGAAACCAACACCCATTCTTCTTATGTCTTGAGGAGGAATTTCATCACCTACATCACAAGTGCCACTTTGCTCCACTTGGGAGCCGTTATTCTCATCAAACTCCACGTTACACGTCTCCTCAATAAGTCCCGTGGATTTATTGAGGACACGGTAAGCATGAGAGTTTGTAGCATAACCAACAAATATGCCCTCATAAGCTCTAGCCTCAAATTTAGACAACCGGACACCTTTCTTGAGAATGAAACACTTACACCTGAATACCCGGAAGTACTTGAGGTTGGGCTTGTTACCGGTGAGTATCTCATATGGAGTCTTGTTCAAGCCCTTGCGGAGGTAGAGCTGATTGGATGCATGACACGCGGTGTTGACGGCTTCGGCCCAAAAGTTGTACGGAGACTTGAACTCCGCCATCATGGTCCTTGCTGAAGGAAATATGCCCTAGAGGCAATAATAAAGTTATTATTTATTTCCTTATATCATGATAAACGTTTATTATTCATGCTAGAATTGTATTAATCGGAAACATAATACTTGTGTGAATACATAGACAAACAAAGTGTCACTAGTATGCCTCTACTTGACTAGCTCGTTAATCGAAGATGGTTATGTTTCCTAACCATGGACAAAGAGTTGTTATTTGATTAACGGGATCACATCATTAGGTGAATGATCTGATTGACATGACCCATTCCATTAGCTTAGCACCCGATCATTTAGTATGTTGCTATTGCTTTCTTCATGACTTATACATGTTCCTATGACTATGAGATTATGCAACTCCCGTTTGCCGGAGGAACACTTTGTGTGCTACCAAACGTCACAACGTAACTGGGTGATTATAAAGGTGCTCTACAGGTGTCTCCAAAGGTACATGTTGGGTTGGCGTATTTCGAGATTAGGATTTGTCACTCCGATTGTCGGAGAGGTATCTCTGGGCCCTCTCGGTAATGCACATCACATAAAGCCTTGCAAGCATTGCAACTAATGAGTTAGTTGTGAGATGATGTATTACGGAACGAGTAAAGAGACTTGTCGGTAACGAGATTGAACTAGGTATTGAGATACCGACGATCGAATCTCGGGCAAGTAACATACCGATGACAAAGGGAACAACGTATGTTGTTATGCGGTCTGACTGATAAAGATCTTCGTAGAATATGTAGGAGCCAATATGAGCATCCAGGTTCCGCTATTGGTTATTGACCGCAGATGTGTCTCGGTCATGTCTACATTGTTCTCGAACCCGTAGGGTCCGCATGCTTAAGGTTTCGATGACAGTTATATTATGAGTTTATGAGTTTTGATGTACTGAAGTTAGTTCGGAGTCCCGGATGTGATCACGGACATGACGAGGAGTCTTGAAATGGTCGAGACATAAAGATTAATATATTGGACGGCTATATTCGGACACCGGAAGTGTTCCGGGTGACTTCGGAGAAAACCGGAGAGCCGGAGGGTTATCGGAACCCCCCGGGAGAAGTAATGGGCCATATGGGCCTTAGTGGAGAGAGAGAGGGGCTGCCAGAGGTGGGCCGCGTGCCTCCTCCCCCTGGTCCGAATTGGACTAGGAGAGAGGGGGGCGGCGCCCCCCTTTCCCACTCCCTCCCCACTTCTTTCCCCCTCCTAGTAGGAGTCCTACTCCTACTAGGAGGAGGACTCCTCCTGGTGCGCCTATAGGGGCCGGCCGGCCTCCTCCCCTTGCTCCTTTATATACGGGGGCAGGGGGGCACCCCTAGACACACAAGTTGATCTTCGTGATCGTTCCTTAGCCGTGTGCGGTGCCCCCCTCCACCATATTCCACCTCAGTCATATTGTAGCGGTGCTTAGGCGAAGCCCTGCGACGGTAGAACATCAAGATCATCACCACGCTGTCGTGCTGACGGAACTCCTCCCCGACACTTTGCTGGATCGGAGCCCGGGGATCGTCATCGAGCTGAACATGTGCTCGAACTCAGAGGTGCCGTAGTTTCGGTACTTGATCGGTCGGGCCGTGGAGACGTACGACTACATCAACCAAACGCTTCCGTTGTCGATCTACAAGGGTACGTAGATCACACTCTCCCCTCTCGTTGCTATGCATCACCATGATCTTGCGTGTGCGTAGGAAAATTTTGAAATTACTATGTTCCCCAACAGTGGCATACGAGCCTAGGTTTTATATGTTGATGTTATATGCACGAGTAGAACACAAGTGAGTTGTCGGCGATATAAGTCATACTGCTTACCAGCATGTCATACTTTGGTTCGGCGGTATTGTTGGACGAAGCGGCCCGGACCGACATTACGCGTACGCTTACGCGAGACCGGTTCTCCCGATGTGCTTTGCACATAGGTGGCTTGCGGGTGACAGTTTCTCCAACTTTAGCTGAATCGAGTGTGGCTACGCCCGGTCCTTGCGAAGGTTAAAACAGCACCAACTTGACAAACTATCGTTGTGGTTTTGATGCGTAGGTAAGATTGATTCTTGCTTAAGCCCGTAGTAGCCACGTAAAACTTGCAACAACAAAGTAGAGGACGTCTAACTTGTTTTTGCAGGGCATGTTATGATGTGATATGGTCAAGACATGATGCTAAATTTTATTGTATGAGATGATCATGTTTTGTAACCGAGTTATCGGCAACTGGCAGGAGCCATATGGTTGTCGCTTTATTGTATGCAATGCAATCGCGCTGTAATGCTTTACTTTATCACTAAGCGGTAGCGATAGTCGTGGAAGCATAAGATTGGCGAGACGACAACAATGCTACGATGGAGATCAAGGTGTCGCGCCGGTGACGATGGTGATCACGACGGTGCTTCGATGGAGATCACAAGCACAAGATGATGATGGCCATATCATATCACTTATATTGATTGCATGTGATGTTTATCTTTTATGCATCTTATCTTGCTTTGATTGACGGTAGCATTATAAGATGATCTCTCACTAATTATCAAGAAGTGTTCTCCCTGAGTATGCACCATTGCGAAAGTTCTTCGTGCTGAGACACCATGTGATGATCGGGTGTGATAGGCTCTACGTTCAAATACAACGGGTGCAAAACAGTTGCACACGCAGAATACTCAGGTTATACTTGACGAGCCAAGCATATACAGATATGGCCTCGGAACACGGAGACCGAAAGGTCGAGCGTGAATCATATAGCAGATATGATCAACATAGCGATGTTCACCAATGAAACTACTCCATCTCACATGATGATCGGACATGGTTTAGTTGATTTGGATCATGTAATCACTTAGAGGATTAGAGGGATGTCTATCTAAGTGGGAGTTCTTAAGTAATATGATTAATTGAACTTAAATTTATCATGAACTTAGTCCTGGTAGTATTTTGCAAATTATGTTGTAGATCAATAGCTCGCGTTGTTGCTTCCCTGTGTTTATTTTGATATGTTCCTAGAGAAAATTGTGTTGAAAGATGTTAGTAGCAATGATGCACATTGGATCCGTGATCTGAGGTTTATCCTCATTGCTGCACAGAAGAATTATGTCCTTGATGCACCGCTAGGTGACGGACCTATTGCAGGAGCAGATGCAGACATTATGAACGTTTGGCTAGCTCAATATGATGACTACTTGATAGTTTAGTGCACCATGCTTAATGGCTTAGAATTGGGACTTCAAAGATGTTTTGAACATCATGGAGCATATGAGATGTTCCAGGAGTTGAAGTTAATATTTCAAGCAAATACCCGAGTTGAGAGATATGAAGTCTCCAACAAGTTCTATAGCTAAAAGATGGAGGAGAATCGCTCAACTAGTGAGCATGTGCTCAGATTGTCTGAGTACTACAATCGCTTGAATCAAGTGGGAGTTAATCTTCCAGATAAGATAGTGATTGACAGAATTCTCTATTCACCATCACCAAGTTAGTAGAACTTCGTGATGAACTATGATATGCAAGGGATAACGGAAACGATTCCCAAGCTCTTCGTAATGCGGAAATTGACGAAGGTAGAAATCGAGAAAAACATCAAGTGTTGATGGTAGACAAGACCACTAGTTTCAAGAAAAGGGCAGAGGGAAGAAGGGGAACTTCAAGAAGAACAGCAAGCAAGTTGCTGCTCAAGTGAACAAGCCCAAGTCTGGTCCTAAGCCTGAGACTAAGTGTTTCTACTGCAAAGGGACTGGTCACTGGAAGCGGAACTACCCCAAGTGATTGGCAGATAAGAAGGATGCCGAAGTGAACATAAGTATATTTGATATACATGTTATTGATGTGTACTTTACTAGTGTTTATAGCAACCCCTCAGTATTTGATACTAGTTCAGTTGCTAAGATTAGTAACTCGAAACGGGAGTTGTGGAATAAACAGAGACTAGTTAAGGATGAAGTGACGATGTGTGTTGGAAGTGGTTCCAAGATTGATATGATCATCATCGCACACTCCCTATACTTTCGGGATTAGTGTTGAACCTGAATAAGTGTTATTTGGTGTTTGCGTTAAGCATGAATATGATTTGATCATGTTTATTGTAATACGGTTATTCATTTAAGTAAGAGAATAAATTGTTGTTCTGTTTACATGAATAAAACCTTATATGGTTACATACCCAATGAAAATAGTTCGTTGGATCTCGATCGTAGTGATACACATAATCATAATATTGAAACCAAAAGATGCAAAGTTAATAATGATAGTGCAACTTATTTGTAGCACTGCCGTTTAGGTCATATTGGTGTAAAGCGCATGAAGAAACTCCATGCTGATGGGATTTTGGAATCACTTGATTATGAATCACTTGATGCTTGCGAACCATGCCTCATGGGCAAGATGACTAAGACTCCGTTCTCCGGAGCGAGCAACTGACTTATTGGAAATAATACATACTGATGTATGTGGTCCGATGAGTGTTAAGGCTCACGGCAAGTATCGTTATTTTCTGAACTTCACAGATGATTTGATCAGATATGGGTATATCTACTTGATGAAACATAAGTCTGAAACATTTGAAAAGTTCAAAGAATTTCAGAGTGAAGTGGAAAATCATCGTGACAAGAAAATAAAGTTTCTACGATCTGATCGCGGAGACAAATATTTGAGTTACGAGTTTGGTCTTCAATTAAAACAATGTGGAATAGTTTCACAAACTCATGCCACATGGAACACCACAGCATAATGGTGTGTCCGAACGTCATAACCGTACTTTATTGGATATAGTGCAATCTATGATGTCTCTTACCAATCTACCACTATCGTTTTGGGGTTATGCATTAGAGACAGCTGCATTCACGTTAAAAGGGCACCATCTAAATCTGTTGAGACGACACCGTATAAACTGTGGTTTGGCAAGAAACCAAAGTTGTCGTTTCTTAAAGTTTGGGGTTGCAATGCTTATGTGAAAAAGTTTCATCCTGATAAGCGCAAACCCAAATTGGAAAAGTGTGTCTTCATAGGATACCCAAAAAGTTACTGTTGGGTACACCTTCTATCACAGATCCAAAGGCAAGACATTCGTTGCTAAGAATGGATCCTTTCTAGAGAAGGAGGTTCTCTCGAAAGAAGTGAGTGGGAGGAAAGTAGAACTTGATAAGGTAATTGTACCTTCTCCCTTATTGGAAAGTAGTTCATCACAGAAATCTGTTCCTGTGACTACTACACCAATTAGTGAGGAAGCTAATGATGATGATCATGTAACTTCAGATCAAGTTACTACCAAATCTCGTAGGTAAACCAGAGTGAGATCCGCACCAGAGTGGTACGGTAATCCTGTTCTGGAGGTCATGCTACTTGACCATGATGAACCTACGAACTATGAAGAAGCGATGGTGAGCCCAGATTCCGCAAAATGGCTTGAGGCCATGAAATCTGAGATGGGATCCATGTATGAGAACAAAGTATGGACTTTGGTTGACTTTCTCGATGATCGGCAAGCAATTGAGAATAAATGGATCTTCAAGAGGAAGACGGACGCTGATAGTAGTGTCACTATCTACAAAGCTAGAATTGTCGCAAAAGGTTTTCGACAAGTTCAAGGTGTTGACTACGATGAGAGTTTCTCACTCGTATCTATGCTTAAGTCTGTCTGAATCATGTTAGCAATTGCCGCATTTTATTAAATCTGGCAAATGGATAAACAAAACTGCATTCCTTAATAGATTTATTAAAGAAGAGTTGTATATGATACAACCAAAAGGTTTTGTCAATCCTAAAGGTGCTAACAAAATATGCAAGCTCCAGCGATCCATCTATGGACTGGTGCAAACATCTCGGAGTTGGAATATACGCTTTCATAAGTTGATCAAAGCATATAGTTTTATACAGACTTGCGATGAAGTCTGTATTTACAAGAAAGTGAGTGGGAGCACTACAACATTTCTGATAAGTATATGTGAATGACATATTGTTGATCGGAAATAATGTAGAATTATTCTGCAAAGCATAAAGGAGTGTTGGAAAGGAATTTTCCAAAGAAAGACCTCGGTGAAGCTGCTGACATATTGAACATCAAGATCTATAGAGATAGATCAAGACGCTTGAAAAGTTTTTTTCAATGAGTACATACCTTGACAAGATTTTGAAGTAGTTGAAAATAGAACAGTCAAAGAAAGAGTTCTTGTCTGTGTTACAAGGTGTGAAATTGAGTATGACTCAAAACCCGACCACGACAGAGGGTAGAAAGAGAATGAAAGTCATTCCCTATGCCTCAGCCATAGGTTCTATAAAGTATGCCATGCTATGTACCAGATCTATTGTATACCCTACACTGATTTTGGCAAGGTAGTACAATAGTGATCTAGGAGTAGATCACTAGACAGCGGTCAAAATTATCCTTAGTGGAATAAGGATATGTTTCTCGATTATGGAGGTGACAAAAAGGTTCGTCGTAAAGGGTTACGTCGATGCAAGTTTTAACACTAATCCAGATGACTCTAAGTCTCAATATGGATACATATTGAAAGTGGGAGCAATTAGCTAGAGTAGCTCTGTGCAGAGCATTGTTGACATAGAAATTTCCAAAATACTTACGGATCTGAATGTGACAGACCCGTTGACTAAAATTATGTCACAAGCAAAACATGATCACACCTTAGTACTCTTTGGGTGTTAATCATATAGCGATGTGAACTAGATTACTGACTCTAGTAAACCCTTTGGGTGTTGATCACATATCGATGTGAACTATGGGTGTTAATCACATGGTGATGTGAACTATTGCTGTTAAATCACATGGCGATGTGAACTCGATTATTGACTCTAGTACAAGTGGGAGACTGAAGGAAATATGCCCTAGAGGCAATAATAAAGTTATTATTTATTTCCTTATATCATGATAAATGTTTATTATTCATGCTAGAATTGTATTAACCGAAAACATAATACTTGTGTGAATACATAGACAAACAAAGTGTCACTAGTATGCCTCTACTTGACTAGCTCGTTAATCGAAGATGGTTATGTTTCCTAACCATGGACAAAGAGTTGTTATTTGATTAACAGGATCACATCATTAGGTGAATGATCTGATTGACATGACCCATTCCATTAGCTTAGCACCCGATCGTTTAGTATGTTGCTATTGCTTTCTTCATGACTTATACATGTTCCTATGACTATGAGATTATGCAACTCCCGTTTGCCGGAGGAACACTTTGTGTGCTACCAAATGTCACAACGTAACTGGGTGATTATAAAGGTGCTCTACAGGTGTCTCCAAAGGTACATGTTGGGTTGGCGTATTTCGAGATTAGGATTTGTCACTCCGATTGTCGGAGAGGTATCTCTGGGCCCTCTCGGTAATGCACATCACATAAAGCCTTGCAAGCATTGCAACTAATGAGTTAGTTGTGAGATGATGTATTACGGAACGAGTAAAGAGACTTGCCGGTAACGAGATTGAACTAGGTATTGAGATACCGACGATCGAATCTCGAGCAAGTAACATACCGATGACAAAGGGAACAACGTATGTTGTTATGCGGTCTGACCGATAAAGATCTTCATAGAATATGTAGGAGCCAATATGAGCATCCAGGTTCCGCTATTGGTTATTGACCGGAGACGTGTCTCGGTCATGTCTACATTGTCCTCGAGCTCGTAGGGTTTGCATGCTTAAGGTTTTGATGACAGTTATATTATGAGTTTATGAGTTTTGATGTACCGAAGTTAGTTCGGAGTCCCGGATGTGATCACGGACATGACGAGGAGTCTCGAAATGGTCGAGACATAAAGATTAATATATTGGACGGCTATATTCGGACACCGGAAGTGTTCCGGGTGATTTCGGAGAAAACCGGAGAGCCGGAGGGTTACCGGAACCCCCCGGGAGAAGTAATGGGCCATATGGGCCTTAGTGGAGAGAGAGAGAGAGAGGGGCTGCCAGAGGTGGGCCGCGCGCCTCCTCCCCCTGGTCCGAATTGGACTAGGAGAGAGGGGGGCGGCGCCCCCCTTTCCCTCTCCCTCCCCACTTCTTTCCCCCTCCTAGTAGGAGTCCTACTCCTACTAGGAGGAGGACTCCTCCTGGCGTGCCTATAGGGGCCGGCCGGCCTCCTCCCCTTGCTCCTTTATATATGGGGGCAGGGGGGCACCCCTAGACACACAAGTTGATCTTCGTGATTGTTCCTTAGCCGTGTGCGGTGCCCCCCTCCACCATATTCCACCTCGGTCATATTGTAGCGGTGCTTAGGGGAAGCCCTGCGACGGTAGAACATCAAGATCGTCACCACGCCGTCGTGCTGACGGAACTCCTCCCCGACGCTTTGCTGGATCGGAGCCCGGAGATCGTCATCGAGCTGAACGTGTGCTCGAACTCGGAGGTGCCGTAGTTTCGGTACTTGATCGGTCGGGCCGTGGAGACGTATGACTACATCAACCAAACGCTTCCGTTGTCAATCTACAAGGGTACGTAGATCACACTCTCCCCTCTCGTTGCTATGCATCACCATGATCTTGCATGTGCGTAGGAAAATTTTGAAATTACTACGTTCCCCAACACTTGCCGCATCCATCAACGTCCGGTTCTTCCTCTCCGCAACACCGTTTTGTTGAGGGGTGTATGGTGCGGAATATTGATGCTTGATTCCCTCATCACTAAGAAATTCATCCAAGGTGTAGTTCTTGAACTCGGTGCCGCTGTCACTTCTTATTGTCAAGATCTTTGCATTGTGTTGACGTTGTGGTTCATTTGCAAAGTCAATGACGGTTTGTTGGGTCTCGCTCTTCCTCTTGAAGAAATACACCCACGTGTACCTTGAGTAGTCATCCACAATCACCAAGCAATACTTCCTACCTCCAAGACTATCGAAGGATGGGGGCCCAAAAAGATCCATGTGAAGGAGCTCCAAGGGCCTCTTTGAATAAATGATAGTCGTGGGAGGGTGAGCCTTCTCATGTAGCTTTCCTTCGATACAGGCACTGCAAGCACGATCTTTAACAAAACTAACATTCGTCAGTCCACGGACATGGTCCCCCTTGAGGAGACTTTGCAAAGATCTCATATTGACATGGGCTAAACGGTGATGCCAAAGCCATCCCACATCAACTTTAGCCATTAGGCATGTCGCGGTCTTAGTGGGTCGCTCCGAAAAGTTAATCACATATAGACCATTCTCGACATGCCCAACAAAAGCTACTTTAAGAGTCTTGCTCCACAAGAGGGCCACGGTATCAATATCAAAGAAAGTGGCAAAGCCCATGATTGCAAGTTGACGAATGGAAAGTAAATTGTATGCAAGGGACTCAACAAGCATGACCTTCTCGATCGTGAGATCATGAGAGATGACCACCTTGCCAAGTCCCAATACCTTAGAGGATGAGGCGTCACCCCACTCGACATTGGTGGGCATAGATGGAACTTTGTGCACGTCCACCACCAAGTCCTTGCTTCCGGTCATATGATTTGTAGCTCCGCTATCGAGCAACCATGATCCACCACCGGAAGCAAAAACCTACAAGAGATCAATGCTTGGTTTTAGGTACCCATTTTGTAATGGGTCCTTTGATGTTAGTAACAAGGGTCTTAGGAACCCAAATAGACCATTCAATGTACTCATGAAGAGAACCAACAAATTTGGCATAAACATGCCCATCACTAGCACGGCATAACACATAAGAAGGATTAAAATCGCCGGCTTTGTTGGGAGGGGTGACATTGCCCTTCTTGAAATTGTTCTTCTTCTTCTCGTTCTTGGAGTCGGGCACGTACCCAACCCCTTCCTTGGCCACACCTCCCTTTTGGTTGATCAAGAGATCATTGAGGTTCTTCTTGCCTTGTATGCAAGTCGCAAGACCTCTCTCAAGTTGCTCCTTCAACTTAGCATTTTCCTCAACAAGATGTATATGCTCACAACACGGGTTAGTAGCATTTGCATTATCAATTAAAACCATATGAGGAAAAGTTGCTTTCTCCTTAGTTAGCTTCACTTGGAGTTAATCATGAGACTCCTTGAGACTAGCGTCAATACCCTTCAAGGCCTTGTGGGCCTTGTCAAGTATATCAAACTCCTCTTTGAGTCTAGCAAGATCAACCCCGAGTTTGGCCTTCTCGGAATTTAGCACACGAGAAACAATGAGGGCATGATCATAATCTTTCTTTAACTTAGCATGATCAACGTTGTGTGACTCCTCAAGAGCCAAACGAAGACCTCACTCTTCCTCGAGAGCATTGGAAAGATCCGAAATCTCATCGGCATAGTCACGACTATGCCCTTCCATCTTAGAGATGGTGTCTTCGTGAGCCTCGATCATGTCATTGGCCTCACCAAGTTGTTCCAAGAGAGCAACAAAGTGCTTATTGGATTTTCCCTTGAGTTTGCCCATAAAGGCCTCAAACTCGTTAGCCTCCACATTAGCTCCCTCAAGTTCATTAATGCTATCCATTGGGGAAGGATGATTAATGATGGTAGTTTTGATGTTGGAGGTTACCTTGTTGGTGGCTTTAGCCATGAGGCACTTGGAGGTGATGCTCTCATTGGGTGAGTCGAAGAGAGACACCCGTGACATTGTTGCAATGGCAACGGAGGCCATGGCAACCGACTCATCATCTTCATCATTGTCATCATCCTCATTGTACTATTCTTGCACAACCAAAGCCTTGGGAGGAGTCTTCTTGGTGAAGTTGTTCTTGTTGGGGAACGACTTGGCCTTGTCCTTTCGGATGAGTTTGCCACCATTGTCTTCCCTCTTCTCATACGGGCATTCCGCAACGAAATGACTCACGTTGCCGCAATTGTAGCAAGTCCTTACACGTTGCTTGCCCCTTGTGCTACTCGAGTTGTTTTTGCTAAAGTTGGGCCTCGAGTTTTTCTTGCTCCAAAATTGCCTTGAAGCAAGTGCCATGTGTTCATGATATGCATACTTCGTATCTTTGGGGTTGCTCTCCTCTTCTTCCTCTTCTTCTTCTTCCACGGTGAGCTTGGCCTTCAATGCAAGGTTAGGCTTCTTTGCCCATTGAGAACGGAGCACCGCATTGTCGGCGGTCTTGTCCAAAATGTTCATGGCCACAAACTCATCCAACACTTCGCTTGAGGTCAAAGTGTGGAAGTCCGGTCTTTGACGAATGATGGAGGACATGGCTTTGTGGTAGGGCATCATTGTCTTAAGGAATTTGCGCTTGATCCAATTGTCATCCGTGTCCTTGCTCCCGTGATCTCGCAGTGACACCGCGAGTTTGGTTACTCTCCAATAAAGCTCACGAGGTTCTTCATCTTCCTTCATTGCAAACTCATCGGCCTCATCTTGTATCACTTCATAGTTGGAGCACTGAATGCTTGTGCTTCCCCGGTAGAGAGACA
The DNA here is from genome assembly GCF_002162155.2 of Triticum dicoccoides. NCBI lineage: Eukaryota > Viridiplantae > Streptophyta > Magnoliopsida > Poales > Poaceae > Triticum > Triticum dicoccoides. The sequence continues at coordinate 252,200,044 of NC_041392.1, read as the reverse complement.
CGACACAATGCCATGCATCTTTGGCCAAGGCGAAGGGACGAAGATGAGGTAGGTCTTCGGGTGGAATTGCATCTTGAATGATGAAGAGAGCATTCTCATTGAATTGATTGTCCGCGGCTTCTCGAGGAGTGAAGTTGCTTGGATCATGTGGATAGAAACCTTCTTCAATGATTCTCCAAAGGTTAGTGTTCACATGATTTAAATGACGTTTAAAGCGGTAAACCCAAGAATCAAAATCCTCATTTTTCACAATCTTAGGGGGAGGACCGGCATGATTCAAATGAGTGGAAGGAACCGGTCCACCATAAACAAGTGGTGGTTCCACATGGGCAAAGATGCCGGTGCCATTCTTGCCACTAGAAGAAGGAGCCTTTTCACTACTAGCTTCCCCCTTGTCAGGGATAGCATCCATCACCTTGTGGGCGGGATCACCCACTTTCAATGGTGCGGTGGATAGTTTAAGCCCCTCAAGAAATTTAGTAAACATGCTTTCAACTTCGGTCGTCATGGAGGTTTTCAATGTCTCCAAGGCCACATTGAACTCCTCACGAGAGACCGAAGTTCCCCCATCTCCCGTAGACGAGATCGGATTCACACCGGAGTGTTCCTCCACACCGTCTATGGTATCAACCATACTCTTTGGACGGTAAAGTCCTTAATAAAGAGACGAGGCTCTGATACCAATTGAAAGGATCAATATGGTTGACTAGAGGGGGGGGGGGTGAATAGGCAACTACCAATTTTTAGCTTTTCTTTATCAAATTAAACTTTGCATCAAAGTAGGTTGTCTAGATGTGCAACTAGGTGAGCAACCTATATGATGCAATAACAACAAGCATACAAGCAAGCAAGGGAAGAAACACTAAAGAGCTTGCACAAGTAAAGGTAAGAGATAACCAAGAGTGGATCCGGTGAAGACGAGGATGTGTTACCGAAGTTCCTTCCTTTTGAGGGGAAGTACGTCTCCGTTGGAGCGGTGTGGAGGCACAATGCTCCCCAAGAAGCCACTAGGGCCACCGTATTCTCCTCACGCCCTCACACAATGCGAGATGCCGTGATTCTACTATTGGTGCCCTTGAAGGCGGCGACCGAACCTTTACAAACAAGGTTGGGGCAATCTCCACAACTTAATCGGAGGCTCCCAACAAGACCACGAAGCTTCACCACAATGGAATATGGCTCCGAGGTGACCTCAACCGTCTAGGGTGCTCAAACACCCAAGAGTAACAATATCCGCTAGGGATGAGTGGGGGAATCGAAAATCCCTTGGTGGAAGTGTAGATCGGGGCCTTCTAGTACCTCCCTACCACCGCGGTAGTACCGCATTTGGGTCCTTCCCTACTAGTCTCCTCAGCGCGGCAGTACCGCTGGCTGGCGCGGCAGTATCATTGTCCTGGCGGTAGTACCGCCCCCTCTCAGCGGTAGTACCGCTTTGACCCAGACAGGACAAGGAAGAGAGGAGAGATCTCTTCAATGGAAAGGAAATGCCCGGAGGGTGAGCAGCTGATGTGTATGTGATGATTCCACCCATGCAAAACCCCAGCGGACCCCCTCTTGATAGTACGGTGCCCTCTACGCAACTAGTCCACCGAGAAATAAACGAAAGAGCTACACCGTCTTGAAATACACTCCGAGGGGAAGAAGGCGTCTCGTGCCAGGGGAGAATCTGTGAATTATTCAAAGCACAAGATTAGTCCGCAAACATGTTGTCATCAATCACCAAAACTACCTTGAGAGAGATATGCCGTAACAGACTTCATATCTCTCGACCCGGGCATGAGCTTGGAAAACCATTTTCAGCTCTTCGAACATCTCATATGCTTCGTGTCTCTCAAAACGCTTTTGGAGCCCCGGTTCTAAGCTGTAAAGCATGCCGCACTGAACGAGGGAGTAATCATCAGCACGTGACTGCCAAGCGTTCATAACGTCTTGGTTCTCTGGGACAGGTGTGTCACCTAGCTGTGCTTCTAGGACATAATCTTTATTGGCAGCTATGAGGATGATCCTCAGGTTCCGGACCCAGTCCGTATAGTTGCTGCCATCGTCTTTTAGCTTGGTTTTCTCTAGGAACGCGTTGAAGTTGAGGACAACGTGGGCCATTTGATCTACAAGACATATTGTAAAGACTTTAGACTAAGTTCATGATAATTAAGTTCATCTAATCAAATTACTCAATGAACTCCCACTCTGATAGACATCCCTCCAGTCATCTAAGGGAAACATGATCCGAGTTAACTAGGCCGTGTCCGATCATCATGTGAGACGGACTAGCCAACATCGGTGAACATCTTCATGTTGATCGTATCTCCTATACGACTCATGCTCAACCTTTCGGTCTTCTGTGTTCCGAGGCCATGTCTGTACATGCTAGGCTCGTCAAGTCAACCTAAGTGTATTGCGTGTGTAAATCTGGCTTACACCTGTTGTATTCGAACGTTAGAATCTATCACACCCAATCATCACGTGGTGCTTCGAAACAACGAACCTTCGCAACGGTGCACAGTTAGGGGGAACACTTTCTTGAAATTATTACGAGGGATCATCTTATTTAAGCTACCGTCGTTCTAAGCAAATAAGATGTAAAACATGATAAACATCACATGCAATCAAATAGTGACATGATATGGCCAATATCATTTGCTCCTTTTGATCTCCATCTTCGGGGTTCCATGATCACCGTTGTCACCGGCATGACACCATGATCTCCATCATCATCATCTCCATCATCGTGTCTTCTTGAAGTTGTCTCATCATCTATTACTTATACTACTATGGCTAACGCTTTAGCAATAAAGTAAAGTAATTACATGACGTTTATGTTGACACGCAGGTCATAAATAAATAAAGACAACTCCTATGGCTCCTGTCGGTTGTCATACTCATCGGCATGCAAGTCGTGATTCCTATTACAAGAACATGATCATCTCATACATCACATATATCATTCATGACATCCTTTGGCCATATCACATCACAAAACACTTGCTGCAAAAACAAGTTAGACGTCCTCTAATTGTTGTTGCAAGTTTTTACGTGGATGCTATAGGTTTCTAGCAAGAACGTTTCTTACCTACGCCAAAACCACAACATGAATTGCCAATTTCTATTTACCCTTCATAAGGACCCTGTTCATCGAATCCGATCCGACTAAAGTGGGAGAGACAGACACCCGCCAGCCACCTTATGCAACTAGTGCATGTCAGTCGGTGGAACCAGTCTCACGTAAGCGTACGTGTAAGGTCGGTCCGGACCGCTTCATCCCACGATGCCGCCGAATCAAGATAAGACTAGTAACGGCAAGCAAATTGACAATATCGACGCCCTATCGGGATTTGTCGGCACATTCAGGCGGTGTTGCTGGACTTGTTTTACCATTGTCGAGGATGTCTCGTAACCGGGATTCCGAGTCTGATCGGGTCTTCCCACTAGAAGGAATATCCTTCGTTGACCGTGAGAGCTTGTGATGGGCTAAGTTGGGACACCCCTGCAGGGATTTGAACTTTCGAAAGCCGTGCCCACGGTTATGGGCAGATGGGAATTTGTTAACGTCCGGTTATAGAAAACCTGAAGTTGACCTTAATTAAAATACATCAACCGCGTGTAACCGTGATGGTCTCTTTCCGGCGGAGTCCGGGAAGTGAACACGGTGTTGGAGTTATGCTTGACGTAGGTTGTTCTAGGATCACTTCTTGATCATAGTTGTTCGACTGTGCTTTTGCCTTCTCTTCTCACTCTCATTTTCGTATGTAAGCCACCATAAATGCTAGTCGCTTGCTGCAGCTCCACCTTATACCTTTTACCCTTCCTATAAGCTTAAATAGTCTTGATCGCGAGGGTGCGAGATTGCTGAGTCCCTGTGGTTCTTGATCATAGTTGTTCGACCGTGATTTTGCCTTCTCTTCTCGCTCTCATTTTCGTATGTTAGCCACCATAAATGCTAGTCGCTTGCTGCAGCTCCACCTTATACCTTTTACCCTTCCTATAAGCTTAAATAGTCTTGATCGCGAGGGTGCGAGATTGCTGAGTCCCTGTGGCTCACAGATACTTCCAAAACCAGCTTGCAGGTGCCGATGAGTTCGTGCAGATGACTCAACCAAGCTCAAGAAGGAGCTCGACGGAGATCTTGTCCTTTGTGTTGTTTCGTTCTAGTGGATCAGTAGTGGAGCCCAGTTGGGGTCGATCGGGGGACCTTGTCGCTTTTGGGGTTCTTCTTTTATTTTGGTTTCGTAGTCGGACCTTGATTGTATCTGGATGATGTAATGCTTTATTTGTGTGAAGTGGCGATTGTAAGCCAACTATGTATCTCTTTCCCTTATGTATTACATGGGTTGTGTGAAGATCACCCCACTTGCGACATTGCTTTCAATGCGGTTATGCCTCTAAGTCGTGCTTCGACACGTGGGAGATATAGCCGCATCGAGGGCGTTATAAGTTGGTATCAGAGCCTTCCCCGACCTTAGAAGCCCCCTACTTGATCGAATTAGCTATCGAGCTGAGTCTAGAAAAAAATGTTTTGAGTCATTTAGGAATTATATATCGGAGAGTTTAGGAATTCTTTTTACTCCCCAGTCCCTTCATCGCTCTGGTAAGGCATCCTGACATAGAGTTTTGTCTCTTCTCTTCTCAAATTTCACTAAATTTTTTTAGGATCACGCGGGTATCTTGGAATCGTTCCGATGGATTTGTGACAAGAACATTGTTCTTGGTGCCTCCTGTCATTTAGGGGTTGTGGTAGTGTCCCGGGGAGTTGAGCTCCGAGGTGTTGTCGTCACAATTTTATCGTTGCAGTTCTGGAATACCTGAGTTTAGTTCGCCGACATCGAAAATCTCTTTTATGCAGTTGTTGGTGAGATAACCTCGACGCCACCCAGTACTGGGGCGGGAGTTCGGGAGTATTGCCATAACTCGTATAAGGGATGCTTTTCGAAGGTTGAGGTAGACGATTTCCGAAGGTTTCTTGGTTATGTGTTGAAGGATGGATACAGCCGGATGTAGGATTTGCTAGTTTTGGGTGAGATATTATGCTTCCCCTGTATCCCCAACACCTGATTTGATAACCGGAAAGTTTCGGGAGTTTGTAAGTGGGAATTCAAGTAGCTCTTAGGATATCTTTTCGACAGATGTATGATATGAAATTGGGGTTCGACGTCTAGTGGTCCGCCTATTCACGGTTGGTTTTACAGTGGTCTCGTTGTGTCTTAAAGAGTCCTTGGCTTTGCCGACTCGGGGACGCTTCGTATGTCATGTGCACTGCCTTGTACATGATGGTGCTGTACGATCGAGCCCGTGTAGGCCCCACCACGAAAACTTCGGAAGTAATCTCTATCATATGTTTGTTCCGCTTATTCTGCAAGCCAACCCTTTGTTTTTGTTTTGAGTTGTGGTATTCGAGTTGCTTCAATGTCAAGTGTTGATTCCATACGTTTCCTAAATGGTGTTCTTATACTCCGATGTGAATACTAATCCTTCTCGATAATCGAGATTGTCATATCACTCCGTTTCACCGGTGTGTTTCTCTTCAAGTGGATCCGATCATTTTCAACATCCGCAAGATCAACTCAAATTTTGGTCAACGGTGTTTGTTTCATCCATCTCCAAGTTGTCTTTGTTTTCCCACCCTCCCACCCTTGTTTCTTCAAGGACTCAGATTTCTTAATCAAGCATCCTTTGATTCATGTGAAGTCTCTCCATTCTTTTCCTTCATGTTCTTACCCGGTGATTCTCATGAAGATTCTAACGGAGCTTCAAGTTATCATTATTCATTCTTTTTCTTCACCGGTGGAACCAATTCAAGCCTTGTTGATCATATCATTTCCGTGTTTCAAATACCTTCTCTTGCCGGTGCACCTCATATTCAGTCATTTCTCGCTATTCAACTGTTCTGGAGTGCTCAAGATATCTCGAAGATTCATGTGTTCACTCTACTTTCGTTCAAGCTTTTTTCGAGGATGTTATCTCATTCAAGCCTTTTAATTCAACCGGTGCAACCTCTCTTTTAAATCTTTTCAACGGTGTTTCTCTTGAGTGGGCCCTAACCCACAGGTCTTTTCCCAGGATCTTACCTGACTCTTCTTATTTGTCCGGAGCTATCCTCAAATTCTTTCAAAATTTGACGTAAGAATGATTTATCATCAGTCAAATGTCTTTCTCCAAGATCTTTCAAATTCTTATCATTGTTGGTTCAACCTTTCCAATTTTAATTCCGGAGTGCCTCAATAATTCATGGTGGTGTTTCTCGTCGTCATTCTCGGATTTTGAAGACGAAGAAGATTTTCTCTCTCAATCTTGTTCCGTTCTCGTGATGATTCATGGTTCTAGCTTGTTGGCACCCTCTCATAATTATTTTGATTGTGAGAATTCTTTTCACCCATCCGTAGCATTTCAAGAGTATTTTAGTTTGTTTTCTACGAAGCCCATCATTTCAGAAGATTTATTCATCCTAGCTTTCAGCTCTCGTTCTCCAAATCTTCCCGGTGCTTCGTTCAAGTTTTCTCTAATCAATTCGGGATCTCTTCGTTCACTTGCATCTAAATTCTCTCAAGTATCTTCGTTCATTTTCCAATTCCTCCTGCTGATGTGGTTGTTTTCTTCGTTCATTTTCAATTCTTACGGCGGTTCGTTCAAGATTTCTCTTCTTTGTTTATCATTTCAATTCATTCGTTCTTTCCAATCCGTCCGGTGAATAAGTTTCTCGTCTCCTTCTTGATATCAAGCCAATCTATTGTTTCGTTAGTGGCAGCATTTCACCTCATAGTTTTGAGATGTTCTCCATAAGCCCACCACAAGTTTACTCTTTTCGTTGTTGGGCTTCCAACAACTCCGTTCGACCCTTCTCCTAAAGATGTCTTTCCAAGCTCTTTTCTAGCAGAAGTTGGCATCTTCTTCTCCATTCTTTCATTTCAATTATCTATCTTCTATTCTTTCTCCCGGAGGCTTTCTGATGTTGTTTTTTCGATCATCATCTCGAGATGGTGAGTACCATGTTCTTTTCATGCCTATCCTTTTAACCGGTGTGTTGTGCCATTTTGCTTTAGTTCTTTTCATCCTATCTAGCCTTGTATCACTTTTCAACCGGAGTGCTGCCCGAATTTGTTCTTCCTTGTTTCTCTTTTCTAACGGAGTACTTTCAACTTCGTTCATTCCAGTTTTCCCTCCGGTGCCATTCTAGATCTCAGGACGAGATCCTCTTATAGTGGTGGAGTGTTGTAACGCCCCAAGACCGGAGCTTCAGATGCCTTCCGTGGTTTCCGGGTTTCGTCGTGTGATTTGTTTGGTCCGTTGCATTTCATCTTTGCATCATGTGCATTGCATCATGTCATCTTGCAACCCGTTTTAAAACTCACTAAATAAATTGCATGGATCTTCGATCCATTTAAACCGAGGGAATTCACATGGTGATTCTCTTTATAACATATCCTCCCGATATTAGGGAGCTATATTAAATATTCCATTTGTTGGTATTAACCGGAACACACTTGCAAATATCCCATGCCTTTGTTATCTCAATTCTTGGTCTCCAAACTTTGCCCATAAATTCTTTCGTCATTTTCCGGAGCTCCACCAAAAATTCGAACATTTTTGGACCTTCCTAACCCTCACTTCCTATTCAAACCATTTGATTTTAAATCAAATGAGTTTGAATTTAAAACTTTCAAAAATGCCCACTCCATTTTCTTGGAACATGTGCATTTTTGCGAGTCTGGGGAATTTATTCCCGTGCCCAAATTCTTCCTCTAACCTTCTCTTCTCTCTTTTCCTTTCTCTTATTTTTCGCTGTTTTTGTTAAGAGAAGAATTAGTAAGGAGAGAGGGAGCCCAGCTACCAACCCTTTTGGCCAAGGCCTCTCGCAGCCCAGTAGCTACCTCCTACCAGTGGCCTATAGGCCCATCCAGCCGCCGGCCTTCCTAGGCAAACTCCAGCGCTGGCCTAAGGCCCAGCCACACCCTCCAACCCTAGCACTAACCCAGGCCCGACCAAATACCCTCTCGTCTCCCTCGAACTCCTTCCCTCGTTTCCTCACTGCCGCCAGAGCCATCTCCTCGATCCCGCTCGCTCTCTCCCTCACCTTCTCTCTCGCACTCGCGGAGAGCAGCCCGATCCCCATCGCCATGGCGCCTCCATCTTCGCGTCGCCTCTCTCCCTTTCCTCCCATTGCCGTCTTCGGTGGGAGAAGGAGCTCCCTACTGTCGCTCCGGCCGGCGGAGTCCAAGCCGCCGAGGAGTCGCGCCGCTCCTTCCCATCCTCACACGTGCCAGGGGCTGAGCTCCTCTTGTTGCGCCTTTGTTGGCTTCGACATCGACCAGATGCGCCCGACGAGCTCCCCAAGCGAGCTCACCCACGGCCCCTGCGTTCCTCGCGACTCCACTGCCGCTCCGTCCTAACCTCGCGGGACTCCTTCTGCAGCAGACGCCGTCCAGGGCCCTTGCCGCTGTGCCCGCCTGGATCTTTCGTCGGCGGCTAGAATCCGCTCGTCCCGCGCCTGCCTCATCTGTCCCTGCCTCGCGTTGCCCGTCTCGCCTCTGCCTCCTGTTTCTCTACATCGAAGCAGTGCAGGGGAGACCAAGCTCTTCGTTGCCTGCCACCCTGCGTTGACCACCAAGACCCGAGGCTTTCGTGTTGCTTTTGTTTGGATGCGTCAAGTTCCTCTACTACCTGTGTACGACTACGAGGTTTCTCCAAGTACGCCCCGGCAAGACCGACGCCCGAACAACTTCATACCGAAACGACAAGTCCTCTCCGAATGTGTGTACGACTACCATAGAGCCGAAGACTTTGGATGCTCGAACGAGTATCGAACGAAACACCAAGTACCACTATCGCCGAGTACAACTACTTCCGCGATGACACAAGAACAACTACCGTCGACCCTTGAAGCCTCCGTGGATGTCAAGTCCCTCGCCGTGATCCCGAACATCTACGGAAAATCGTGGAACTAAGAACGTGAACGACTACCGCCGCCAAGATCACGAGTACCTCTACCGTCGTCTTGTCCCCCTACTTCCACTGCCGAGCGTCCCGAGAATGTCTACTTCCCCTACACCGCATCGAACCTGAACCCCTCCGATAACACACGCTTCAAAGGTATAACCGCCGAGACGACCTTCCGAGAATGAATGCATGTTGTATGAGATGCTCATGTTCGAACCGTGTCCGAGTTGTCATTGCACGTTCCTCCTCGATTGCCATGCCGTCGACCCAGGGGAAACCCGATATCCGGGATCACCCCACCATCCTCGCATGATCCGTTCAACCACATTTTCTCTTGCACCGACATCTCAATGAGTTGTCGGATCACCCGGAATGTTGCTGTGGCACCATTTCCATTGTAGTTGCTATGGCACCCCTTTTTTTCGGCCATGGCGACCAAATGCTTCATAATGCTCTTGTCAAACTTTTAATAAAAATTGCATAAACTTGCACATGTCATCCACATCATGATAACAACTTCAAGATTGGTTAAAATTGTTGTTGCATTAAATTCCTAATGCATATGGGGTTTTACCAGAATTGTTGGTTGATGTTTCCGTCCCCATTTAAATTGTTAGATGGTATAGTTTTGTTATGCTTCACCTCTTGCCATGTTAATCACCATTTAATATTGTTGAGTACCTAACCGGGAGTGAACTAAATAATTGATGTGGTGTTCCGTCAATATGCAACTCGTTGCATATTGAGCTCCATTTAATTTGTAGGATTGCTCGTGCACTTTGCCTTGCCATGCCTCATTAATCCGGACATGCATCATACTTCATTGTGCATCTTGCCATGTTTATGTGATGGTTGTTTTACTATGTTGTTTGCTCCTTTCCGGTGTTGCTTCTTCGGGTTGGTTCCGATAACGTCGTGTTGTGAGGATTCGTTCGACTACATCTGTTTGTCTTCTTCATGGACTCGTTCTTCTTCCTTGCGGGATTTCAGGCAAGATGACCATACCCTCGAAATCACTTGTATCTTTGCTTGCTAGTTGCTCGCTCTTTTGCTATGCCTATGCTGCGATACCTACCACTTGCTTATCATGCCTCCCATATTGTTGAACCAAGCCTCTAACCCACCTTGTCCTAGCAAACCGTTGATTGGCTATGTTACCGCTTTGCTCAGCCCCTCTTATAGCGTGTTAGTTGCAGGTGAAGATTGGAGCTTGTTCCATGTTTGGAACATGGATATTTTGTTGGGATATCACAATATCTCTTACTTAATTAATGCATCTATATACTTGGTAAAGGGTGGAAGGCTCGGCCTTATGCCTGGTGTTTTGTTCCACTCTTGCCGCCCTACTTTCCGTCATATCGGTGTTATGTTCCCGGATTTTGCGTTCCTTACGCGGTTGGGTTATAATGGGAACCCCTTGACAGTTCGCCTTGAATAAAACTCCTCCAGCAATGCCCAACATTGGTTTTACCATTTGCCACCTAGCCTTTTCTTTCCCTTGGGCTCTGCAGACTCAAGGGTCATCATTATTTTAACCCCCCCGGGCCAGTGCTCCTCTGAGTGTTGGTCCGACCTAGAGCCCCTTGCAGTGCCACCTTGGGGAAACTCGAGGGCTGGTTTTAGTTGTACGGACTGCTCATCTGAGTGTACCCTGAGAACGAGAAATGTGCAGCTCCTATCGGGATTTGTCGGCACATTCGGGCGGTGTTGCTGGACTTGTTTTACCATTGTCGAGGATGTCTCGTAACCGGGATTCCGAGTCTGATCGGGTCTTCCCGCTAGAAGGAATATCCTTCGTTGACCGTGAGAGCTTGTGATGGGCTAAGTTGGGACACCCCTGCAGGGATTTGAACTATAGAAAGTCGTGCCCACGGTTATGGGCAGATGGGAATTTGTTAACGTCCGATTGTAGAAAACCTGAAGTTGACCTTAATTAAAATACATCAACCGCGTGTGTAACCATGATGGTCTCTTTCCGCGGAGTCCGGGAAGTGAACACGGTGTTGGAGTTATGCTTGACGTAGGTTGTTCTAGGATCACTTCTTGATCATAGTTGTTCGACCATGCTTTTGCCTTCTCTTCTCGCTCTCATTTTCGTATGTTAGCCATCATAAATGCTAGTCGCTTGCTGCAGCTCCACCTTATACCTTTTACCCTTCCTATAAGCTTAAATAGTCTTGATCGCGAGGGTGCGAGATTGCTGAGTCCCCGTGGCTCACAGATACTTCCAAAACCAGCTTGCAGGTGCCGATGAGTTCGTGTAGATGACTCAACCAAGCTCAAGGAGGAGCTCGATGAAGATCTTGTCCTTTGTGTTGTTTCGTTCTAGTGGATCAGTAGTGGAGCCCAGTTGCGGTCGATCGGGGGACCTTATTGCTTTTGGGGTTCTTCTTTTATTTTGGTTCCGTAGTCGGACCTTGATTGTATCTGGATGATGTAATGCTTTATTCATGTATTTGTGTGAAGTGGCGATTGTAAGCCAACTATGTATCTCTTTCCCTTATGTATTACATGGGTTGTGTGAAGATTACCCCACTTGCGACATTGCTTTCAATGCGGTTATGCCTCTAAGTCGTGCTTCGACACGTGAGAGATATAACCGCATCGAGGGCGTTACAAGTTGGTATCAGAGCCTTCCCCGACCTTAGAATCCCCCTGCTTGATCGAATTAGCTGTCGAGTTGAGTCTAGAAAAAATGTTTTGAGTCATTTAGGAATTATATATCGGAGAGTTTAGGAATTCTTTTTACTCCCCAGTCCCTTCATCGCTCTGGTAAGGCATCCTGACGTAGAGTTTTGTCTCTTCTCTTCTCAAATTTCACTAAATTTTTTTAGGATCACACGGGTATCTTGGAATTGTTCCGATGGATTTGTGACGAGAACATTGTTCTTGGTGCCTCCTGTCATTTAGGGGTTGTGGCAGTGTCCCGGGGAGTTGAGCTCCGAGGTGTTGTCATCACAATTTTATCGTTGCAGTTCTGGAATACCTAAGTTTAGTTCCCCGACATCGAAAATCTCTTTTATGTAGTTGTTGGTGAGATAACCTCGATGCCACCCAGTACTGGGGCGGGAGTTCGGGAGTATTGCCATAACTCGTATAACGGATGCTTTTTGAAGGTTGAGGTAGACGATTTCCGAAGGTTTCTTGGTTATGTGTTGAAGGATGGATATAACTGGATGTAGGATTTGCTAGTTTTGGGTGAGATATTATGCTTCCCCTGTATCCCCAACACCTGATTGCATAACCGGAAAGTTTCGGGAGTTTGTAAGTGGGATTTCAAGTAGCTCTTAGGATATCTTTTCAACAGATGTATGATATGAAATTGGGGTTCGACGTCTAGTGGTCTGCCTATTCACGGTTGGTTTTACAGTGGTCTCGTTGTGTCTTAAAGAGTCCTTGGCTTCGCCGACTCGGGGAGGCTTCGTATGTCATGTGCACTGCCTTGTACATGATGGTGCTGTACGATCGAGCCCGTGTAGGCCCCACCACGAAAACTTCGGACGAAATCTCTATCATATGTTTGTTCCGGCTTATTCTGCAAGCCAACCCTTTGTTTTTGTTTTGAGTTGTGGTATTCGAGTTGCTTCAATGTCAAGTGTTGATTCCATACGTTTCCTAAATGGTGTTCTTATACTCCGATGTGAATACTAATCCTTCTCGATAATCGAGATTGTCATATCACTCCGTTTCACCGGTGTGTTTCTCTTCAAGTGGATCCGATCATTTTCAACATCCGCAAGATCAACTCAAATTTTGGTCAACGGTGTTTGTTTCATCCATCTCCAAGTTGTCTTTGTTTTCCCACCCTCCCACCCTTGTTTCTTCAAGGACTCAGATTTCTTAATCAAGCATCCTTTGATTCATGTGAAGTCTCTCCATTCTTTTCCTTCATGTTCTTACCCGGTGATTCTCATGAAGATTCTAATGGAGCTTCAAGTTATCATTATTCGTTCTTTTTCTTCTCCGGTGGAACCAATTCAAGCCTTGTTGATCATATCATTTCCTTGTTTCAAATACCTTCTCTTGCCGGTGCACCTCATATTCAGTCATTTCTCGCTATTCAACTGTTCCGGGGTGCTCAAGATATCTCGAAGATTCATGTGTTCACTCTGCTTTCGTTCAAGCTTTTTTCGAGGATGTTATCTCATTCAAGCCTTTTAATTCAACCGGTGCAACCTCTCTTTTAAATCTTTTCAACGGTGTTTCTCTTGAGTGGGCCCTAACCCACAGGTTTTTTCCCAGGATCTTACCTGACTCTTCTTATTTGTCCGGAGCTATCCTTAAATTCTTTCAAAATTTGACGTAAGAATGATTTATCATCAGTCAAATGTCTTTCTCCAAGATCTTTCAAATTCTTATCATCGTTGGTTCAACCTTTCCAATTTTAATTCCGGAGTGCCTCGATAATTCATGGTGGTGTTTCTCATCGTCATTCTCGGATTTTGAAGACGAAGAAGGTTTTCTCTCTCAATCTTGTTCCGTTCTCGTGATGATTCATGGTTCTAGCTTGTTGGCACCCTCTCATAATTATTTCGATTGTGAGAATTCTTTTCACCCATCCGTAGCATTTCAAGAGTATTTCAAATTGTTTTCTACGAAGCCCATCATTTCAGAAGATTTATTCATTCTAGCTTTCAGCTCTCGTTCTCCAAATCGTACCGGTGCTTCGTTCAAGTTTTCTCTAATCAATTTGGGATCTCTTCGTTCACTTGCATCTAAATTCTCTCAAGTATCTTCGCTCATTTTCCAATTCCTCCTGCTGATGTGGTTGTTTTCTTCGTTCATTTTCAATTCTTACGGTGGTTCGTTCAAGATTTCTCTTCTTTGTTTATCATTTCAATTCATTCGTTCTTTCCAGTCCTTCCGGTCAATAAGTTTCTCGTCTCCTTCTTGATATCAAGCCAATCAATTGTTTCGTTAGTGGCAGAATTTCACCTCATAGTTTTGAGATGTTCTCCATAAGCCCACCACAAGTTTACTCTTTTCGTTGTTGGGCTTCCAACAACTCCGTTCGACCCTTCTCCTAAAGATGTCTTTCCAAGCTCTTTTCTAGCAAAAGTTGGCATTTTCTTCTCCATTCTTTCATTTCAATTATCTATCTTCTATTCTTTCTCCCGGAGGCTTTCTGATGTTGTTTTTTTGATCATCATCTTGATATGGTGAGTATCGTGTTGTTTTCATGCCTATCCTTTTAACCGGAGTGTTGTGCCATGTTGCTCTAGTGCCTTGTATCACTTTTCAACCGGAGTGCTGCCCGAATTTGTTCTTCCTTGTTTCTCTTTTCTAACGGAGTACTTTCAACTTCGTTCATTCTTGTTGCATTCTTTCTTTCAATTTTTTCAACCTCTCAAGATTATTTGGTTTCACTCGTTTGTCAAAGAAGCAACTTAGTTTTACCTCTCCTCTTTCTCTTCCGTTTTCCCTCCGGTGCCATTCTAGATCTCGGGACGAGATCCTCTCGTAGTGGTGGAGTGTTGTAACGCCCCAAGACCGGAGCTTCAGATGCCTTCCGTGGTTTCCGGGTTTCGTCGTGTGATTTGTTTGGTCCGTTGCATTTCATCTTTGCATCATGTGCATTGCATCATGTCATCTTGCAACCCGTTTTAAAACTCACTAAATAAATTGCATGGATCTTCGATCCATTTAAACCGAGGGAATTCACATGGTGATTCTCTTTATAACATATCCTCCCGATATTAGGGAGCTATATTAAATATTCCATTTGTTGGTATTAACCGGAACACACTTGCAAATATCCCATGCCTTTGTTATCTCAATTCTTGGTCTCCAAACTTTGCCCATAAATTCTTTCGTCATTTTCCGGAGCTCCACCAAAAATTCGAACATTTTTGGACCTTCCTAACCCTCACTTCCTATTCAAACCATTTGATTTTAAATCAAATGAGTTTGAATTTAAAACTTTCAAAGCCCACTCCATTTTCTTGGAACATGTGCATTTTTGCGAGTCCGGGGAATTTATTCCCGTGCCCAAATTCTTCCTCTAACCTTCTCTTCTCTCTTTTCCTTTTTCTTATTTTTCGCTGTTTTTGTTAAGAGAAGAATTAGTAAGGAGAGAGGGAGCCCAGCTACCAACCCTTTTGGACAAGGCCTCTTGCAGCCCAGCAGCCACCTCCTACCAGTGGCCTATAGGCCCATCCAGCCGCCGGCCTTCCTAGGCCAACTCCAGCACTGGCCCAAGGCCCAGCCACACCCTCCAACCCTAGCGCTAACCCAGGCCCGACCGAATCCCCTCTCATCTCCCTCGAACTCCTTCGCTCATTTCCTCACCGCCGCCAGAGCCATCTCCTCGATCCCCCTCGCTCTCTCCCTCACCTTCTCTCTCGCACTCGCAGAGAGCAGCCCGATCCCCATCGCCATGGCGCCTCCATCTTCGCGTCGCCTCTCTCCCTTTACTCCCATCGCCGTCTTCGGTGGGAGAAGGAGCTCCCTGCTGTCGCTCTGGCCGGCGGAGTCCAAGCCGCCGAGGAGCCGCGCCGCTCCTTCCTGTCCTCACACGTGCCAGGGGCTGAGCTCCTCTCGCTGCGCCTCTGTTGGCTTCGACATCGACCAGATGCGCCCGACGAGCTCCCCGAGCGAGCTCACCCATGGCCCCTGCGTTCCTCGCGACTCCACTGCCGCTCCGTCCTAACCTCGCGGGACTCCTTCTGCAGCAGACGCCGTCCAGGGCCCTTGCCGCTGTGCCCGCCTGGATCCTTTGTCGGCGGCTAGAATCCGCTCGTCCCGTGCCTGCCTCATCTGTCCCCGCCTCGCGTTGCCCGTCTCGCCTCTGCCTCCTATTTCTCTACATCGAAGCAGTGCAGAGGAGACCAAGCTCTTCGTCGCCTGCCACCCTGCGTTGACCACCAAGACCCGAGGCTTTCGTGTTGCTTCGTTTGGATGCGTCAAGTTCCTCTACTGCCTGTGTACGACTACGGGGTTTCTCCAAGTATGCCACCGGCAAGATCGACGCCCGAATGACTTCATACCGAATGACAAGTCCTCTCCGAATGTGTGTACGACTACCGTAGCGCCGAAGACTTTGGATGCTCGAACGAGTATTGAACGAAACACCAAGTACCACTATCGCCGATTACAACTACTTCCACGATGATACGAGAACAACTACCGTCGACCCTTGAAGCCTCCGTGGATGTCAAGTCCCTCGCCGTGATCCCGAACATCTACAGAAAATCGTGCAACTAAGAACGTGAACGACTACCGCCGTCAAGATCACAAGTACCTCTACCGTCGTCTTGTCCCCCTACTTCCACTACCGAGCGTCCCGAGAATGTCTACTTCCCCTACACCGCATCGAAACTGAACCCCTTCGATAAAGCACGCTTCAAAGGTATAACCGCCGAGACGACCTTCCGAGAATGAATGCATGTTGTATGAGATGCTCATGTTCGAACCGTGTCCGAGTTGTCATTGCACGTTCCTCCTTGGTTGCCATGTCGTCGACCCATGGGAAACCCAATATCTGGGATCACCCCACCATCCTCGCATGATCCGTTCAACCACATTTTCTCTTGCACCGACATCTCAATGAGTTGTCGGATCACCTGGAATGTTGCTGTGGCACCATTTCCGTTGTAGTTGCCATGGCACCCCTTTTGTTCCGCCATGACGACCAAATGTTTCATAATGCTGTTGTCAAACTTTTAATAAAAATTGCATAAACTTGCACATGTCATCTGCATCATGATAACAACTTCAAGATTGGTTAAAATTGTTGTTGCAATAAATTCCTAATGCATATGGGGTTTTACCGGAATTGTTGGTTGATGTTTCCGTCCCCATTTAAATTGTTAGATGGTATAGTTTTGTTATGCTTCACTTCTTGCCATGTTAATCACCATTTAATATTGTTGAGTACCTAACCGGGAGTTAACTAAATAATTGATGTGGTGTTTCGTCAATAGCTCCACTTAATTTGTAGGATTGCTCGTGCACTTTGCCATGCCTCATTAATCCGGACATGCATCATATTTGATTGTGCATCTTGCCATGTTTATGTGATGGTTGTTTTACTATGTTGTTTGCTCCTTTCCGGTGTTGCTTCTTCGGGTTGGTTCCGATAACGTCGTGTTGTGAGGATTCGTTCGACTACGTCCGTTTGTCTTCTTCATGGACTCGTTCTTCTTCCTTGTGGGATTTAAGGCAAGATGACCATACCCTCGAAATCACTTCTATCTTTGCTTGCTAGTTGCTCGTTCTTTTTCTATGCCTATGCTGCGATACCTACCACTTGCTTATCATGCCTCCCATATTGTTGAACCAAGCCTCTAACCCACCTTGTCCTAGCAAACCGTTGATTGGCTATGTTACCGCTTTGCTCAGCCCCTCTTATAGTGTTGTTAGTTGCAGGTGAAGATTGGAGCTTGTTCCATGTTTGGAACATGGATTTTTTTGGGATATCACAATATCTCTTATTTAATTAATGCATCTATATACTTGGTAAAGGGTGGAAGGCTCGGCCTTATGCCTGGTGTTTTGTTCCACTCTTGCCGCCCTAGTTTCCGTCATATCGGTGTTATGTTCCCGGATTTTGCGTTCCTTACGCGGTTGGGTTATAATGGGAACCCATTGACAGTTCGCCTTGAATAAAACTCCTCCAGCAATGCCCAATATTGGTTTTACCATTTGCCACCTAGCCTTTTCTTTCCCTTGGGTTCTACAGACTCAAGGGTCATCATTATTTTAACCCCCCCGGGCCAGTGCTCCTCTGAGTGTTGGTCCAAACTAGAGCCCCTTGCAGCGTCACCTCGGGGAAACTCGAGGGCTGGTTTTAGTTGTATGGATTGCTCATCTGAGTGTGCCCTGAGAATGAGACATGTGCAGCTCCTATCGGGATTTGTCGGCACATTCGGGCGGTGTTGTTGGACTTGTTTTACCATTGTCGAGGATGTCTCGTAACCGGGATTCCGAGTCTGATCGGGTCTTCTCGCTAGAAGGAATATCCTTCGTTGACCGTGAGAGCTTGTGATGGGCTAAGTTGGGACACCCCTGCAGGGATTTGAACTTTCGAAAGCCGTGCCCGCGGTTATGGGCAGATGGGAATTTGTTAACGTCCGGTTGTAGAAAACCTGAAGTTGACCTTAATTAAAATACATCAACCGCATGTGTAACCGTGATGGTCTCTTTCCGGCGGAGTCCGGGAAGTGAACACGGTGTTGGAGTTATGCTTGACGTAGGTTGTTCTAGGATTACTTCTTGATCATAGTTGTTCGACCGTGCTTTTGCCTTATCTTCTAGCTCTCATTTGCGTATGTTAGCCACCATAAATGCTAGTCGCTTGCTGCAGCTCCACCTTATACCTTTTACCCTTCCTATAAGCTTAAATAGTCTTGATCGCGAGGGTGCGAGATTGCTGAGTCCCCGTGGCTCACAGATACTTCCAAAACCAGCTTGCAGGTGCCGATGAGTTCGTGTAGATGACTCAACCAAGCTCAAGGAGGAGCTCGATGAAGATCTTGTCCTTTGTGTTGTTTCGTTCTAGTGGATCAGTAGTGGAGCCCAGTTGGGGTCGATCGGGGGACCTTGTCGCTTTTGGGGTTCTTCTTTTATTTTGGTTCCGTAGTCGGACCTTGATTTTATCTGGATGATGTAATGCTTTATTCATGTATTTGTGTGAAGTGGCGATTGTAAGCCAACTTTGTATCTCTTTCCATTATGTATTACATGGGTTGTGTGAAGATTACCCCACTTGCGACATTGCTTTCAATGCGGTTATGCCTCTAAGTCGTGCTTCGACACGTGGGAGATATAGCCGCATCGAGGGCGTTACACAAGGGGGGCGCACCAGCCCACTAGGGGCTGGTTCCGCTCCCACTTCAGCCCATGGGGCCCTCCGGGATAGGTGGCCCCACCCGGTGGACCCCCGGGACCCTTCCGATGGTCCCGGTACAATACCGATTACCCCCGAAACTTTCCCGATGGCCGAAACTTGACTTCCTATATATAAATCTTCACCTCCGGACCATTCCGGAACTCCTCGTGACGTCCGGGATCTCATCAGGGACTCCGAACAACTTTCGGGGTTACCGTATGCTAATATCTCTACAACCCTAGCGTCACCGAACCTTAAGTGTGTAGACCCTACGGGTTCGGGAGACATGCAGACATGACCGAGATGCCTCTCCGGTCAATAACTAACAGCGGGATCTGGATACCCATGTTGGCTCCCACATGCTCCACGATGATCTCATCGGATGAACCACGATGTCGAGGATTCAATCAATCCGTATACAATTCCCTTTGTCAATCGGTACGTTACTTGCCCGAGACTCGATCGTCGGTATCCCAATACCTAGTTCAATCTCGTTACCGGCAAGTCACTTTACTCGTGCCATAATGCATGATCCCGTGATCAACCACTTGGACACATTGAGCTCATTATGATGATGCATTACCGAGTGGGCCCAGAGATACCTCTCCGTCATACGGAGTGACAAATCCCAGTCTCGATTCGTGCCAACCCAATAGACACTTTTGGAGATACCTGTAATGTACCTTTATAGTCACCCAGTTACGTTGTGATGTTTGTCACACCCAAGGCACTCCTATGGTATCCGGGAGTTGCACAATCTCATGGTCTAAGGAAATGATACTTGACATTCAGAAAAGCTACAGCAAACGAACTACACGATCTTTGAGCTAAGATTAGGATTGGGTCTTGTCCATCACATCATTCTCCTAATGATGTGATCCCGTTATCAATGACATCCAATGTCCATAGTCAGGAAACCATGACTATCCTTTGATCAACGAGCTAGTCAACTAGAGGCTCACTAGGGACGTGTTGTGGTCTATGTATTCACACATGTATTATGTTTTCCTGATAACACAATTATAGCATGAACAATAGACAATTATCATGAACAAAGAAATATAATAATAACCATTTTATTATTGCCTCTAGGGCATATTTCCAACAGTGTCTGTGGTAGAAAGTTGATGGTCGCCGCAGTTCAGCTGGACCGCATGTCATGCACACAAAGGCAGATGAGCGGTGGGGCCGAGAGGGATGAGGGGCACGTCAGGGGGATGAGGATCCCCTGACGCGAACAATCCTACCATTAGTCACTAACATGTGGGACCCATAAGCGTGGGTCCCACCTGTCAGTGAAGGAAAGGCAGGGCAAGGCGGTGATAGCCATGCCAGAGGATCCATGTCCACGTCGGGGGATGTCGTGCCGTGGGTTGGAGCGGCGTCGTGGGAATCGCGTGTGGGTCTGGCAGTGGTAGAAACAAGAAACGTGATGGTCGCCGTGGTTCAACTTCCATGGACAAGCTGTCATGTCTGCTGACACATGTATATCAGAACTAGAGTGTTTATATTTCAAGCACATGAACAAGTATTATTCTACTACTTTGGATCCATTGCAACGCATGGGCCAACACATTGGTAGTAGTAGTGTCCATCTCTATCTCTAGAGGCCTTCCCTTGTTCATCCTTTTCTCTCACAAGGTAAACTACTCATACAAATGCATCTTGATGTTCCGTGGAATGCACGAGGATGTTTCCTTGGGGGTCTCTCCAGCGCGGCGTGGCCGTAGTTGCAAGTTGATGCCCCTTGAGATGCCGACGTTGAGGGGCACTCGGATTTCCTCCGATGAGCAGGTAAGATGAGTTTGATCATGTAGTAAATGCATTCTAAAGACTACTTCCATGTCCATTTCCTAATTCTCACCCTGGCCACTGTTTCACAGGTTAGGCTCGGTGCGAGTGGAGATTGGCTTGCATATGTACGGGAGGGTACCAACATCAATTTGCACAACATTTACAACGGTGACACCGTTCCCGTAGAACCTTTGTCCAACATTGGGATCAGCCATGCAACAGGCCACCGCATGAATTGGTACGATGGAACCACGGTGAGATTGAATAAGATAGCACGAACCTTGTACATGGCGGTCAAAGGCGGACCATGCTGTCTGTAGCCGATTTGTTGCCGTACGAGTAGGAAGACGCTGTGCTCCTTTCTAACCGCATCTTCGCGGTGACAAACCAGGGGACTTATTTTGTATGGGACACATCCTACGATATACTCCCTCTCTCCTAGTTTATTTGTTTTGAATCTTTTCGTTTTATAAGTTTCAAATTCAAATTTAGAGCTCCCCATCACATGTTGAGATTACAATGTCCATTAAATCATTGCGTGCATGTATAGTAAAGAAACAAATCTCGAGTTTGGCACGAGTTCGTGCTACGGGAGCACCACAAGCCCTGGCGCAGGAGTTACATTTCCCTCTCAGGGCCGTCGAGACTGAGCTTCATCGCCTTACTACACCTACCTTTGAGTCAATAACATGTGGACCCGATAGGTGATTGGTCCACATGTAATGCTCCCATAGGCAGAGGGGCAGTGGGGTCAAGAGGGGTGAGCCATAGGTCGGGGGACGTGTGGTTTCATGGGTTCAAGCGGCATCGTGGGAATCGCGGGTGGCTGTGGTAGAAACTTGATGCTCGACGCATTTTAGGTGGGCCACATGTCATGCACACAAAGGCAGAGGGGCGGTGCGGCCGAGAGGGGTGAGCCGCACGTCGGGGGGCGTGGTGCCGTTGGTTGGAGAGGCGTTGTGGGAATCGCGAGATGAAACGTGATGGTCGCCATAGTTGAACTTCCATGGACAAGCTGTCATGTCTACGGACACATGCACTGCATACCAATCACTCGAAGGAGTAGCAGAGAAAGCTATATATGCGGATAAATAGTTCCTTATAGTCAAGCGGACCCACGCTACTACTCTGTTCCAAAGACATGAACACCATCGAAATAGTCCATCTATATCAATATACGCCGAGAGGGAATAATTTTTTTACAAGAGAGGAAATAGTTCATCCATCCATAATGCCCTCCTGCTAGTGCAGCTTCTTCTTCTTCTTCTTCTTCTCATTATTTTTGCATATGGTATATTTGGAAGTAGTGAAATCCTGCAATGCTTACCATGTGTACATACCTACATTCGCCCTTCAGCAATCAATGGCTAGAATAATATCCTCACAAAATTTTTGCCCACAGAACACGAGTATATAACAATGCATGGTCTGTTAGTTACCTTGAAGAATTTGTTTGTGAGGACAGAACATGATTACATAACATGCATGACATGGTAGTTTCGTGTGAAGAATCGATTGTGAGATAACATGAGTATAACCATGCATCGCACTTCTATATTTTCGAACCCAGTATACATTTCCCTGTATTTTCCTCCCAGTTCCAACAGGGACATATCAATGCCGTTTCTTGCATTATCCTACTCATACTCTGAACAATGCTGATCTTACATTAACAATGCCTGTCCTTTTTGATATGATGAAGTGTCCCTACAGTTACTTCCCTTTGTAATCACACCACCTTTGCCAAAAACAGGGAAGCACAACTGGTTCCTCGCTCGATCAGACGACGAAAAAAGACTGATGATCATTCGGACACATGAGCCAGAAAAGTTATATTGCAAAAAACCCACTGTATACAAGCACCGTGTAATACGTGAGTATTCGGACAGTGGCTGTTACGTCTATGAGCAGGATACCAGCTTGTTGGGGCCTTTAGGATTTTTAGTTGGAGGCGGGTAAATAGCCTTGGTTCACACTCTCTGTTTCTTGGACTCAATTATCCGATTAACGAGGAGATCACCGTTGGCAAGGACCTTGATGGCAGAGAGGCTTTGTTTGCTATGGAAAACTGTGTCTACACGACGAGCCCTAGGGGTTCGGGAGCAAACTCCCCTGATTGTCAACGATACAGCCTGAAGCCAAAAGAAGGTGAGAATGACAAAGGCATCCGGATTAACTTTGATCCTTGGATGTCTCAATTACGACAGGCAGTGATGTGGTTCAAGCCTTCAGGTTGATAGGTAATTGGGTTGTTTCATCGAAAGGGTGGAGTACTGGTGTCTCCGGATCACTGGTCGCTGAAGCGGGGCTGCAAATTATGATGGTGTTGGATCATCTATTCGAATAACTTTGTTGTCTTTGCTACTGGTTCTGGATGGGTAGTTCTTTCTTTTGTTATGCATATTCCTTGTCATTTGGTCATCCTCGTCTATGTCACTCTTACTATGTAATAGTTGCTTCTGTTTAGAATGTCATTCTCGTCTGGATCATGAGAGTCTGAGCACTGCAGATGGGTGCGTTTTGGTGGTGTAGCAAGACTTCTTATGAACTATCATGTCTTGTTATTTATGTCAGTAGTAGTCACTAGTCAGTGTTTGAATGTTGTATATATCGTTGTTTCGAACTGTTTATTGTCTCGAACTACTGGTGGGCTAAATGAGGGCATCACCATTCTCCAGTGTTCAGATTATATCTCCTTTTTTTAAGTTAAATATTTTGAGCTCAGTGTCTTTTTGATGATGTACACTTGTTTGGGCCAGTGAGGTGTCGTTGAATATGGGCCGATTAGTACCGCAATGCCAAACAGGTCAATTATGACTCTCAGGCCGGGCTCTCAAAAGATCCTAGAAAAAAAAGGTCGGGCTCTCCAAAAAAGAAAGAATAAGGACTCTTAGGCCGGCATGTGGGCGCCACCGGTGTTTTCGTGCGCATGCGCGCCGAGAGCATATTGGCGCGTGCTCAAAATTCATGCTACCTTTTCATCCCCAGTCTCCCGCCCCTCCCCCACCTCTAGAATCTCGATTCCTACTCCAGTTCCCCCAAATCCCCCTCATGTACTCCCTGTACTCCCTGTACTCAAGCGCACTATCATGTCGCCGGTCAACATGGATCTCCGAGCCGGAGATCCTGAGGTCCGTCCTACCTTCGGTCGCTGCGTGCTGTCGCTCAACAGTGGCATGGCGGCGCTTGACGACCAATTTGCCGACAAAGTGCTGATGGTAACCATCAACGGCGACCGGCCTCCCGTCTCACCGTACAACCTTGTCAAAGCTCTTGGCATTGCGCACGGCATCCTTATAAGTGACTTGCTTGTCGAAGTCTGTCCGCCACTGGCTGATTTCTTCGTCAGGTTCCAGACAACTTTTGACTGCAGTCGTGTGTTCAAATCTTCCGGCGTTTGTTCTGCGATGGCGCGCTAGTGAGCTTTGATCGGTGGCACCCAGGATGGGGCTCGGTGCCCTCTGAGCTTGAGTTTTTAACAAAGCTTACCTTCCACGGCATGCCTCGACGTGCTTGGAATAGCGAGTCCATGAACGAGCTTATCAACGACCTTGGAGGTGAGCGCGTAAGTATGTTTGTTCCTCCAGACAGCTGGGCTCTGACGGTTATGGCATGGATGAAGAAGCTGTCCACCATACCGAAGGTGATTGGTGTTGAGATACCGGTGCAGGAACCGGGGTTGTACTATTTGTCGCCACCAAGGCCGCCGCGAACGATGTTAGGGATGTACCTGTATCGAGTGTTCGTGCATGTCGAAGAAGTGGTTAATCCATCAATTGAAGTCCTGCCGCCACCGCTGGTGCCAGGTTCCGTCGATGACGTCCATTACAAGAGTCAACATCAAACTTTCCCCATGTTGCTCGGAACGGTGGATGGCACAGGGCCTACTCCATCGCATGGCGGAGGCCACTGCTTCTTTGGGAGAAGAGGCAGGGCTGGCTGCCTGGATGTGCTCTAATTTGAGGTAACAAATGAATCTTGTCAGATACTAGGTAAATCCGAGCTATGGGTGTGAAGCACTAATATGCCAGTACATTTGATTATGACCTATTCTAATTTTGTACCTGAACTTTTTTTAGAAAGGGTTGTACGTCAACTTAATGTGCTAGCAGAACTTATTGTGTTGTCTGTCTGTTTTCTTTGAACAACATTCAAGATATTTCCCCGTCATTGATAAAGACGATGAACCGTTATGTACGACTTCGTTGGTTTCAACATAGCCCTTCCCGTAGCGATCCACTGCTTCCATCCTGATTGTGCCGCCTACGTGAAATTTTTGTATGCAAGTTCAGTGTGCTCTGATGTTCTATATGATTGTGTCAACTATATAAGTTTTTACTGAGCATCAGCAATGCATATGGCTGAAAGATGTATTTACGAGCATCGACCGATGGGTCTCTCTCTCTCTCTCTCTCACACACACACACACGCACACGCACAAGTGGGACCCATTGAATTATTTATTTGCTCGTGACAGCTTTTAATTAGGTTCCACTGTAATCTAACTTTTTTCTTAAGTTATTAATTGAGCTCAGTGACTTCAAAAAGTTGTACAGAAGCCTTGTTTGGGCCTTTCCGGCGTCGCTGAATGTGGGCTGAGTAACCATGTTAGGTTGTACTGTACTACATATGCCTTTTTTTCAACATCAGCAATGCAACTCGGCCGACAGTTGTACACAATATCCCGGTCAACTTGTTATTCTCCGCCCCGCTAGGCTGCAAACTTTCCTAGGAGGTATGCATTAGGCTTAACAAGAAAATGGACTTTAAGAAATAATAAATGGGATGTAATTATAATAACTGGACAGTTACTATGCACCAAAAACGTAATTAGTTTGAAAAATATATTATTTTTGGAATTTGAAAATTTTAATTTCATTACTAGTTGCGCGCGCAATATTTTGTTGGATTTTAACGTAATACAACTTTATTTTGAAACTATATTTAACCTGACTAGAAATTTCGGATAAAAATATTTCGGATCCCATCAAAATGTGGGAATTTTTTTTGAATTCTATTTTGAGTGGTTGTTTGAAATTATTAATCGTTGTCCTAGCTATAAGTTGGGCTGTACTTTTAACAAAGTGTAAATGGGCTGTAGTAAATTCCATTAGAATTAAAAAATGGGATGTACATTCTTACAAATTGCAAATGGGCTACATGTTCTCTGCCAAATCCGAGCTGTGGGCCTACTAAGTTGATGCGTACCAAGGGCTTTGTCAACTTAGTCAATATAAGCTTGCCTAAAAAAACTTAGTCAATATAAACGATTCTAGCTGATCGTACGATGTCCATCCAACGACCGTAGTGCTTCTTCAACCTCTGGTCTTCTTGCTCCAGCCGCCCAAAGCAGCGCCGGTCGTGTCGCGTGCTCCTGCCTCCCGTGGCCGGCTGTGATGCCGCGGAGGTCTCACCGCCCCGTACTACTCCCACCGCTAGCCAGGCCATCCCTCTACTCACCCACACCCCTTGTTATACTGCGGCGATGACAGCCTCACACTGCAGCCGAACCAGTGAGCCCTCGTACTCCTCTCCACGCGGGCTTCCACTGTTGTGTCTTCCCCGGATCCGTGTCGTCCCCTTCCTAGGCCTCGCTATTGTCCAAACCAACGCCCTGGTGCTCTCGGCGCGGCATGGTCAACGTGGTCAACGATCGACTTCCATCGGAAAGAGTACTGTACGTGGAGAGGCTGACAGCTGGGTCCAGGCAGCCGCAAGGAAGTGCCTCCTTATTATGCGCAAAACAATTATTCCTCCACCTGACAGCAGGGACCCACCGGACGGGCCACCTTATTTCGCGAAAAAAACGTTTCCCCCCTGACTGCTGGGACCCACCGGACGGGCCAGCGTATTTTGCAAAAAAAAGTTCCCCCCGCTGTCAGCTCGGACCCACCGGAAGTGCCTCCTTATTACGCACAAAAAAATGAATACCCCCTGCTAGCTGGGACCCACCATGGTGGGAGGCTGACTTGTGGGCCTACTAAGTTGACTGGGACGAGGGCCTTTGTCAACTTTAGTCAATATGAACGATTCTAGCTCCAGTGACCGTACGATGTCCATCCAACGGCTGTAGTGCTTCTTCAACCTCTGGTCTTCTTGCTCCAGCCGCCCAAAGCAGCGCCGGTCGTGCCACATGCTCCTGCCTCCCGTGGCCGGTTGTGCTGTCCTGGAGGCCTCACCGCCCCCTACTATTCCCACCGCTGGCCAGGCCCTGCGGCTACGGCAGCCTCACACCGCAGCCGAACCAATGAACCCTCGTACTCCTCTCCCCGCGGGCTTCCACTATCGCGTCTTCCCCGGATCCCTGTCGTCCCCTTCCTAGGCCTTGCCATCGTCCACCGCCCTGGTGCTCTCGCGCGGCGTGGTCAACGTGGTCAAGGAACGACTTCCATCGGATGTGGACTGTACGTGGAGAGGCTGACAGCTGGGTCCACGGCCGCAGCAAGGAAGTGCCTCCTTATTACGCGGAAAATAATGATTCCTCCACCTGATAGCTGGGACCCACCGGACGGGCCACTGTATTTCGTGAAAAAAACATTTCCCCCTGACTGCTGGGACCCACCAGCTACATCTTCGCACGCAAGGAAGTGCGTCCGGGCAAAAAAAAAACGATTCGCCCCCCTGACTGCTGGGACCCACCAGCTACATCTTCGCAGGCAAGGAAGTGCCTGACAGTCGGGACCCACCTGGTCAAAGTGTACGTAGCATTGTCATTCTGGTCGCGAACGTGTACGTACATATATACTGGTGGATGTAGAGGCGTGCACATGTCGTAGTAGAGGCGCGTACGTGTCGTAGTAGAGGCGCGCACATAGCATGTACACGTACGTACAACGGACAGGGTGCAAGAAAGAAAATACGGCCACATATGTGTACATACGGGCGGGGTCTCGAATGCCTACTCGCGCATACATACGGCCAGGGCTCGTGTACATGGCTGGGTCGGAACGGAGAAACAGCGTTGTCATCGTGTTCATGGGGAGGCAATGGAATGCCTCGTGTTCATCGGGAGGCAACGGAATGCATGGGAGCCAACCGGCTGGGTCGGAATGGAATGCGTCGTCGTGTTCATCGGGAGGGCTTGGACGGAACAGGCGATGGAAACAAGGCCTGACGTACCGCACAACGGAGGAAACGGACCTCCTACGTTCAGAACGGGGTCATGTTGATCGGGAGGGGTCTGGCGTACCGCAAAACGGAAGAAATGGACCTCCTACGGTCGAAACGGGGGTCCTGTTGATCGGAAGGGGTGTGGCATACCGCAAAACGGACGAAACGGACCTCCTACGGTCGAAACGGGGGTCCTGTTGATCGGAAGGGGTGTGGCATACCGCAAAACGGACGAAACGGACCTCCTACGGTCGAAACGGGGGTCTTGTTGATCGGGAGGGGTGTGGCGTACCGCAAAACGGACGAAATGGACCTGCTACGATCGAAACGGGGGTCCTGTTCATCGGGAGGGGTGTGGTGTACCACAAAACGAGACTCCACGGGATACTGTTCATCTCCACCGTCGACCTCCTCCAGCATCCACGGGCTACCGTCGACCTCCTCCAGCCTCCATGGGCTCCTGTTCATCCAGCCTCCACCGCGCGCTACTCCACCGGCTACTGTTGAACCACCCCTCCACAGGCACCCCTCCACCGTCTACTGTTCATCCAGCCCTCCACCACACCATGGGGTCCTGTTCATCCAGAGGCAACGCCACTGCTCACTGTTCATCCAACGCCCCCCGCAACACTCACTGTTCATCCAATCGATTGGCTTCAGTTAGCAGCAGTAGCGAAGGAATCCCTCGATCGGGTTCAGTTAACAGCCATCAATCGATCGCTCGGGTTCAGTAATGCGTAGCCTGCAGTGCAATCGCTCGGGATCACTTAGAGCCCAACGCCTCGCTCGGGTTCAGTTAGAGCCAACACCTCGCACACACGCGTGTATGTGTACGAGAGAAACGCGCATCGCTCAGCCCCCGACCTCCCAGTAATCGGGAACTCCCTGAAATTTTCCTCCCCCTCGCTTCTACCACGGTTTTTTTCGTCATGGACGGCCCAAAGAATGTCATGCAGCTGCATCTCCAGCCTGCCCAGGACGAAAAGCCCATTTTCTGTCATGATTTTTTGTCATACAAGTAGGAGCCCACCACATCTACGATGATACCGGGTTTTGTCACAATTATCGTCATAGAAGTGTCATATGTATGACAGAAAAAATTTTGTTCGACCCAAAATGTCACGGATGTGTCTTCTTTTTGTAGTGTAACTCTGTGTGCTGGACTAGCAGGCACTCTAAGGGACCCTAATATAGTGCACTGGAATTCCTACATGCCACCTACGATTTTGTGTAGTGTAATACCTATGTTCCTAAATATGTCTTTGTAGAGATTCTAGTATGGACCACATACATATGTATATAGATGCATTTTCGAATGTAGATTCACTCATTTTGCTTTGTATGTAGCCTATAGTGGAATCTCTAGAAAGATTTATATTTAGGAACGGAGGTAGTATCATGTATGGCATCTACATATCTAATTTAGCAGCCAATAGTAAAATCATTGTCTCCACAAAGGGATTATTGCTCGAAAATCCTAGCAAAGCACGCTGGCAAGCACACAACAATACAAGAGAGAGAGAGACGCACTTACAAGATCATAGCAATGCCTCAGTCCAGGATCTTGGTTGGCCAAGCTGTTAGATCTATAAGAAACATCATCCTTGTAGTTTTTGGCAGCTGCATAACATGTAATATTGACATGTTAGTATATTTGAAGTACATCCGGCAGGTGATGCTGGACGGGTTTAAGGGTGACAAGTACCTAGGCCGTGGCGGGTGCTTGGCATCTTGCCAGATGATGGGAATCAGGTTAGAAATGTCAAGGGTGATGATGCTGCGCTGGCTATCGGGGTCCGGTAAGGAGATCTAGAACCGTTGAGGAGGGTGTTTGTGGAGCGGCTCCGGTAGGGTGGACTACGGTGTGGGTGAAGCGGATCTAAGGCCGTGGATGAGGGTGTCGGTGAAGCTGCTCCGGTGATTGGGTTCAGGATGGTGTCGACGTTGCAGATCTGCGGTCGTGGACGGGGCATTAGAAGTTGCTCCGGTAGGTTGGATGAGGGTGCGACGAGGCGGATCGGAGGCCGTGGACTTGTGAGTTGGCAAAGCAGCCCCGGGAGGGGTGAGAATGGTATAGGCGAAGCTACTCCGGTAGGGTTGATGATGGTGTCGACGAAGCGGCTCTGGTAGGTTTAAGGACGGTGTCAGTGAAGAGGATCAGAGGCCGTTGACGAGGGTGTCGGTGGGGCAGCACCGGGAGGGGTGTGTGGATGAAGCGTCTCCGATGGGGAGTACGAAGGAGCCGCTACATATGCGTCGCGGTTGACGAGAGTGCCGGCGAAGCAGATCCGGCACCATGGACAAGGCCGACACTGAATGGGTTGCGGTACAGTGGTGGATGAGTAGTCTACTTGTTTCTAGGGGAGGTGGGAGGGGTATATGCGGCCGCAGAAGCAGATCTGGCGAGGTGGATGCCATTGGCAGTGAATGGGCTCTGGTACGCCGGTGGATGAGCAGTCTAGGGTTTCGAGAGGGGAGGGGTAGAAAGGACGATGAAGTACGGACGACGTGATGTAATATGCTCTGGTGTTGTAGAGTTATTTGTTTTTGTGGGAGGGGGAGAGGAAATGGGGGTGTCGTGTGGTGGGGGAACCGGAAGTTACCAAAGTAGGCCCGACCTATTATGTCAATGAGGGCGGTATTATTACTGCTGTTCTTCGTGCACCAAGGACAAAAGGGGAATTTCACATGCTGAAGACTAGGTGGCGGAAATTTTAGAAGGAGGCGGGAGATTTTGCCGCCCGTGGGATCGTTCGTATCCAGTTTCAACTAATTTTGGATAGTGCTAGCGGGAAGGTCATGCGAGACTATGTACACAGGGCACATGTCAACAGTTAATAACTGTTGTGAAGACCACCCCAGAAAAAAAGACAATAACTCGGGATGATGCACCGATAACTTGGATGTTCACGCGGGCGCGGCCAATCGTACGGGTGTAGAGGCGCGTTCACAAAAAATGGGATCAAACGCTCAACGTATGTATTTCTCATGTAAATAGATAATTTAGTGCCATTGGTTATTTACTTTAAACATAATGCATTGACGTGTTATTGTAGAGGAGCACAAAAGAAATGGATATTGTAGTCCCACAAAAGAAATGGATATTGTGGTCCGCTACTTCAAAGTGTTACCTCAGATGATCACATAGCCTCCATTTCATAAATTGCGTACCCGTTGAATTCATATATGAATATTACATATATTACTTCATAATAGAACCTTAAATCATCCAAGACTAATGAATTTGAATGCAAGACTAACAATGGTGCATGTACATGATAGCTACATTCACTACAAAAAATGACACATTTGTGACATTTTGGGCCGAACGAAAAAAATTCTGTCATACTTATGACACTTCTATGACGATAATTGTGGCAAACACCGGTATCATCATAGATGTGGTGGGGTCCTACTTCTATGACAAAAAATCATGACAGAAAATGGGCTTTTCGTCCTGGGCGGGCCGGAGACGCAGCTGCATGACATTCTTTGGGCCGTCCATGACGGAAAAAACCATGGTAGAAGCGAGGGTGAGGAAAATATCGGGGAGTTCCCAGTTATGGTGGGTGGTCGGGGGCCGAGCGATGCGCATTTCTCTCATACATACATGCGTGTGTGCGAGGCGTTGGGCTCTAACTGAACCCGAGTGAGGCGTTGGGCTCTAATTGAACTCGAGCGATTGCACTGCAACCTATGCGTTACTGAACCCGAGCGATCGATCGATCCCTTGCTGTTAACTGAATCCGAGTGTGATTCCTTCGCTACTGTTGCTAACTGAAGCCTATCGATGCTACCTCTCGATGAACAGTGAGTGTTGTTGAGGGGGTTTGGATGAACAGTACCCCGATCGATCAAGCCGGTGGATGAACAGGACCCCGTGGAGGGCTGGATGAACAGGACCCCATGGAGGGCTGGTTGAACAGTAGCCTGTGGAGGGTTGGTTGAGCAGTAGCCGGTGGAGGGCTGGATGAACAGTAGCCCATGGAGGGGTGGTTCAACATGACCCCGTGGAGAGGGCTGGTTGAACAGTAGCCGGTGCAGGAGCGCGCGGTTGAGGATGGATGAACAAGAGCCCGTGGATGAACAGTCGCAGGTGGAGGCTGGAGGAGGTAGACGGTGGATGAATAGTAGCCCGTCGAGCCCCGTTTTGCGGTACGCCACACCCCTCCCGATGAACAGGACCCCCGTTTCAACCGTAGCGCTCCAACACAAGTCCGTTTCCTCCATTTTGTGGTACGCCACACCCCTCCCGGTCAATAGGACCCCGTTTCGACCGTAGGAGGTCCAACAGAAGTCCGTTTCCTCCGTTTTGCGGTACCCCAGACCCCTCATGATGAACATGATCCTGTTTCAACTGTGGCCAGTCGAACACAAGGCTGTTTCCACCGTTCGGCGGTACGCCAGGCCTCGTTTCCATCGGTTGTTCCGTCCAAGCCGGTTGGCACCCGATGAACACGATGATGCATTCCGTTTTGACCCAGCCGATTGGATCCCCATGAACACGACGACGGCATAGTTTCTCCGTTCCAACCTAGCCATGTACACGAGCCCTGGCCGTATGTATGCACGAGTAGGCGTTCGAGACCCCGCCCGTATGTACGTACATGGACGTATTTTCTTTCTTGCACCCTGGCCGATGTATGTATGTGTACATGCTACGTGCGCGCCTCAACATCGACCAGTATGTACGTACACGTTTGCAACCAGAATGACAAAGCTATGTACGCTTTGACCAGGTGGGTCCCGACTATCAGGCACTTCCTTGCGTGCGAAGATGTAGCAGGTGGGTCCCAGCAGTGAGGGGGGCGAATCTTTTTTTACCCGTAATATGGACGCACTTCCTTGCATGCGAAGATTTAGCTGGTGGGTCCCAGCAGTCAGTGGGAAACTTTTTTTTGGGAAATACGGTGGCCCATCCGGTGGGTCCCTGCTGTCAGGTGGAGGAATAATTATTTTGCGCGTAATAAGGTGGCACTTCCTTGCTGCGGCCATGGACCCAGTTGTCAGCCTCTCAATGTACAGTACTCTTCCGATGGAAGTCGTTTGTTGACCACATTGCCCACGCCGCGCCGAGAGCACCCAGGCGGTGGACGACGACGAGGCCTAGGA
Source organism: Triticum dicoccoides (assembly GCF_002162155.2). Classification (NCBI taxonomy): domain Eukaryota; kingdom Viridiplantae; phylum Streptophyta; class Magnoliopsida; order Poales; family Poaceae; genus Triticum; species Triticum dicoccoides. Next base: position 252,167,271 of record NC_041392.1, on the reverse strand, counting down.
AGGGAACGACGCGGAGCCGGCCGGGGAAGACGTGGCAGTGGATGCCCACGCGGAGAGGAGTACGAGGGTTCACTGGTTCGGCTGCGGTGTGAGGCTGCCGTCGCCGCATGGCCTGGCCAGCGGTGGGAGTAGTAGGGGGAGGTGAGGCCTCCACGGCAGCACAGCCGGCCACGGGAGGCAAGAGCACGTGGTGGTTTGGATGGCTCGAGCAAGAAAATCATAGGTTGAAGAAGCAGGACGACCGTTGGATGTTAACAATCCAACGGTCACTGGTGAAAGAATCGTTTGTCGACTAAGTTGACAAAGCCCTCCGTCCGTGTCAACTTAGTAGGCCCACAAGAGTCAGCCTCCCACTATGGTGGGTCCCAGCTAGCAGGGGGAGTATTCATTTTTTTGTGAGTAATAAGGAGTCACTTCCTTGCATACGAAGATATAGCTAGTGGGTCTGAGCTGTCAGCAGGAATATTCATTCTTTTTGGCGTAATAAGGAGGTACTTGCTTGCGTGCAGCCATGGACCATGTGGGTACCAACTGTCAACATCTCCATGTACATCCCTCTTCCGATGTTGTCGTTTGTTGACAACATTGACCACGCCGTGCCGAGAACCCCAGCGCGATGGATGACGGTGAGACCTAGGAAGGGAATGACCCAGAGGCGGCGAAGCCATAGAAGTGGAGGGATGTGGGTGAGTAGAGGGATGGCCTGGCCAGCGGTGGGAGTAGTAGGGGCGTTGAGGCCTGCGCGACAGCACAGCTGGCCACGGGAGGCGGGAGCGGGCGGTCTCGCCGGCACTGGATTTGGCGGCTAGAGCAAGAAGATCAGAGATTGAAGAAATACACCGGCCGTTGGATTGATATCCAATGGTTACGTCCGCTAGAACCATTTGTTGTCGTATATAATAAGTAAAAAAAATCTTGCATACACGTCAACTTAATAGCCCCACAAGTCAGACCATTCCCTATTTTTTAATAATTTATATTTAGCTCATTGCAACTTCTTATGCAATTTATTGCAGTCCGTTTTTTGTTGGCCAGGGCCAGGGTTAAAAATTTAAATGAAATTTCGCATATTTCTATGGGTTCCAAACTATTTTCAATACCGAAATGTCGAGCCAGATTTAAAGTACTTTGAATATATATTTGAATTAGGTTAAAGCCCAGTGAAATTGGAATCTGAAAATGTGAAAAAAATTAGAAATTATAAAGTAATTGCCAATTTGTCATCTGTTTTTTATAATTACAACCCATTTCATATTACTTTCAAGATTTGCAGGCGTCTTGAAAGACTTGCGACCCATTAGGGCGTAGAAAAGTAAGTAGGCCTCGATTGGGTATTCTTCAGAAAAATTAAACTGGGCTCATTTTCGGAAAAAAAGATGGGTTGGTCATGTGGTGAACATAAAATATAAGCCTGGGCTAGACGGGCCACAACCTAGTTGAAACCCTCCTCCATCTCATCAATAACAAAAAAATAATGCTCAAGTAGCTACGGCCCAGGTGTCAGCCAATCTTGTGCTGTTCTCTTGTCTATTGACTATACACACTGACAATGTCGTGGGTCCTAGATGTCAGGAAACCACTAGCAGGAAGCCTTTTCTTTTTCCATACGCTGAAAATGGAGTATATATATATATAACAAAAAACGAGGAACTTCCTTGCGTCCGGCCACGGACATGGTGGGCCCCTATTGTCATCCTCTCCACGTACAGTCCTCTGCTGATTCCTCTTGTTTGTTGATCATGTTGACAACGCGAGAGGGTGGCGCCGCGGCGAGCGCAGCAAAGCGCGCGGAGGAGGACGGCGAGGCCTCGGAGGTCGGCGTTAATGATTTAGGAGACGGTGGAGCGGCGATGCGTGCGCTGAGGCGCAGCCAGCCGTGGGAGGCAGAAGCGGGTGGCCCCGCCGACACTGGTTTGGTTTTGGTGGCTGGAGGAAGACATGACTGAAGAAAAACGACAGACCGTAAAAGCAGTACGAGTACTTAACAACCTTAACTGAAACCAGCAGGGGCACTTGACAACCATAGCTGAAAGCAGTATGAGTACTTATACAGGTTCAACTATACAAAGCACGCCTCGAACAATGCTACTTTGCCTACAGTTAATCAATGGGTGAGGCCGCCAAGCCCCAGGACAAGGCCCATGCACCACCCCGCGCATCCACAACCTTCTTAAAGCGGCTTCATCTCGCAATGTGGTTAATAAATAGGATATTCGCTTTAGAGCCATGGAAAAGCAGGAACATAATCTTCTGTCCTATTCTCCAAGATGGATGGGCCTTCATTATTTGAGACCACCCATGAATAAGTATCTTTTCACCTCCAAGGGGAATGGAGTAGGTCGACATAAACATCCTCTTGTGACCAAGCGCAAGTCTGACTGACCATGGTCAGGCATCTGTATAGGAACAATAGACCCGGGCACTTCTTGTTTCAAGAAGATCACAACTGTAAAACTGTGCATAAGCAAGAGTTTATGAACAACATATATAACAGAAAACAACTCGTACCATAAGTTTCTCAACATAGTTGGACCTGTTCAACGAGTGCAGCAGTGGCACACATATCCCACATGACCTTCCACCATTTAAACGCCCCAGAAGGACCTCAAGATGATCAATAAAGTGTAGGAACTTGTGGATGTCGTCCAAGTCAACTTCAGTGCCATGAGTAACAACCTACACATGCCACCAATTATAAGAAAATATTAGTTAGAAGTAGCATCGTCGTGAGAGATTCGTTGCTACTTCTAAAGTTAAATTGTGATTAGTTAGACGGAATATGTGGATTAATAAGTAATCGAGGCAAGAAGCAAGAACCAGATACAAAACTAACATGGATGACCAATTGGAATGACGTCAGGGTGGAAGATCGCAGTGAAGATGAGATCAGGTTCTGCTATTTCCATCAACATTCGTGCGCCAACTTTCAGTCCGTAACACTTGAGAAATTTATCCAAGTTCGGCCATAAAAGAAGCAGCGACCTTCTTGGTTCATGAATCCGACTCAAAACTTATATCCATGGCTTGTCTTCACTGTGACCATTAAACTGGTGTATTTAGTTATGGAAAGGCCGAACATCTTGAGTACATGTGTTCTGGCAGAGCAAGGAATGCACTGTAGGAAAATAATATGAGAACACAATGTATTCCCTATATCCAAATCTAGAAATAATTTCCTCCTTCACGTCAGTGTTGACCATGGTACTAGTACCTTTTATCCAAATATAGCAACCCAAATTTCCAAATTAGTCGACAACATGTTCAAAAAACCCCACCCTCCCGGATAGAAAAGAGGATTCTAGGAACACACTGTGCGCATTTTAAAATCCTATGTTAGGATGAGTGATGTCTACTACACAACCTTCTTCTTGTAGACGTTGTTGGGCCTCCAAGTGCAGAGGTTTGTAGGACAATAGCAAATTTCCCTCAAGTGGATGACCTAAGGTTTATCAATCCGTGGGAGGCGTGGGATAAAGATGGTCTCTCTCAAGCAACCCTGCAACCAAATAACAAATAGTCTCTTGTGTCCCCAACACACCCAATACAATGGTAAATTGTATAGGTGCACTAGTTCGGCGAAGAGATGGTGAAACAAGTGGTATATGGATAGTAGATAAAGGTATTTGTAATCTGAAATTATAAAAACAGCAAGGTAGCAACTGATAAAAGTGAGCGCAAACGGTATTGCAATGCGTGGAAATAAGGCCTAGGGTTCATACTTTCACTAGTGTAAGTTCCCTCAACAATACTAACATAATTGGATCACATAACTATCCCTCAACATGCAACAAAGAGTCACTCCAAAGTCACTAATAGCGGAGAACGAACGAAGAGATTATGGTAGGGTACGAAACCACCTCAAAGTTATTCTTTCCAATCAATCCGTTGGGCTATTCCTATAAGTGTCACAAACAGCCCTAGAGTTTGTACTAGAATAACACCTTAAGACACAAATCAACCAAAACCCTAATATCACCTAGATACTCCATTGTCACCTCAAGTATCCGTGGGTATGATTATACGATATGCATCACACAATCTTAGATTCATCTATTCAACCAACACAAAGGACCTCAAAGAGTGCCCCAAAGTTTCTACCGGAGAATCACGACGAAAATGTGTGCCGACCCCTATGCATAGGTTCATGGGCGGAACCCGCAAGTTGATCAACAAAACATACATCAAGTGGATCAATAGAATACCCCATTGTCACCATGGGTATCCCAGGCAAGACATACATCAAGTGTTCTCAAATATTTAAAGACCCAATCCGATAAGATAACTCCAAAGGTGAAACTCAATTCATTATAAGAGAGTAGAGGGGGAGGAGAAACATAAGATCCAACTATAATAGCAAAGCTCGCGATACATCAAGATCGTGCCAAATCAAGAACACGAGAGAGAGAGAGAGAGAGATTAAACACATAGCGACTGGTACATACCCTCAGCCCCGAGGGAGACTACTCCCTCCTTGTCATGGAGAGCACCGGTATGGTGAAGATGGCCACCGGAGAAGGATTCCCCCTCCGACAGGGTGCCAGAACGGGTCTAGATTGGCTTTCGGTGGCTACGGAGGCTTCTGGCGGCGGAACTCCCTATCTAGTGTGCTCCCGGATGTTTTTACGGTATATGGAGATATATAGGCGGAAGAGGTACGTCAGGGAGCCACGAGGGGCTCACGAGGGTGGAGGCGCGCCCAGGGGGGTGGGCGCGCCCCCTGCCTCGTGACCTCCTCGCAGAGCCCCCGACGTGCACTCCATGTCTTTTGGGATTCTTTCCTTCCAAAAAAGAGTTCCGTGAAGTTTCAGGTTAGTTGGACTCCGTTTGATTTTCCTTTTCTTCGCAACCCTAAAGCAGGGTAAAAACAGAAATTGACACTAGGCTCTGGGTTAATAGGTTAGTCCCAAAAATGATATAAAAGTGTATAATAAAGCCCATAAACATTCAAAACCATAGATAATATAGCATGGAGCAATCAAAAATTATAGATACACTGGAGACGTATCAGCATCCCCAAGCTTAATTCCTGCTCGTCCTCGAGTAGGTAAATGATAAAAACATAATTTTTGATGTGGAATGCTAGTTGGCATAATTTCATTGTAGTTCTTCTTAATTGTGATATGAATATTCAGATCCATAAGATTCAAGACAAAAGTTCATATTGACATAGAAATAATAATACTTCAAGCATACTAACTAAGAAATTATGTCTCTTCAAAATAACATGGCCAAAGAAAGTTCATCCCTACAAAATCATATAGTTTAGTCATGCTTCATTTTTGTCACACAAGAATGCTCTCATCATGCACAACCCCGATGACAAGCCAAGCAATTGTTTCATACTTTAGTAATCTCAAACCTATAAACTTTCACGCAATACATGAGCGCGAGCCATGGATATAGCACTATGGGTGGAATAGAATAATGAGGGGGTTATGTGGAGAAGACAAAAAGGAGAAAGTCTCACATCAACGAGGCTAATCAATGGGCTATGGAGATGCCCACCGATTGATGTTAATGCAAGGAGTAGGGATTGCCATGCAACGGATGCACTAGAGCTATAAATGTATGAAAGCTCAACAAAAGAAACTAGTGGGTGTGCATCCAACTTGCTTGCTCACGAAGACCTAGGGCACTTGAGGAGGCCCATTGTTGGAATATACAAGCCAAGTTCTATAATGAAAAATTCCCACTAGTATATGAAAGTGACAAAACAAGAGACTCTCTACTATGAAGATCATGGTGCTACTTTGAAGCACAAGTGTGGTAAAAGGATAGTAACATTGTACCTTCTCTCTTTTTCTCTCATTTTTTTGGGGCCTTTTTTTATTTATGGCCTCTCTTTTTTGGGCCTTCTCTTTTTATTTTATGGCCTTTCTCTCTTTAATTTTTTATTCCTCACTTGGGACAATGCTCTAAATTATGATCATCACACTTCTGTTTATTTACAACTCAATGATTACAACTCGATACTAGAACAAAGATGACTCTATATGATTGCCTCCGACGGTGTACCGGGATGTGCAATGATTCATGAGTTACATGTATGAAAGAATTATGAACGGTGGCTTTGCCACAAATTTGATGTCAACTACATGATCATGCTAAGCAATATGACAATGATGAATGTGTCATGATGAACGGAATGATAGAAAGTTGCATGGCAATATATCTCGGAATGGCTATGGAAATGCCATAATAGGTAGGTATGGTGGCTATTTTGAGGAAGATATAAGGAGGTTTATGTGTGACAGAGCGTATCATATCACGGGGTTTGGATGCATCAGCGAAGTTTGCACCAACTCTCAATGTGAGAAAGGGCAATGGACGGTACCGAAGAGGCTAGCAAGGATGGAAGGGTGAGAGTGCGTATAATCCATGGACTCAACATTAGTAATAAAGAACTCACATACTTATTGCAAAAATCTACAAGTCATCAAAAACCTCGGTACTACGCGCATGCTCCTAGGGGGATAGATTGGTAGGAAAAGACCATCGCTCGTCCCCGACTGCCACTCATAAGGAGGACAATCAAATAACACCTCATGTTTCAAATTTTTTACATAACGTTTACCATACGTGCGTGCTAGGGGACTTGCAAACTTCAACACAAGCATTTCCCGAATTCACAACTACTCAACTAGCACGACTTTGATATTATTACCTCCATATCTCAAAACAATCATCAAGCATCAAACTTCTCTTAGTATTCAATACACTCATAAGAAAGTTTTATTATTAATCTTGTATACCTAACATATTAGGATTAAGCGAATTACCATGCTATTAAGACTCTCAAAATAATCTATGTGAAGGATGATAGTTCATCTATTTCTTCAAAATAAAACTACCACCATGCTCTAAAAGATATAAGTGAAGTACTAGAGCAAACAACAAACTACTCCGAAAGATATAAGTGAAGATCAATGAGTAGTTGAATAATTATGCAACTATGTGAAGACTCTCTAACATTTAAGAATTTCAGATCTTAGTATTTTATTCAAACAGCAAGCAAAGCAAAATAAAATGACATTCTAAGAATGGCAAACATCATGTGAAGAAGCAAAAACTTAGGATCAACCGAAACTAACCGATAGTTGTTGAAGAAGAAAGGTGGGATGCCAACCGGGGCATCCCCAAGCTTAGACGCTTGAGACTTCTTGAAATATTATCTTGGGGTGCCTTGTGCATTCCCAAGCTTGAGCTTTTGTATCTCCTTAATTCCTCTCATATCATGATCTCCCTAAATCTCAAAAGCTTCATCCACACAAAACTCAACAAGGACTCATGAGATGAGTTAGTATAAACCATTGCCAAAACCTTATCATACTATACTGTAGCAAATCACTAAGATTATTATTCAACATTTCATAATAAATGTCTCTTCATATTTAATAGTCCTATCCTCAAATAGAATCATTAAAGAAGCAAACATATGCAAACAATGCAAACATAACATCAATCTGCCTAAACAGGATAGTATGTAAAGAATGCTGCAGCATCCATACTTCCCTAGCTCCAAAAATTATGAAAGAAAAATTCCCACTGTAGTAAATTTATCAGAGCTTAATATGAAAAAGGTTTCAACACTTTATCACATTCTGACTTTTCTAGGGAATTATTGAAACAGCGGTAAACTTTCTGTTTTCAAACAGCAACATGTATACTTGTAACATAGGCATAGTAAAGGCTATCAATGCCACTTTTATTGAAATAAAAGATGCAAAACATTGTTCTAAATAAAAACAAGCAAATACTAACAAAATAAATTGACGCTCCAAGCAAAACACATATCATGTGGTGAATAAAAATATAGCTCCAAGTAAAGTTACCGATGAACGAAGACGAAGGAGGGGATGCCTTCCGGGGCATCCCCAAGCTTATGATCTTAGATGTCCTTGAATATTACCTTGGGGTGCCTTGGTCATCCCCAAGCTTAGTCTCTTGCCACTCCTTATTCTATAGTCCATCGAATCTTTACCCAAAACTTGAAAACTTCACAACACAAAACTTAACAGAAAACTCGTAAGCTCCGTTAGCGAAAGAAAACAAAACACCACCTCAAGGTATTGTAATGAACTCATTCTTTATTTATATTGGTGTTAAACCTACTTTATTCGAACTTCTCTATGGTTTATAAACTCTTTTACCAGCCATAGATTCATCAAAATAAGCAAGCAACACACGAAAAACAGAATCTGTCAAAAACAGAACAGTCTGTAGTAATCTGTAACTAACGCAAACTTTTGGAACCCCAAAAATTCTAAAATAAATTGCTGGACCTGAGGAATTTGTCTATTAATAATATTCAAAAATAATTAACTAAATATCACTCCCAAAATAAAAATGGCAGCAATTCTCGTGAGCGCTAAAGTTTCTGTTTTTACAGCATGATCAACAAGACTTTCCCCAAGTCTTCCCAAAGGTTCTACTTGGCACAAACACTAATTGAAAGCATAAAACCACATATAAACAGAGGCTATATGAATTATTTATTACTAAAAAGGAACAAAAATAAAGTTGGGTTGCCTCCCAACAAGCGCTATCGTTTAACGCCCCTAGCTAGGCATGATGATTTCAACGATGCTCACATAAAGGTTAAGAATTGAAACATAAAGAGAGCATCATAAAGAATATGAATAGAAAATTTAAGTCTAATATACTTCCCATGCATAGGGATTTTGTGAGAAGACAACTTATGGGAACAATAATCAACTAGCATAGGAAGGCAAAACAAGCATAACTCCAAAACTTTAAGCACATAGAGAGGAAACTTGATATTATTGCAATTCCTACAAGCATATGTTCCTCCCTCATAATAATTTTTAGTAACATCATGAATGAATTCAACAATATAACTAGCACCTAAAGTATTCTTTTCATGATCTACAAGCATAGAAAATTTACTACTCTCCACATAAGCAAGATTCTTCTCAATCGGAATAATAGTGGGAGCATCACAAGAGACTCGAATACTATAAATTGTTTCCACATTAAAGGAGTAATGTTCAGAAAAGGGGTAACCATAATCATGACAAGTTTTATAAATATAATCCTCACTACTTTTTATAGCATATGTATCATCACAATAATTATCATAAGTAGGAGGCATGTTATTATCATTATAAATTTGCATATCAAAACTTGGGATACTAAAAATATCATCTTCATTAAGCGTAGCATCCCAAGCTTGGGACAAACATTAATTGCAGCAAATATATTCTCAAAACATCATCTTCATCAAACATAGCTTCCCCAAGCTTGGGCCTTTTCATATCATAAGCATAATCACTCTCATAATTAATAGTATGGATAGCACCAATAGTATAGCAATTATCATATTCTTCCAAGAAAGTGCCAAAAAGATTTTCAAGATCATAAGAAGTATCATTATCTTCCACAATTATATTTTCATGAGGCACAATAGTAATAGGAGCAGCACTATTTGGGGGAGATATCTTTTTACCTCTCTTCCTTTTTCTTTTCTTCTTCTTCACCACATCATGTGTAGGTTCAATCCTCTTTTTGGAGCTCCTTATTAATGAGATTGGTTGAATAGGAGGCTCCTCCTGATTACCTGATTCATCATAAGAAATAATAGGAGGATATTGGGAAGTCTCTTCCCTTTCATTAGTATTCTCTTCATCTTTTATTTGCTTTATTTTCTTTATGTAGTTGGCAATATAAGGATTTTCAATGCAATTCACCGCGCAATACATATAAATTTCCTCAAGATCAAAACCAAGAAGTTTATAACGGGCAAATTCTGGAAGATAGTCAGTTATACGTTTTATTTCTTCATAGTCCATAAGCAAACTAAGTTCATTATAATGTGCGAGGGAAATCAAATCATCACAATTTTTGGACACGATTAGATCATGAAACAATTTGCATCGGATAGTGAAATGATCATGTTCATTGCAAAGCTCACAAGTATGGCCAATATAATTTAAATTTTCAGCACAATCATCTAGCTCTTCTTGCAACAATTTAGTTTCTAAGTACTTATGCTTCTTGCAATATCTATCTTCTCTATTTGGTGTGTACTTACAAACCCAATGCACTCCACAAAAATTGACATGTTTATAGGAGACATTTTCATCATAACTAGTCCAATCATCATTAGTATCATGGATATTCAAAGAATTTGTACTAAAAACATTGCAATCATGCTCATCATTCACATATTTAGTGCCAAATATTTTATAGATTTCTTCTTCTAGCACTTGAGCACAATTTTCTTTTCCATCATACTTACGAAAGATATTAAATAGGTGAAGGGTATGAGGCAAACTCAATTCCATTTTTTATTGTTTTATTTTATAAACTAAACTAGTGATAAAACAAGAAACTAAAAGACTCAATTGCAAGATCTAAAGATATACCTTCAAGCACTCACCTCCCCGGCAACGGCGCCAGAAAAGAGCTTGATGTCTACTACACAACCTTCTTCTTGTAGACGTTGTTGGGCCTCCAAGTGCAGAGGTTTGTATGACAGTAGCAAATTTTCCTCAAGTGGATGACCTAAGGTTTATCAATCCGTGGGAGGCGTAGGATGAAGATGGTCTCTCTCAAGCAACCCTGCAACCAAATAACAAACAGTCTCTTGTGTCCCCAACACACCCAATACAATGGTAAATTGTATAGGTGCACTAGTTCGGCGAAGAGATGGTGAAACAAGTGGTATATGGATAGTAGATAAAGGTATTTGTAATCTGAAATTATAAAAACAGCAAGGTAGCAAGTGATAAAAGTGAGCGCAAACGGTATTGCAATGCGTGGAAAAAAGGCCTAGGGTTCATACTTTCACTAGTGTAAGTTCCCTCAACAATACTAACATAATTGGATCACATAACTATCCCTCAACATGCAACAAAGAGTCACTCCAAAGTCACTAATAGCGGAGAATGAACGAAGAGATTATGGTAGGGTACAAAACCACCTCAAACTTATTCTTTCCAATCAATCTATTGGGCTATTCCTATAAGTGTAATAAACAGCCCTAGAGTTCGTACTAGAATAACACCTTAAGACACAAATCAACCAAAACCCTAATGTCACATAGATACTCCATTGTCACCTCAAGTATCCATGGGTATGATTATACGATATGCATCACACAATCTCAGATTCATCTATTCAACCAACACAAAGGACCTCAAAGAGTGCCCCAAAGTTTCTACTGAAGAATCACGACGAAAACCTGTGCCAACCCCTATGCATAGGTTCATGGGCGGAACCCGCAAGTTGATCACCAAAACATACATCAAGTGGATCCATAGAATACCCCATTGTCACCATGGGTATAACACGCAAGACATACATCAAGTGTTCTCAAATCTTTGAAGACTCAATTCGATAAGATAACTCCAAAGGGGAAACTCAATTCATTACAAGAGAGTAGAGGGGGAGGAGAAACATAAGATCCAACTATAATAGCAAAGCTCGCGATACATCAAGATCGTGCCAAATCAAGAAAACAAGAGAGAGAGAGAGATCAAACACACAGCTACTGGTACATACCCTCAGCCCCGAGGGAGAACTACTCCCTCCTCGTCATGGAGAGCACCGGGATGATGAAGATGGCCACCGGAGAAGGATTCCCCCTCCGATAGGGTGCCATAACGGGTCTAGATTGGCTTTCGGTGGCTACGGAGGCTTCTGGTGGCGGAACTCCTGATCTATTGTGCTCCCGAATGTTTTTAGGGTATATGGAGATATATAGGCGGAAGAGGTACGTCAGGGGGGCCACGAGGGGCTCACGAGGGTGGAGGGCATGCCCAGGGGGGTGGGCGCGCCCCCCTGCCTCGTGACCTCCTCGCAGAGCCCCCGACGTGCACTCCAAGTCTTCTGGGCTTCTTTCCTTCCAAAAACGAGTTCCGTGAAGTTTCAGGTCAGTTGGACTCCGTTTGATTTCCCTTTTCTTCAAAACCCTAAAACAGGGTAAAAACAGAAACTGGCACTGGGCTCTGGGTTAATAGGTTAGTCCCAAAAATGATATAAAAGTGTATAATAAAGCCCATAAACATTTAAAACAGTAGATAATACAGCATGGAGCAATCAAAAAATTATAGATACGTTAGAGACGTATCAATGAGAAGGAACAAGTGTGATGTCTCGCCGAGGGCGCAGAAACCTATAGGGTCCTCGCACTTTGGGCACTGCAAATGAAACACACTAGATTCAGTTGGAAGAAAAAAGCATCAACGGCGGCGGCTGCCATCCTAGGAGTACCCGCGACCAAGGGACTTGGATTTATCGGGGATGGATGAAGAATTCGTACCAGGTTCTCTGTGAGAAAACCCTATGCAATCGCCAAGCGGGGGTTTTGTCTGAACAAGCATACGAGGGAGAAGGGGATTCAGGCCCAGTGAAATATTGTCGCTTCATCCGTCCAGCTTACTGCTAAAGCTGGAAAGGTGGGGTTTTTTTGTAATTTGTTGGCTCATTGGGCATTACTGCGGCGCTACGACCGGGGTGTGTCTACCGTGCAGTTGTGCCCTCTAATTTGGTGCATATGGCACGTGGACCCTGTTGCCAGATGCCCCACATATCAGCAAAAGGAAGTAGAAAGACAGGAGTAACTAGTTACACATAAATATATTTGTGACAAAGAGATACTCCCTCTGTACATAAATATAAAGATCTTTTATATCACAACTTTATACATAAGAAAAATCAAGGGGAATATATATATATATATATATATATATATAATATATTTATAAAAAACAGAGTTTTTTAACACGGTATAGACGAGTTGGTGATGATGGTGTGCCTGTCATCCTGCAATATAGGCCGTCCAATTTGTATCCGACGAATAGGAAGGGAACTATGGCAATTTTGCAAAAAGGTACCCACACACCTCTCCACATTTGCAAATAAGGCTTTCCCTCGTTCATACTTTTCTCTCACAAGATAAAATATAATCATACAAATGCATCTTGTTGTTATGGGGGGTCAGCTGAGAAATACTCAGACACGCTCACGGTTCTGAACTTTGGGCCACAGGCCGGTGGGCCTGCATGTTTGGGGGCCCATGTGTTCTACCTCAACGCTTTTCATATTGCAAGCGGTCGGTACGGCGCTGGTTTTAGATGCTGCCACGAGGCCAATATACAAAATTGAATAAAGCACGACAGCTGTTGGAATGAAATCAAACGACAGTTCCTAACAAGCAATCAGAGTTGCAATTCTATCAACGATATTGTCATACTACTTATACACACAAGACACTTGTTTCACCATGCCAGAGTATTACATCAAAATCTCTCAGAGGATAGATCAGTTCGGCAGTTGCGTGCTGCTACTGAAGAATTTCAAAGTTGATTTGGACCAGCTCTCCTTGCCGAGAAAGTTTGATTTTGACATCATCCCCTACCACAAGATATGATTTAGATTTGCACCTTGACCATCCTTTAGCATCAATCATCATGCGACCATCCTTTGTACTTATGGTATATTGAGCAGGTTCATTCACACCAAGGTTGCGCATGGTAAGAGAAACTTGGCCACGGTCGTCAGAATAGTTGAACGACTCCTTCGTTGCTCTAGGAATTCTCCGTTTGCAAACAAGAAGACATACACAAACTGTTAGATCAACACAGTGAATCATGTGAAACAACATGGAAAGAAAAAAGAATGAAGCCCCTGTGCGGCCAATGCTTACCAAGAAGGTGGACATGTCGGTTTTTGTAAGGACTTTGGTATATGAGGTGCGAACTGCAGCCCAGTCTGTTGCCGGTGCAACTGCTGGTTCCGTTGCCGCTACACGGGCCAGAGCAGATGCAAGTGCAAGTGTTGGTGCAGGTGCCGAAGCCATTGCTGGTGCCCGTGCCGGTGTGACTGGTAGTGCTGCTGTGACTGCTGGAGAGGGTGCTCCTTGTAGAGCTGGTGCCGGTGTCGGAGCAGGTGCCGGTGTCGATGCCCGATCCTCCGGTAGATCAGCCCGATCCGCTAAGGCGTTCGGTGCCCAATCCTCAACTGGATCAGACTAAGCTGCTGCCACTATCAGTACAAGAGCAACTATCGGTGCTCGATCCGTTGCTGAAGGTGGTACCGATGTGCGAGACAGCGGCAATCATGGCTGGTCTGCTATGATCAGCTTTCTAACTTGACTAGGCTCCGTGACCGTGATCCAGTCTTTTTATACATTTCTTTTAAACACGAGAAGGACTTATTGTGGCGTGTTTGTTAAACCAACCAGTAGTTCATCATAGGGATTCAGCTTGTACTCAGACAACAGATTGATCCAATTTTTTCCAGTAATATAAGTGATGGACAGTGCCTTCGTTACTGACACGACATAATAAGTGAAACCTGCAAAAATATCCATCATAGAGCACACCAAACGGTTTATTCTGTGATGAATGTCACATGGCAAAACCTGCATCGTAAAATTGCAACAAAAGAAAGAAAACATGACATTAAATCAATAAGATCTAGACAGTAAATCAATAAGATTTACTTGATGTGCCATGAGTGAATCCTTACTAGGAAATCACTATGTTGAAGTACTAAACAAAAGATTGGTCGTCTAACTACGCGTGGCATGTAGGGCCCCCGCCTACTCCCACAAGCAGGACCGTCCAAAGGTCGTGACAAATCGTATGGACCGAACATCCATGGGACTGGAAATCCTGGTGGGTGCGATAAACCCTGCAATGCATACAGATATTGGAGTGTAACCATAATTGATAAACCGTTCTCACAAAAAAGATGATCTGGATACTTCAAAATGTACAGACTAAATTGAGTGGACAGACATTAACATAGACTGTTCTCAGGACTCACCACACACCAAAAGCGGCAGCACTAAACAATAAAGGGTTCACAAACACAAATCAAGTACTGAACAATAATACTTACTACAGACAAGCAAAGTTGCACTAACTAAACTTTGTAGACTATTTCCTGCCACCGACCTACAGGAGGAACCCCACATAACTGACTAGGCCATGGACTGCATGAGAGATGTGTACGGGCACCATCACCATCTCCTCAACCTTGGAGAACCTAACAGAGTGGTCTTTCCACTCATAAACATGACGATGAAGACATGCCGCATCAGATTTGTCGGGAAGCTTTACAAGAACCACACCCTTCGTAATCGAAGGCACAGCCAGGAAATTCTTGTGGTCAAGTACAGCCTTGGGAACACGCCTGACAACAATGCTACAGGAAAACACTAGTTCAGGACACGTGGCGACAAGGACACATCAACTGGATAGTTTAGCAGTAGAACTCATCCTCAGGTCTTCCAGTTCACAAGGCATGACTTTGAGAACTTCATCTCCACCGCGGACCTTGTTCTAATTCAAACATAAACCAAATATTCTATTACTACCTCCATTCAGAAATATAAGATGATTTTTGATATTTTACTCCATATATGACTACATATACGCAGAGAAATGAGTGAACAAAGACACTAGAACATGTCTTCAAAGGCATGAGAGCAGAGGGATTACTTGCAATATCCATGACACAAGTTACTGATGCAAATATACCCACTTCAAAGGTAGCATTGATGTTCATAAAGTAGTTGAAAGTAATCTATAAGATACCAGTTTCAACCTCTCGCATGTTTTGGTCAAAAGAGGAATTTAGAACTGCCATTTGGCACACAAAAATCACATGCAAGATCACCCAGAAAGTGGTACTACTAGCACTAGTATTGTGTGTTAGATGAAAAAACACGATCAAGATCGAGAAAAAGATCGTCAAGAAGAGATATTACTTGGACTTGCTTAATGAGGGATCCCGGAGAGGGGGGCTTGGACAGGGCGATGGCTTTGAGCTTGTCTGCGGTAGTCTCGGTGGGGTGCTTGCGCTTCTTCGTACCATGAGCCTCGACGGTTTTTGCCAGAGCCATAGACATCACTTCGTCCGGTGCTCCAGCGTCCATCAAGAAACTATCAAATAGAAATAAAAGAAAAGAAACCATAATCACAAACCCAAAAGAAGAACAGAGAGGGAGTTATAGGATCAGTCTCGGGGTTGCAAGACCGGGCCTTGGCCAGAATCAACACCATTGATGCGCTCACCTTTCCTTCTTTGGGAGAGAAGAACAATGGCAAAAGAAGGTCGGGGTTTTCTTGAAGAAATGAGGAACAAGATGAGGGAGAAGCGAGGATTGGGTAGAGAGGAAGCTGAGAGAGAAGAGTGAAATGATGGTTGCTTCGTCCTCCAACTTACTGCTGGAAAGAGGGGGTTTTGTGATTAGACGGCTCATTGTGCATTACTGCGACGCTTTGATCGGGGAAGTCTACCGTGCAGTTGGACACTCTACTACGGAGTAATTTAGTGCATGGCTGGGGGACCCTGATGATGGTTGTCCCACACGTCAGCGAAAGTGAGTAGCAAAGTTCCCGACGACCGTCGAGGAGGATGCGCATGGTGGAGCGAGTCCACTGTTTTTTCTAAAGAAAAAAACATGATTACAGCAAGCGTTTCCACTCTTTCCATGGAGGAGTGCGAAACATAGTAGCCACTTGAACATACACAGTGCTCCTACTACTAGGCATGTGCAGTGGTTCATATGTCAGTACTACATAATCTTGTTGCTAGTGTAGGAGTAAGATATGACGATAACAAATGATGTTGTGCGCATGTCAACTATATGAACAGTAATGCAACTATATTGAGATGAGAATGCAACCAAACACACACACACGCTTTGTGCTACAGTGACTGATCCGCACCGTCTGATTTTGATCCAACGGTCATGTTGTGCCGAGACATGGACATGCCCATGCAGAGGATGCCTAAACACCACCGAAGTCCCTCTGCTTCTCGAGGCGCATGACATTTGTGATGCAGGATGCAACGGCCCGCAGAGCCCGCTCCCGGTCGACGGGAGCTAGCTCATCAAAGACGGCGTCCAATGCACGAATGGATTCCGGTGACGGAGCCCTGAGAGGATTCGCCCAGTAACGGCGACGGCAGCCTGCAACCCCTCCTTGTCCAGCTCCGCCCCCACCATCGCACGGAGACGGCTTAGCTCCTCAGAGATATAGGTGAAGAAGGAGACCAGGCCAGCAAGCCGCAACTCGTTGAAGTCGACGAGGTGGTCGAACGGGTTTAGACCTACGGCCGGCATGGTCGCGCTGGCACGATGGTAGGCATCGCGCAGCCACAAGACATGCGTGGCAATTTGGTCCACCAAGTGGCTGAGGCGATCCAGGACCTTGCTACGTCCTGAGCTTGCATTGGTTTTCCCGAAGAGGAAGGGATGATGTAGCAGAGTAGCGTAAGTATTTCCCTTAGTTTTTGAGAACCAAGGTATCAATCCAGTAGGAGGCCACGCTCAAGTCCCTCGTACCTGCACAAAACAATAGCTACTCGCAACCAACTCGATTAGGGGTTGTCAAGCCCTTCAGGTCACTTACGAGAGTGAGATCTAATAGATAGAATATTTTTGGTATTTTGGTATAAAGATGCAAAGTAAAAAGTAAAGGCAAAGTAAATAGCAAAACAATATTAAAGTGATGGAGATTGATATGATGAGAATAGACCCGGGGGCCATAGGTTTCACTAGTGGCTTCTCTCAAGAGCATAAGTATTCTACGGTGGGTGAACAAATTACTGTTGAGCAATTGACAGAATTGAGCATAATTATGAGAATATCTAGGCATGATCATGTATATAGGCATCATGTCCGTGACAAGTAGACCGAAACGATTCTGCATCTACTACTATTACTCCACTCATCGACCGCTATCCAGCATGCATCTAGAGTATTAAGTTAAAAACAGAGTAACGCCTTAAGCAAGATGACATGATGTAGAGAGGTAAATTCATGCAATATGAAATAAACCCCATCTTGTTATCCTCGATGGCAACGATGCAATATGTGCCTTGCTGCCCCTTCTGTCACTGGGAAAGGACACCGCAAGATCGAACCCAAAGCTAAGCACTTCTCCCATGGCAAGAACTACCAATCTAGTTGGCCAAACCAAACGGATAATTCGAAGATACTTGCAAAGATAACCAATCATACATAAAAGAATTCAGAGAAGATTCAAATATTATTCATAGATAGACTTGATCATAAACCCACAATTCATTGATCTCAACAAACACACCGCAAAAAGAAGATTACATCGAATAGATCTCCACGAGAGAGGGGGAGAACTTTGTATTGAGATTCAGAGAGAGATAAGAAGCCATCTAGCTACTAACTATGGACCCGAAGGTCTGAGGTAAACTACTCACACTTCATCGGAGAGGCTAGGATGATGTAGAAGCCCTCCATGATGACGGCCTTCTTCCGGCGGAGCTTCGGAACAGGCCCCAAGATGGGATCTCGTGGATACGGAAATTTGTGGTGGTGGAATTAGGTTTTTGGCTCCTGTTCTGATCGTTTGGGGGTACGTGTGTATATATAGGAGGAAGAAGTATGCCGGAGGAGCAACGAGGGGCCCACGAGGCAGGGGGGTGCCCCCACCCTCGTGACCGCCTCTTTTGTTCCTTGGAGCAGGGTCCAAGTCTCCTGGATCCTGTTCGGTGAGAAAATCACGTTCCCGAAGATTTTATTCCGTTTGGACTCAGTTTGATATTCTGTTTCTCCGAAACACTGAAATAGGCAAAAAACAGCAATTCTGGGCTGGGCCTCCGGTTAATAGGTTAGTCCCAAAAATAATATAAAAGTGGAAAATAAAGCCCAATATAGTCCAAAACAGTAGATAATATAGCATGGAGCAATCAAAAATTATAGATATGTTGGAGACGTATCAGGCATCCCCAAGCTTAATTCCTGCTCGTCCTCGAGTAGGTAAATGATAAAAAGAGAATTTTTGATGGAGTGCTAGTTGGCATAATTTCAATGTAAATCTTCTTAATTGTGGTCTGAATATTCAGATTAGAAAGATTCAAGACAAAAAGTTTATATTGACATAGAAATAATAATACTTCAAGCATACTAACAAAGCAATTATGTCTTCTCAAAATAACATGGCCAAAGGAAGTTATCCCTACAAAATCATATAGTCTGGCTATGCTCTGTCTTCACCACACAAAATATTTAAATCATGCACAACCCCGATGACAAGCCAAGCAATTGTTTCGTACTCTAACTTTTTCAATCTTCACGCAATACATGAGCGTGAGCCATGGACATAGCACTATAGGTGGAATAGAATGGTGGTTGTGGAGAAGACAAAAAGGAGAAGATAGTCTCACATCAACTAGGCGTATCAACGGGCTATGGAGATGCCCATCAATAGATATCAATGTGAGTGAGTAGGGATTGCCATGCAACGGATGCACTAGAGCTATAAGTATATGAAAGCTCAAAAAGAAACTAAGTGGGTGTGCATCCAACTTGCTTGCTCATGAAGACCTAGGGAAATTTGAGGAAGCCCATCATTGGAATATACAAGCCAAGTTCTATAATGTAAAATTCCCACTAGTATATGAAAATGATAACATGAGAGACTCTCTACTATGAAGATCATGGTGCTACTTTGAAGCACAAGTGTGGTAAAAGGATAGTAACATTGTCCCTTCTCTCTTTTTCTCTCATTTTTTTATTTTTTATTATATTTTTTATATGGCCTTTCTCCTTTTTTATGGCATTTCTCTTTTTTTTCGTCCGGAGTCTCATCCCGACTTATGGGGGAATCATAGTCTCCATCATTCTTTCCTCACTGGGACAATGCTCTAATAATGATGATCATCACACTTTTATTTTTCTTACAACTCAAAAATTACAATTCGAATACTTAGAACAAAGTATGACTCTATATGAATGCCTTCGGCGGTGTACCGGGATATGCAATGAATCAAGAGTGACAAGTATGAAAATTATGAACGGTGGCTTTGCCACAAATACTATGTCAACTACATGATCATGCTAAGCAATATGAGAATGATGGATGTGTCATGATGAACTAGATGATGGAAAGTTGCATGGCAATATATCTCGGAATGGCTATGGAAATGCCATAATAGGTAGATATGGTGGCTGTTTTGAGGAAGGTATATGGTAGGTTTATGATACCGGCAAAAGTTGCACGGTATTAGAGAGGCTAGCAAAGGTGGAAGGGTGAGAGTGCGTATGATCCATGGACTCATCATTAGTCATAAAGAACTAATATACTTATTGCAAAAATCTAGAAGTTATCAAAGCAAAGTACTATGCGCATGCTCCTAGGGGGATAGATTGGTAGGAAAAGACCATTGCTCGTCCCCGACCGCCACTCATAAGGAAGACAATCAATAAATAAATCATGCTCCGACTTCATCACATAACGGTTCACCATACGTGCATGCTACGGGAATCAAAAACGTCAACACAAGTATTCTTTAAATTCACAACTTCTCCACTAGCATGACTTTAATATTATCACCTCCATATCTCAAAACAATTACCATGCTTCAATCTTTTCTTAGTATTCAACACACTCAAAAGAAAGTTTCACAAATCTTGAATAACAAGCATATTATTATTAAGCAAATTACCATGCTATTAAGAGACTCTCAAAATAATTTAAGTGAAGCATGAGAGATCAATAGTTTCTTTAAAACAAATCCACCACCGTGCTCTAAAAGATCTAAGTGAAGCACCTAGAGCAAAATTATAACGCTCAAAGGATATAAGTGAAGCACATAGAGCAAAACTACTTAGCTCAAAAGATATAAGTGAAGCACATAGATTATTCTATCAAATTTTAATTCATGTATGGCTCTCTCAAAAGGTGTGTACAGCAAGGATGATTGTGGCATACTAACAAACAAAGACACAAATAATACAAGACGCTCCAAGCAAAACACATATCATGTTGGTGAATAAAAATATAGCACCAAGTAAAGTTACCGATGGAAGTGGACGAAAGAGGGGATGCCTTTCGGGGCATCCCCAAGCTTAGGCTCTTGCCACTCCTTGTTCCATAATCCATCAAATTCTTACCCAAAACTTGAAAACTTCACAACACAAAACTCAAAATAGAAAACTCGTGAGCTCCGTTAGCGAAAGAAAACAAAAGACCACTTCAAGGTACTGTAATAAACTCATTATTTATTTATATTGGTGTTAAACCTACTGCATTACAACTTCTCTATGTATTATAAACTATTTTACTAGCCATATATTCATCAAAATAAGCAAACAACACACGAAAAACAGAATCTGTCGAAAACAGAACAGTCTGTAGTAATCTGTAGCTAGCGCAAGATCTGGAACCCCAAAAATTCTAAAATAAATTTCTGGACGTGAGGAATATATCTATTAATCATCTTCAAAAATAATTAACTAAATAGCACTCTTCAAATAAAAACGTCAGCATTTCTCGTGAGCGCTAAAGTTTCTGTTTTTTACAGCAAGTTCAACAAGACTTTCCCCAAGTCTTCCCAACGGTTCTACTTGGCACAAACAATAATTAAACACAAAAAATACAACCAAAACAGAGGCTAGATAATTTATTTATTACTAAACAGGAACAAAAAGCAAGGAATAAAAATAAAATTGGGTTGCCTCCCAACAAGCGCTACCGTTTAACGCCCATATAGCTAGGCATTGATAATTTTAATGATGCTCACATGAAAGACAAGAATTGAAGCACAAAAGGAGCATCATAAAGCATGTGACAAACACATCTAAGTCTAACATACTTCCTATGCATAGGCATCTTATAGGCAAACAAATTATCAAGGCAAGCAAAAACTAGCATATGCAAGGAAGCGGAAAGAAACAATAGCAATCTCAACATAAAGAGAGGTAATTTAGTAACATGAAAATTTCTACAACCATATTTTCCTCTCTCATAATAATTACATGTATGATCATAAGAAAATTCAACAATATAGCTATCACAAAACATATTCTTAACACGATCCACATGCATGCAAAGGTGACACTCTTCCAAAATAGTGGGATTAACATTAACTAAAGTCATGACCTCTCCAAACCCACTTTTATCAAAAATTTCATAAGATTGAATATTCTCCAAATATGTGGGATCTAAAGTTGACCCTCTTCCAGACCCACTTTCAATATTATTGCAAACAATATTATCAATCTCATATTCATCATGGGGATTAAATAAATTTTCAGGATCATAAGAAGAATCACCCCAATCATGATCATTGCAACAAGTACAGGACATAGCAAAAGTAGCATCCCCAAGCTTAGGGTTTTGCATATTTTTAGCACAATTGACATCAATAGAATTTATAGTATAATCATTGCAATCGTGCTTTTTATTCAAAGATCCATCGTGAATCGCTTCATAAAGTACTTCGCCACAATTTTTAGATTCATGAATTTCAGGCAAAACCTCATAAAGATAATCTAGTGCACTCAATTCACTAGCAATAGGTTCATCATGATTGGATCTCTTAAAGAGATTAGCAAGTGGGTGAGGATCCATAAACTTTTAGCAAACGAAGATGCAAGCAGAAAGAAGGCACATGGTAACACAAGATTGAACGGAGGAAGGGCGAATAAAACGGCAAGGGTGAAGTGGGGGAGAGGAAAACGAGAGGTAAATGGCAACTAATGTAATGCGAGAGATAGGGATTGTGATGGGTACTTGGTATGTTGACTTTTTACGTAGACTCCCCGGCAACGGCGCCAGAAATCCTTCTTGCTACGTCTTGAGCTTGCGTTGGTTTTCCCCGAAGAGGAAGGGATGATGCAACAGAGTAGCGTAAGTATTTCCCTCAGTTTTTGAGAACCAAGGTATCAATCCAGTAGGAGGCCACGCTCAAGTCCCTCGTACCTGCACAAAATGATAGCTACATGCAACCAACGCGATTAGGGGTTGTCAAGCCCTTCACGGTCACTTACGAGAGTGAGATCTGATAGATAGAATATTTTTGGTATTTTTGGTATAAAGATACAAAGTAAAAAGTAAAGGCAAAGTAAATAGCATAACAATATTAAAGTGATGGAGATTGATATGATGAGAATAGACCCGGGGGCCATAGGTTTCACTAGTGGCTTCTCTCAAGAGCATAAGTATTCTACGGTGGGTGAACAAATTACTGTTGAGCAATTGACAGAACTGAGCATAATTATGAGAATATCTAGGCATGATCATGTATATAGGCATCACCTCCGTGACAAGTAGACCGAAACGATTCTGCATCTACTACTATTACTCCACTCATCGACCGCTATCCAGCATGCATCTAGAGTATTAAGTTAAAAACAGAGTAATTCCTTAAGCAAGATGACATGATGTAGAGAGATAAATTCATGCAATATGAAATAAACCCCATCTTGTTATCCTCGATGGCAACGATGCAATACGTGCCTTGCTTCCCCTTCTGTCACTGGGAAAGGACACCGCAAGATCGAACCCAAAGCTAAGCACTTCTCCCATGGCAAGAACTACCAATATAGTTGGCCAAACCAAACGGATAATTCGAAGAGACTTGCAAAGATAACCAATCATACATAAAAGAATTCAGAGAAGATTCAAATATTATTCATAGATAGACTTGATCATAAACCCACAATTCATCGATCTCAACAAACACACCGCAAAAATAAGATTACATCGAATAGATCTCCACGAGAGAGGGGGAGAACTTTGTATTGAGATTCAAAGAGAGATAAGAAGCCATCTAGCTACTAACTATGGACCCGAAGGTCTGAGGTAAACTACTCACACTTCATCGGAGAGGCTAGGATGATGTAGAAGCCCTCCGTGATGATGACCTTCTTCTGGTGGAGCTCTGGAACAGGCCCCAAGATGGGATCTCGTGGATACGGAAAGTTGCGGCGGTGGAATTAGGTTTTTGGCTCCTGTTCTGATTGTTTGGGGGTACGTGTGTATATATAGGATGAAGAAGTACGCCAGAGGAGCAACAAGGGGCCCACGAGGCAGGGGGCGCCCCCACCCTCGTGACCGCCTCTTTTGTTCCTTGGAGCAGGGTCCAAGTCTCCTGGATTATGTTCGGTGAGAAAATCACGTTCCCGAAGATTTTATTCTGTTTGGACTTCGTTTGATATTTTGTTTCTCCGAAACACTGAAATAGGCAAAAACAACAATTCTGGGCTGGGCCTCCGGTTAATAGGTTAGTCCCAAAAATAATATAAAAGTGGAAAATAAATCCCAATATAGTCCAAAACAGTAGATAATATAGCATGGAGCAATCAAAAATTATAAGACGTATCAGACCTCATCACGATCGGCCCGCTCGTGCTCCAGCCGCCTCCCCTGACGGCCTATCGTATCTCCCGCTTTCTGCAGCAATGCCGCCGATGCCTCGAGCATCTTTGTGGTGGTTGACTACTGCTTTTAAAGCTCCATGAACTCCCGCACATAACGGAGGAGCATGTCACTCCTCTCCTCCTTGAGCTCACGGAGCTCCATGTCCTTGGCCCTGAGCTCCGAATCCTTGGCCTCGAGCTCCTATGTCAGGTGCCTCACCTCAGACTCCATGATCTGCTATGCCGCCATGGCACTAGGTATATGCAATGGGGAGAGGAAGCAAAGGGGGCGAAACGGTTGAAAGGCAATGCAATCTACGAGAAGGCGGAGGGAGCCAGCCGAGGAGCGGGGAATCTTTAGGTTTTCACCATGGGAAAACACTGATCGACGACTTCTCACATGAGGGAGCAGTGGGTTTTACATGCGGAGTCATCGTAACTAATTACTGCCACGCCTGCTCGCGTCAATCAAAAAAATTAAAAATCCTGCCGCGCCTGCTCCCGTCAATCAAAAAATTAAAAATCCTACAGCGCCTGCTCCCGTAAATCAAAAAATTAAAAATTCTGCCGCGCCCAAATACTAGAGCAACTCCGCGGTGGATATTTAAATTTACCTACCGGCAAGGATATAAAAAAAGGGTGAAAAAACAAATGTGGCGGTGGCCTAGCTAATCAGTGGCACTAGCCCAACTAGCTAGCCACCATGCTTCACTGATGTACTCGCCGGGAAAGGTGGTATTTCGTGATTTGACGACTCATTTACTTGCTTCGGTGCTACGACCGAGGAGGACCCAGAAAATGCGCGGTAGGGCATCCCACGTCTCGGCAAGGAAGAATATATGCGTGCACCACCCGAGAGGACCCTGAAACCGTGCGGTAGGGTGTGCCACGTCTCGGCACGGAGGAAAAATGTGCGTGTAAAAATATATCATACGTAGTAGTACCTATGGTTCGACCTCGGGACCCACCCAGTCGTCGAAAACACCCCACTAGCCACACAGCTTCATCATGCTAACGTGGCACAGAGGATGGGTGTGGTTAGCTCCGTCTCGACTAGCCACACCATCTCTTGTTCTAGGCGATTCTTCTATTTTCCAAGCTTTTCTTAGTTATAATAACACCACGACAAGCTAGTGCCGCTCTTCGTGTGTGCCCGTGCGTCTAAAGGTTAGACGATGGAGAGGAGAGAGAGATCGCAGACCTAGGACCCACCAGTAAGTGAGTCAACGGTCATGCATGTGTTGACGAGGCACTCCCTCTACTCTACTCAACATAATACTGTATAAAATCAAGTTATGGGACAAAGCCAACAATCGTTGTTGTTTCAGGCTATCGACTTACGCTTTGTAGTCCAGGTTGCCAGTTCGAATCTCGTCTTTCAGATTTGTTAGTTTTAGGTCCAAATTTGATCAATGACAAGTGGGACCCCCATGTGTTGTTCCGATATTTCAGTGTAGGATGGGTTTTTTGAACAAACACTTTGCACGGTTAGACAAGTAACGGCATGAGTTACACATATTTTGCAAGTTTACGAACAAAAATGACAACGACATAGAATATCACATCCACCCCGCAGCTTAGATGCTGTGGTGATACGAGCAAGGTTGTCATAATCGTGATTTTGAATCGGATCGTAGCTCTGATGGTAGAATCGTAAATCATAGAATCTTCACTACCAAGATCATAGAAACGTAGATTTTATGAACTAAAATCATAGAATTAGATGGGTAAGTTTGGATTGTAAAGTCATAGAATCGTATATCAGAATCATGATTCTAACAACCTTGGATACGAATTCTTACATCGTTGGGAGTGAGATCCAATGGCCTGGGAGTAGTCTTTGTAATTATGCGCAATTTCCAAACTCCCCAAAGTTTTTTTGCAAATAAAACATTCAGGCCTCATGTGTGCCGCTGCATCTTGCATCCAACATCTCCCCGTTGCTCATATTAGGTGCTCCCCATAGCTTAATTAGCCGCTACGGTGATACGAGCATCTTGGTCGTATGATCTGTGATCAGATGGCACATGCGTAGTACTTGTAATTTCTGCGCAATTCCCAAACTCTCTCAGTCGTATATTGCAAAAACATTCAAACATCCTACTGTGGGCCGTTAGATCTCTGTGAACTCGTATCACCATAGAATCTACAGTGCGGGAGCACCTCATAATCACCCGTGCGAGAAAACATCAGGTTCTCTCGCAGCTTGGATGCTACGGTGATACGAGCTTCGAGGTCGTTTGATCTCACATCCAATGGCATCTGAGCAGTCTTTGTGCTTGTAAGCAGTGGCCGAACTCTTTGGGGGCTTTTCTGCAAAAAATCATTCGAACCACCGAGGAGTTGTTGGGTCACAAATCCAACGGCTCCGAAGAGCTTGTATCACCAAAGGATCTAAGGTGTGGTAGCACATGATATTCTTACATATAGGAGAATATGCTGTCCTCCTTCATCTTAGATGCTACGGTGATACGAGCTTCAAGGTCGTTGGATATGGGATCCAAGGGCATCTGAGTAGTTTTTGTACAAATCATGTGCAATTCTCAAACTCATTAAGATTTCCTATAAAAATATTAAGACATCACGTGAGCTGCTATATCTCAGATCTACAAGCTCCAAGCAACTCGTATCGGAATATAGCATCTAAGGTGTGGGGGCAGATGATATTATCTCAGGGAGGAGGGGGTGCACAACCAATCGGTGTTTGGGAGCTAGGGTGGGGATAAATATAATCTAAATAATCCTAAATAGAGCTTCACAAATTTATCTAAGGTCGAGGGGTTAACCCCCGACAATCTACATAGCTCCGCCTAAACACAACATTTGCATGTACTGTAGTACTAGACTTAATAGTCATGTTTCAGTTTCCTGTTCATTTTAAATATTGAATTGAGGACCATGCATGTCTTACATTTTACTCCCTTCATTCCTAAATATTAGTCTTTTTAGAGATTTCAAATGGAGTGGCACATACAAATGTATATAGAAATATTTTAGAGTGTAGATTCACTCATTTTGCTCCGTATGTTGTCACTTGTTGAAATCTCTAAAGGACTAATATTTAGGAACAAAAGGAGTATTTTTGAATTCGTGTCATACATGCATGGTTTGGAAAAATAGATGCACTATGCTTATTGGATTGTTGTTGTGTTCGTGTGTGTGTGTGGGCATATGCTTGATACATACAAAGTTTTCTCACCACCACATTGTTCATCTTTTGAATTTGAATTTGCAATGAAAAACTTACTAGGGATGCCAGGAAATGTGAAATCCACGTTTAGATCACTATATCACAAAGTCACTCTAATTCAAGAACTCGTCATAAATCAATTACCACGTCGAGATTACTATTTGCAAGGAAAATACGGGCATTGTCATACACATAGATTCGTTCAGCAATTTAAAAGATTCCTTTCGTCTTTTCCAATGGTACCCAATGGCGTACTAGCCAGACCTTGGCTTGTGTTGATCCTAAAAAAACCATGCTCGTGTCCTTCTGGTGGCGTGCGTGGTACACACGTTAGCCAACCCCTACCAGTCAAGCCTCCATGTTTCGAGTCGAAATATCTGGCGGCCAGAATTCCAGCCCTAGGAAATTCCCCTCATGTCCCTGGTCCATAATGACTACCGATGAACATTGGAGGGATGATTTAGTAACTAGACAACGTTACCTACCGTGCCGAGCACGGTTCAATTCCCTCGGTCGCCGCTCCCCAAGGTCACCCATCAACTGCATTGCCTAGTACTACTACTACTACTACACCAGGATAAGCACATAATTGATCCCGTTTGTTCATGCCTAGTACTACTTGAGTTAATATATCAGGGACCCCTAAAAAAGAGTTAATATATCAGGCAATGCACTGGTACAGATGGATTATCCTTTTACTTTGCATATATAACTTGTCTGAAGTCTAACTAAGCAAAATGTTTGACCAAATCCTTTCTTAAGAAATACAACATGACAGATGTACTACCACCGTCCTAGTTTATTGGTCCCCATTGTATATTGTGTCAAATTTTGACTATAGATTGAACTAACAAAACGTTCATGCATGTTACCAAAAATTATATCATTGATAACTATGTTGAAATACGAATCCAACGATATAATTTTTGTTGACATGCATCAACATTTTTAGCTAAATATTTGGTTAAAATTTGGCACCAACTACAAAGGTGACCTATAAACCAAGACAGAGGTAGTATCGCTTGAAAATTTATTGCACGATGCACGTTATGATGTTGTTTCGAATCCTGGATTTTAAATTTTAGAAAATCCAAAAGTGACCAGAATTCATGAAACTAAGCATGGTCACGTGATATGGCACAAATATTCCTTCGTAATTTTTTTCTTCAATTTGAGACAAGCTGCTTATGACAAGTTGCACAAATGAAGAGCCAAGGTATTTTGGAACAAAGACCTATCATTTTAAGGTGAACGCTTTCACTATTGAAACCGTGGGCGTTTACATGCCGCCACGAGTCCTGCTTCTCATCGGCAAGTACCATCCGAGCAAGCGTGTGAGTCGATGGGAGGCGTGCGAGCAGACCGCTGCGCCGGCTGACAGGGGGAAGAGGTGTGCGAGCAGACTGCTGCGTAGGCTCATCGGGAGGTGATCCCTTTGACCAGGCTCCGCCGCCCACCTTCGTACCAACTGCTCCCACTTTTAATGTCGCCGGTGCCGCAGTTTAAAATCAACCCCACACTACCCGGTATCGCTACAATCTTCTCTCTTCCTCGTCTACCTCCAACCAGCCTGACCTAAACATACGCCGTGCCGCATCACGTTGGCCTGCCCTTAGTCTTCCAGTTTCCTGAGGAAGACACCCAGCTGGAGTCTCCAGAACATAAGGCGCTTTGGGATGAGCTTGAACCGACCTTGTGAGAAGACGCCACGCCTGTCCCCGCTCCCGTCGCCCCGACTAAGCCAACGCCCATCCCCATGGCATTGATGGGCTAGGAGCCGCACATTGTTGTCGAGCTTGATGCCACGAGATTCCATGAGGTCCCCGCCGACCTTCACGCTCCTGTGCACCTGCCAGCGCATGCGCCTGCACGTGCACTAATGTGCACGCCCATGCCGGTGCCCGTGCACCTACCAACGCATGCGCTTGCGCGTGCACTGATGTTCGTGCCCGTGCCGGTGCCCGTGCACACGAATGTCTCCGCCACGCCGTTGCCAGCGCCTGTCCCTGCGCAGGTGCCAGTGCCCCCCTCAGCGGCATGGATGGCCGCCGTCAACCGCTTCCTTGCACCAATGCCTGTCGCCTGCTCCCGCCAGTTGACTCGCTGCTGGAGACCGAAGTCCAGAACATTGTGGCCTTCCTTCAAGCTAGGGCCAACATCCAGGAGTACGCCAACAACGGCGCAAGACGCCGCCGTTGCCGTCGGTCAGTGGCACGACGACACACACAACACAGCAGAGGAGACCCTTGCCACTGCAAGACGCCCCCGCCGCCATCTAAATTTGCCATAAAAAGTGTTCGGATTGCCATGCTTAAAATCCGAACTTTTATCATTTATGTTTATTTTAGATCGATCATCGTATGAATGTAAAGTCAAAGTCAGACTGAATGAAATCTATGGTTTGATGGATTGAATGTTCTGCTAGAGGCGTATCAAGTTAAATATAAAACGTCATCAAGACACATGTATTCCTTCTCATCCAACGACCTAGATTGCTTCAATGTCGAGCGCTCAACACGTTTAACGTGAAGTTAATTTCATGCCAAAAATAGTGCTAATCACATAATAACACGCAAATAATATCCTACTTAATATCCGCATGCACTTAGTATACTTCCAAATTAACGTGCATTGCATGTACACATTGACTAGTACGTGAAACTGGTGCCGTAACTTGTGAACGCGTCCAGATATGGTCAACGACAACATGGCCCATGAGTTCTTTGTGTTTGCCCGTGCGTCTAAATGCAGAAGGGGAGGAGAGAGAGAGAGCACACATGGAACCCACCAGTAAGTGAAGGCGAATAGTACGTGCTAACGAGCCGGTCCCACTAATGTACTAAAAATAATATTACATGTTATCCATTATATAGGCTGTGGTAATATAAAAACATTATATGAACAAAGGGGGGGTAGAACTAACATTGTTGTTCTACGTATGTTGCCTATTGACGTGCGGCTTGAAGGCCCTGGTCGCATGTTCGATCGCCGTCCTTTATTTTTTAATTTGTATATGGGTCCAAATTTGTTTCATGACAGGTGGGCCCCTCGTTGTGTAGTTTGTGGCACTTTAATTTGTGGGTCGAAATTTGTTCCATTCCAAGTGGACTATCGGTGTGTAGTTTTGTAGCTTATTTGTAATAATCAGAGTTTTATGCAATAATACCATGGTGCGACATTGAAGGCGAGAAAGGATGTGCAAGAGAGCGATGACTGAGCCAGTGGGAAATCAATTAGGGGAGGTGCGGGGGTTGCAACAATGTTTGGAGTTGTTGTGGGCCGAATGCTACAAAAATATAATCTACCACCGGAATAAATGCCTACACAAATTAATTCAAGGTTGGAGTCCCCCTAACAATGTAAATAGCTCCGGCTTTGCAAGGGATGGAGAGGTAGCTTCAATGTGTGGAACATACGGTGTGAGAAAGCGAGGTCAATCGAGAGACATATAGATAGAGAGACAAAGTGAGCATGGTCCAGCATTCATTGAAAAGATATATATATATATATATATATATATATATATATATATATATATATATATATATATATATATATATATATATATATATATATATATGCTCTGGAGAGATATTGTCCGATTGAGCTTTTGGGAAGGGTGAGGGCTGTAAGATAGAGCTTGAGCGATGATCCAGTCACAGACATGTAGATATATTTCGTGCGTGGGAGGAAGCAAGGTCAACCGATTACATAGATAGAGAGATTGGGCGAGTGTGGGTCGTCGTGCGATCGAAAGAGTGATATGGGTTGGAGAGAGTGACCTAGATAGACAATGTGCGTGAGAGAGTATACAATATGAATATGTCAAATTGGGCTCAAACATGGAGATATATCGTTTGTGTCCAAGAAAGAGCGAGGTCAATCAAGACATACAAAGAGAGATAGAGAGAGGGAGGGAGAGAGAGAGAGATTGAGCGAGCGTGGCCCGCCATGAGGTCGAAAGAGTGGGGGCGGCTTGGATGGACTGACCTAGATAGACAATCTGTGTGAGAGAGTATAAAGTGTGTCGATTGAGGCCCGAACAGGGAGATATATCATTTGTGTGTGGAAGAAAACAAGGTTAATCGAGACTCAGATAAAGAGAGCGAGATTGAGCGTGTGTGGCCCGCCGTGCGGAAGAAAGAGTGAGACGGTCTTGAGGGAGTGACCTAGATAGACAACGTGTGTGCGTGCACACCAGAGGTTGGGGGCTAGATAGGCAATGCATGTATCTAGCGAGAGGAGAGAGAGAGAGAGAGCTCGTCATGGGGTGCAATGGCGGGTGTGTTAGGTAAATACTTCGGTAACAGAGTGGAAAAGGGGGGTTGTATAGTTGAGAGAGTTAGATTGAAACATGGAGAGAAAGAATGAATGTGTGTCAGAAACTGATAGCTTCCTAAGGTGGTTAGGAGAGGAAGATTGACCGATACAGGAAGTATGTAGCGTGTGTGCCGAGGGGGGGGGGGCTAAAAAGAAAATTTGAATGTAGATAGTACTAGACTTAATATCGATGTTTCAATTCGGTGTACATTGTAAGATTTGAAGTGAGGACTATACATATGGGTAATTATTTCGAATTCGTGCCATACTAGGTTTGGAGGAGTTGACATTGACTCGATTGTTGTGCTAGTTTTGTAGGTCATATGTTTGAAGCCATCCAAAAGTTTTCTCACTACCATGGTGTTCATCATATACATATGAATTCATATTAAAAAAGTACTATGGATACAGCGAAATGCAAAATCCATGTTAGAATAGGAGATCGCTATGTGACACACACTCTAATTCAAATAACTAATTATGTGACACACACTCTAATCCATGTTAGCGTGGATACCGTTTCGTTCTTTTCAAATAACTCCTCATTAATTATTTATTGTATCTCGTTTCCAATGACTAATTATTTGCAAGGAAAACACGGGCATTGTAATACATACAGTTTCGTTTGCAAATGAAAGAAGATCCATTTGCATTCTCAAATCTCCTCTCAAATGTAGGCGCACCACGCAGACCAGGGTCGCGTGTGTTGTACGGTGGCTTAACACCCAGCCACCCACCCCCTCCCTCCCCCTCCCCCCCCAAAAAGGACGACGACAAAATAAGTTTGCGCTTCCACGTTCCGGATTGAAATATCTGGCGGCCCCAATTCCAGCCCTACAAAATCTCCCTTATCCACCATGCCCTTCCGTGCCCAGATTGCTCAAATCCCCAATTTGCCGCCAACCCAAGCAAAGTTCGAATCGCCCCTCGTATCGTCTCTTTCCCCACCTCTGTGCCGGACGACAATGATGAAGACGACGATCGCGCTTTACCATCGCACCGGAGCTACCTCATCTACGCCCTTTTCCACCGCACCAGGTGGTCCACCGACAACGTCAGCCGCCACATCTGACGTGCCTCACAGACACCGACTTCCACCGCATCAGGTGCGCTTCATCGACGACGTCTCCCACCTCACCGGGGCTACTTCACGAGCACATCGTCGCACCTCCGCCCCCAAGACCGTTGGGGCTTCACCAACGGTCTCGTCCACCACATCGTAGCGCTCCGTTGACACACAAGATCTGCATCCATGCGTGGCCAGCCAATGCCAGCGCATCACCCTCAACGGCTCTGAAGTGACCCGCACTCTAGCTAGGCGAGCATGCCCAAACGCCAGTCCGAACTAGGTATCCACACATCACTCCCTTCTGCACTGTTTCGACGATGTTTGGATATCCTTCCACTGCTCTCTTAGCTTACACGCCTATGCAACTCTGACTTTAACTCTTATTTCTTCTGGAAATATCATCTGAAACAAGCAAAACCATTTTTTAGTGAAGCATGACTACGCTACAGGATCTGGTACACATCCTGCACACCCGTATAACCTTGTAAGTATCTGTTCTCCAGTACAACATCAAGGTTGATTCCTCTTATTTGATCAACCATTCGTCATGTCAAAAATGCAGAGGGGGATGCAAGGAGCACAAGGCCTGCACATCCAAGCAAGTGGTAACATGGACTTGTACATGGAACAACCCAAGCGCAAGCAGAGCTGCAATGAGCCTATACAATGAGCTAGCATAAGTCCCTGCATTTAATTTGTACTAGCATGCATGTATGATTTGTGTGCAGTGGAAGATCCATGAATTCAAGTTACCAGGGGCGAACATTTAACTTAAAAAATACAAAGGCACTTGCACACCGGAAATCAACATAACTTGAGAAATGAGAAGCTACATGCACTTTGAAAACCAGCTAATGATCCAAAGTAGTTCAGATTATAAAACACTAAATGATGCAAACACCAAAAAAATAGAAAATGCAACATGGTGTACAAGGACTACTAACATGGTCTGTACCTGCTTGAATTATTCGTTCTCTGGCTGAAAATATCGAAGTGTAATTGCACCTATAACCAGTGCGCAAACTGCATATCAATATTTCTATCCTGCACAAGTATGCCAATACTTTCAAACAAAAGATTAGAAAAGTATTTATGCTACGTTGTCATGATACGGGGACTTTCTAGTAGATGGGCTCGATGTTTCCTCAAGCCATGAAAATGTACTATAGTTTTCTTGTCATCAATGCCTGCAAATCTCTATGTCTCTCTCAACATAGCAAATCATCATTAGACACTAAATCCTTCAATGGGAGCTTGGAAAATGCTTGCATTAGATCCCTCATTAGACACTATATGTTCATCACCAGGAGCATGTAAAATGTTTGCATCAAATCCTTCATCAGCAGTCTGTTCATTAGACACTTCAGGCTCAAGAACAACATGAGCTTGTATGTTTGCACCGGAAACTTGATTAGATACATCAGATTCAGTTAGTTCAGTATTGATTGGGGGAGTTATAAAATAAGAAAAAATGGGTTTCATTTTCTCATAGATTCCGTACATACAAGAAGTTTTACAACACCGTCAACTTTAACTATTGGCCAGAAATTGAACAGTTGAATTAGATATAATCAGGGATGTGATGTACATGCTTGTTGCACATGCTATTCTTGCAAGCTGCGACTGTCCGTTTGCGCAAGCTCGATGCCATGCCCATGTTGTCGCCGCTGCCTCCCATGCAGGCTACACCCAGGGTTGGATCTTCATCTTCTTGTCCTTCCATTCGATTGAAGCCCGACGACTGCCCTCCAATGAGGGCGCGAGGAAGTGTTGTGTCGGTCTGTCCAGCGGCGGCTAGGTTAGGAGCGAACCAGACTGGAGGCTGGAGCGAATGAATTGGGATTTTTCCTACTATCGATCGATACGGGAGGCGCTCATTTGGGCCGCAAGCCTACTATAGGGCCTTCCTTGCACTTACATTATTGGCCCATCCAAATTTAAACATTTTTCTTCATTTTTTACATTGCCTGCTTGTGCGTTGGGCTGAACAAAACTAGCCTCGGCCAACCTGGACGTCTCAAACTAGGTGCGCACTTTCCAGCCACCCGAGGCGACCGCCCGTACCAGCCCCTATGGCAGCGTCACCCCTTTTTGTGTGTATGATTGGGGTAGTGAAAAATATTCCAGTGGCGCTTTTGATTTACCCACAGAATGGTTGAATTTCTTGTTTCTATGAACTAAGTTCGCCAATAATGTGAAGGATGCCAGTATTTTCATCCTATTGTAGATTGCTTAGATCTCGATATGCCAAATGTAATTGCATGAAATATGCCAAATGTAGTCTGACTACACGTCCTCATATAACATATCAAGGACACACCATCTTACCAGATTAACCATTCGACTTACCAATGCAGTGTGGGAAGAAAGAAGTATTGGGACTGCGTATCCAAGCAATTGATGCCATGGACTCCTTCGTAGAACCTTGTAAGCGAAAAAGAAGTTGCAGTGTGCATGTACAAAGAGCTAGCGTAAGTTCAGTTATCTTCTTCTCGGAATTTTAGTTGGCCACTTATTGCAAAATTGTTCAATTATGTTGCTTGGCTTAATTTAGTTTGCTACTGATTACATAATGCCATAGCCTGTTAATCCTATTATAGACTGCGCCTATCTATGTGTTTGATACTTACTATTAAGAATTACCTGTTTGCCTGAACTTAAATAGCTACTTAAGCATGTAGATAGCTGGTCATATGTACTTCTAGGGTGCAGCAGAATTCATGTGTAATTTACGTTCTAATACCCTGTTTGTTTAAATGGTTTGCTATTATCAATTGTAGCACTAGTAATGTTTGCATGTTCATAGATAGACAACTGTCAAGTTTATATGACGGACACCGTCTTTTTAACTTATATATGTGTTGGAATCATTTTGCTTACATCAAAGAAATTTACAAATGTCTGTGTTGCTGGTAAATGGTACCGACTTGTTACTTTAATACGTTGCCAAGAACTTGTTAGTTTTACTAGTTCATGTGTAATTAAATACGTTACCAAAACCGATTAGTTTTACTAGTTTGATGTTAGTTTCTTATGGCTCTTGCAAAACTTTATTTATTGATTGCTAACATCCAACTTTGCAGGATCCAACTGAAACTCCGTTGGCACAACAGGTATGTTTTCAGAAACTTCCTTGTTTACCTGGTTTGCTGTTGCAATCATCTTTCCAACTTCAATTTTTCAGGATCAAATTGGAAGTCCAATTGCATAGCAGGTACATTTTCAAAAATATATTTGTGTAACAGGTTTGATGTTGTAACTTGTTGCTCTAATCAAGTTACTGACTACTCAGCTTTTCAGGATCCAAGAGAAACTGCAATGCCACAACATGTTCCTTTTGCAAAACTTGTGTGCTTAACTGCTTTGCTGCTGCAACCGGTTGCTCTAATCATGTTACTGGCTACTCAACTTTTCAGGATCCAAGGGAAACTCCAATGCCACAACAGGTACCTTTTGCAAAACTTGTTTGTTTAACTGCTTTGCTGCTACAACAACTGGTTACAATGATGTTAATAACTACTTTTCAGTTTCCAATTGAAACTCTTCAATTAATTGTTTGTTTAACTGGTTTGCTGTTATAACTCCCAGTTGAGATGTTTTTCTAACTTCAACTTTTCGGAATCCATTCGGAACTTCAATGGCAAAACAGGTTAGCCCAAGATCAAAGAGCAATGTCTCCATGGATGTTGTATCATCCCATAGCAGTGGCACCGGCCCAATCGTGCATCATGAATTGCCAACTGCTGATGCTCTAGAGGCTAAGCTAGTGGTAGAAAGAGATTCTGCTTCTCACTTAGAGATGAAGTTGACATGTTGAGGAAGCAAACAACACAATCACAAGAAGTACTCAAGAGAACCATTAAATATTTGGTGGATTTCAAAATGAAGCAAGCTGAGACTGACCGCGTTGTTAAGGTCCTGAAGGAAAAAAGGAAATTAAATTCCCACTTGGTAAATCATAGATGAAATGTTCTTTCCATCGTTGAATAACCTTTGTGTTGTTTGTTAATGTAATCAATCAAACCATTTGTTTTAGATGTCATGTAATAATTGTTTTTTGTTTTTTGGTTTGTAACTTTATTTGAGCACAAGTCTGTATTAGTTGATAAGCCTCGGAGACATTTCATTTTGATTGCTGTGCCAGACCTACAAATATGCCAATCGGGCTGAATATGCATTCAGCAATAATAGTAGTATAGATGGACCATAAGTGGCACGCATCGGAAAGGGCAAAGATGTTGTAGTAGCTTCGCTCAAAAAAGGATGCTATTCTAGCAAAAAAAGTACAGGGCCTGGCTTATGTATGTTAGTTGATATTATTGATCCATATACTCTATAAGTGTTTATATGTCTGTAAGTTATGTACATTCTTGGTTGATTGACTCGGTATTTGAATCATGATACATCGCTTGTATACATATGTAAATGGGAATGAACATTATGCTGCGTGTGACATTTGAGTTGGACATAAAGTGTTCCAAATATTCGAATTCACCTTAAACTGGATTCTAGCTTCTGAATTTGAGTATCGGCTTTGTCAATCATATTCATATATGACAGTGGAATACATCTTTGTCGTGCTTTTGAAGATATATAAAAACACATAGAATGATTTATAAAGATTCGTATAGGAATACAAAATGGATTTGAATTTAGTTGCGAGGGTAAACATGGATTCTTATTGTCCCAAAACTCGAAAGAAGCGACAAAATGTCCACTCCCACAGTCCCACATCGGCTGCCCGCAGCCAAGTGTTTGGGAGATGGAAATTACTATCTACCCATTACACGGACAATCCATCGGCCCGATTTCCACTGCTTTCAATAGGGGTAGGTTAGTAACTTCAATTAGACGTGACACGACTGCCTCTGAGCCCATTCCAACAAGGTGGGCGCCAAACATGGGCGGCAAAACACATTTGATTCAAGCTCGTCCGAAAGACCTCTGTGTCTCCCTTCATTTCCCCATTCATACATGGTGGGCGGCAAAACAAACTCGACTCGATTGAAATCGATGTAGGAAAATATTTTCAATAGGGGCAGGTTTGTCACTTCACTCAGATGTGACACAACCGCCCTACCTGTCAGCCCCGTTCATACACAATGGGCGCCAACCATGGGCGCCAAAACACCCTCTCCTCTCCCGAAATCGCTTTGGGCAAATATTGGCGAGATGTGAAATTATCGTCCTATCCCCAACCGACGAGACGTCCAAATTTTAAACGAGGGCTAAGTTCATAACTTTCCCATATTTCAGACAGGCGCGTCCAAAAAACATGGTTCCCCATACCTCTCCCTCCATTTTCCCATTCATACACCTTTCGCGCTAGAACACCATCCCCACACCAGCCTCCTCCATCCGCCACCCCATCCATCGCCGCCATCCTCCACCCCATCCATCGCCATCGTCCTCCACCATGCCAGAGCGCCTACCAAGACCGCGTTGTC
This sequence comes from Triticum dicoccoides, assembly GCF_002162155.2. Lineage (NCBI taxonomy): Eukaryota > Viridiplantae > Streptophyta > Magnoliopsida > Poales > Poaceae > Triticum > Triticum dicoccoides. The sequence continues at coordinate 252,129,085 of NC_041392.1, read as the reverse complement.
CACTGCTAGAGATGGACATTTCTCATCGACGACGATGGACCAAGAGCCTTGCATCGTGTCCTCTCGCTTCATCGGCCTCGTCGTCCTCTTTGTCGGGGCTGCTCACACGACCTTCTCTTCCACCGCAACGGGACCTATCCCCCGATGCACCTGTCTACCATCGCAAATCTGCTTCAACGCCACCGACAGCCATCGCACCCCCGATGCCTACACGGCACCGCAAGAGAGGTGGTACTTTATATCTCCTCAACTTTTTGATCTCAATCAGAAAATAGATCGTAACTTGGTTACTCTACTTTCTTTTCAGCTCTTAGAATTTAGTTCTTAGTTCGAAGCAAACAATGGATGCTAAATATCATTTCTCCGCTTTGCAACTTTAAATCTGCCATGGCACAGTCATAATACGGTTTAATTGATCATGCTTAGGGTTTAATTGGTCATGTTGGTTCCGTGGTGGTTTCTTTAATAGAAATCGGAGGGGAAACCCTCTTTTGCTAAAAAAATGCTTAGGGTTTCCCCCTTTTATGATCACTATACGATCAGAATACGTGCTTCATGTCATAATAGCACTGCTCCATGCATCAAGCTAAACAAGCTTAGTTGTTCAAATACGAATTTGATATTATTAAAACATAGTTGTTTAATTGGTCAGCTAAATGTTCCTAATTTAGATTTGAAAATGCATGTTCACCGCTCGGGTGTGTATATCTACAGGGTGCCCATGGTGGGCCGGCCCACCCTAGGATTTTGGGTCGTCCCAGGCCCCGATTCCCCTCTGTTCTGCTGCGTGATTCTGATCTCTACTCGCCCTGAGCCGCCTGCCTCACCGGCGACTTGCCGTCCCCGGACGGCATGACTCTAGGAGGAGACGCCGGACTAGCAGGAGGTCAGGAGCCGCTCGCCCTACAATGTCACCGCTACCCGGGTGCGCCGCCGTGCCTACCTTCCAATTCCGTTCAGGGCTCAGACATGCAGCACCCACTACGCCAACCCAATTTATCTTGAGATACGTCCTCAACACTCATCACTTCAGCAGCCACTCCTCATCACCCATTTTCTAATTCATTCATTACTCATTAGGCAGGACTGTCACTATGGTTTGTTGTGTGCTGAGTGCTACCTACACTTAATGGTTCAGATGTATTTCAGTAATCTCTAGTACCTGTAAAGTTCACAGGGTTTCAAAATTCCGGCCCTAGCTAGGAACAGACACTAGTCATTTTGGACTGTTGGTCGTAGTGACGTTGACCCAAATTACTACTGCAGGCCAGGTTTTTTGATAATTTTACTTGTCTTTCTTACTCATTCGATATGATATCCAATTATTCACGTCGATTAGTTGCAAACAGTAAGTGCAGGAGAAACTTCTTGATTCAGATTTTGGACGGTCTCTTACTGCAGTTACAATTCTGCATACTTGTCCTAGTGAGCTCACAAGTAAATGATTGATTCACTACATCTATTTCTGCCTTCTCATATTAGTTGTCAATATTATTTTAGGGTGGACCACCCTATTTCAAAATACTGGAACCGTAGACATGAGTGAATAGTATTTATCTGTGTGATCTCTTCCATCATGTGTGGGCAACGAACACTGCATTGTATAGAAAGAAAGTGTCATTTCCAGCTTTTACATAGGCTACAATCTTTTACATGGAATACAATCTGCCTACTTGCTTTGTGTCACACTACCAACACTCCACCCTTGAAGCTAAACATTATGCCACTCATAATTCCTTGGTTTATTTGTTCAAATACGAATTTGATATTATTCTAATGTTCCTACTTCAGTTTTGAAATGTGTGTCTGTCTGTTATAGAGACATAAGGGGTTTGTATTTCTGTGTGTGGACTGGTTAGCACGGTTGTGGGGTGATTTTTGCATATGCAGGGGTTTACAGGGAGACACTCTTCAAGTTGAATCCGCAATGCATTCCATAGATAATCTGACTACTTTTTATGTTTTCATGAATCTCAGATTCTGAACAGCATCATAATGATTATGAGCTTGCGCGCATGAAAAGAATAAAGCAGAACAATGCCATGGATGTCAAACTTGGCATTAAGGGACTGAAATCAAGTCTGGATGCAATGCAATGCAAACGCTCTCCACCTATAGATTCATGCTCAGAATATGACCCTAATAGTGATTCTGAGCTAGAGGGAGACCTAAGTCAATTTAGCTCCCTAGTGGAGGAGTCAGAGGCTGATGCCCTATCTTATTCACCCATCAAGGTGCTTGCTCTAACTTTCCACGGTTATATTGGTTGCACATATCTTGCAACTGATGCTTTGCATTGCTTCTACTTTGTTGCACTGCCATTAGCTTAGTTTACACATCGTGTATGTGAATACGCCCTGCCTATCCATTTTTAGTACATATTCCATCTGTCATCATACCATATTTCTCCATTCAAATGATGTTCTTGTGTATCAGATGTTCAAAAGGAAGAGGGCGATTGCTAATCGCGGAGGAGCACAAGCAAAGTATTTGAAAAGGTAGTGACACATGATAAATCAAATAGCCCATTAGGTGTAGTTGCAATATCACCTGACCTGAAAAACACCCCAACTCCAGCAGACTCTAGCCCTACTACACTGGTCATTTCTAATGCCCAACTCAACAGACCCCAACTGCAGCAAATAGTATGATGATGCCAGTTGACATAGCACCAGCTCTACGACGCAAAACCCCCATTCCAGCAAAGAGTACACCAAATCCAGTTGCCAAACCCTTTTCGAATCAGAGAGAGCCCCAATTGCAGCAAATAGGACCCCTGTTCCATTTCTTCCCAGTTTAGAAGATGAAGTTGTTGACACCAGATTTTGGCACTGCCAAGAACTTAATTAAGATGGCCTTAGATGGAGAAGTATTCAACGTGAGAATGTTCTGTATCTTCAAACGGAGAAACTTTGATATTTGGGCCATAGCCATGCGGTCTCATCTCTAAGGCCGAAGTTGAGTTTGAAGTACTCAGATTTTGTATTCAGAACACTATTCGGCTGATTACGTCCCCAAAATTGCCTCTTATGAGAAAAGTCTCTACACAGGTTGTCTTCGTCTCCTCGAAATGATCGATTTTGATATAAAAATAATGTCTCCATCGGAGTTCATTTGAAAAATTAGAGCCAAAACAGTGTGCTGCAAAATTATAGCCCGGAAGTTCTGGGGAAAACTTCCGGGGAGGTTCCGGGCTAAACAGAAAGTTCGCACGTGGTTCACCCCGAAAGCTGGAATTTCAACATTATTTGCAGATTTGCGGGCCAGAATTCAATCTCAAGATGACCTCGGATGAAAAAGTGATCAGTTGAAGAGTTTTTCTACATTGCAAGATCTACAACTTTTCTTTTTGGACCATCGTGATCTGAGGCCATGTGCGACCTGTAGGAGCATTACGAGAGGGCTACTTGATATAATTTTAGCCCAGAAGTTCCGGGCTGACCGGAAGTTTCGGCCCTCGTAGTCCGAGTTAGGTTAACTTTTGATGTTTTGGACGAGATTTGAGACCTTTTCTTGTACGGAAAGTCCAGCCGCCTCATATATATGTAAGGGGTGACGGCTGATTGACAACACACAATCGATCAAATCATATACCACTTTTTACCTTTAGCTTTATCTCTCTCCCTTGTTCTTCTTCTTCCTCGTTCTTCATTTGCAGGGCAGCGAACCTTGAGGCCCTAGGGGCAGTCAGGCTGACCTAGGGAAGCCCATAGACGCCGCATGCCCTGACAGGGTCCCTCCCGGGCGTGTGAGGTTTCGGGTGTACAAAAGTGCCCGCCGGATTGTCTTGCGTACCGTGTTTCCGGTGGGTCTCCTTCGATGTGAGATGCGGTGCATCACCCCTGGAATGGACGGTACACGGTGACGTGTTCGTGTGCGAACACACTTTTTGGCGACTCCGCTGGGGACGAAGCTTTGAATGGTCTCCGACCCGTTCTTGCTACGAAGAGATCGTCATCAAGTTGCTGCAATCCACAAAGGTAATATGAATACCCAATTCCCCTTTTTATATGCAAATAATCCATATGTTGTTGCTTGATCACCTAATGAGCATAATGTATCGTCTAGCCCCAGTTTTATCAATCATGCATCTAATTATGCGCAATGGGCGATGCAAAGCAATCTTCATGCTTCAAATTCTTATGATTTTAGCAACGTACAACATATGTATCCAAACTCTCATGCATCGGCAACCCCACAAATCCATATGCCGATGAACAACATGATGGGTTTGGTTAATCAATTTGGAACGCCTCATGTTAAAATTTCCAATAGCACACAAGAAAGTGTTTCACCTTTTTATTCATCGGCAACTAATTTGCAATATGTGAATCCAACCTTGCCGATGGATGGGAGAATTGGTGATGCTACTACTAGCTATTCGGCCAGTTATTCCCAACCTTCATATGCTACACCTCATGACAATAATTTTTCTGCACCATACACAACTGTAGATGTTCATAATTTGGCTTCCAACCTTCCTGCTCATAGCCAAATGAATGTAAATTTTACAGGAGCGGTTGTGCCCAATATTGTAGAAGATGAGGTAGTAGTGGCTGCATTGAAGAGTTTAGCCCAAAATAAGAGGATTAGTGCTCTTTTCCTTGAACAACATGAAAAGGGGCTATTTCCAGATTATGCCGCAATAAAGGCTAGAGTTTTGCAAGAAGATGAATCTTTGCCAATTGATAAAATTGGCAAGCAAAAATATGGTTTTACAACAATGCATATGCCTTCACATAGTATTACATCATATTATACACCCCCTACACTATTGCAAAATTCTGGCAACACCCGTGTGCCATTGCCGAAAGAATTTAAAAACATTGGGGGCAATCATATCTAGAGTGGGCTGAAATTGAGAAAAAGCTTAAAGCCAATTTTGCTGCTCGCCGCCAAAAACAAATAGAAAAAGAATTGGCTCAGATAAAAGAAGCATTGCCAATTGGTAGTATCAATGAAAAGAAGGATGATTTGGAACTAAAAGTGCTTCGGTTGAAAAAGCCGAATCAAGTAGTATATATTCCGAATCCATCAAATCCAAAGAGGCAAGCATTATTGAGAAAGGACATGGCAAGCATAGCAAAACAACCATGCTTGATTTTTCTAAAGTTAATGGAATCTACTTCCTGCCCTATGAGTTCCGTGCCGTAGAAATTGACAAGCCTCAAGGACAAGAGCAAGTATCCGAACAAAGTTCGGTTGATAAGGATCTTCAAGGTAATGATGCATGGAATAAAGAAAAAGATGATGAAAAGGCATTGGAGAGTCATCCAAAGACGAAGCTAGATATTGTTCAAGTCACACCACCATCATGCTCTCCCAACGTATTTGAAGAGGTATTCATAGCGAGTAATTTACGTATTTTTAGATTTGGTCGCAACTTCATTATTGATGCATCTATAAGAAATATTCTCATAACTAATTTTGAAAGACCAATGAAGAAGGGTAATTTACTTTTAGCAATAAAATTGTTATGGAACATATTGGTCAACCCATTGTGCCATTTATAAAGACAAATAATGACTTATTGTTACAACCAAAGCTTTCCCCGTTGATTTATCTAAAGTTCATATCTAGTTGGGTAGCTTTGCTTATTTCGTACTTGGCTTGCACTTGGTCTCAACTGAGACATGTATGTTCTAAATATCTTCGTTTCAGAAATTTAAAGCCAGGTTAAATTCTATTGAGAAAACCAATGCTAATATAATATCTTATCCAAAGACATCGGAGATAGAGTGGAAAGCACAATGCATAGCCGAATGGGGAGATTCCAAATCTGAACCATTTGTTTTCTTATCTCCAAAGCCGTTCACACATCAAGATCGGCTAGAAAATAAGGAGTATACCTTCAATTCAAGCATGTGTGATAAAATATTTGATTTATTGCTAAAAAATAATTACATTACAATTCTTGATCACCATGTTAAGCCATCAATCCAAGGACGAATGTATTGTAAGTTGCATGATTCGTCCAAGCATAATTTTGAGGATTGCAACATGTTTCGTCAAATAGTTAAATCTTCCATTGAAAAAGGACGATTGAAGTTTGTTGAAACACCAAGAGATGACGAGTCTATTCTGATTGGTCCCATTGGCAAAAAGATTTTGCATCGGCTGCTTCAAGACGATCCATTTAAAGAGAAGGGAAAAACTGCAGGTGATGGGATTAAGCTTTCAAATAAAGAAGTTGTTGAAGAGCATAATGAACATAATCTTGAGGGTGAGAATTCCATCGAAGCTACAATGCAGACACCAAGGACTGGGGGGGGGGCAGCAACCAAATCCAATGATCGATGAAAGCAAACCAAAAGAAAACAAAGGCCGAAATAAGCGCAAGTGTAAGAGATCAAAAATCACCTTCGCTGAACTATTGGATAAATGTCAAAAGAAGAGTGAAGAGAAGAATGCTTATAGGCCCTATCATGCAAAGAAACCAAGATCACCCCAAGGCGCAAATATGAGGATCGGTATTGGCAAAGTGAAATTTTAATGCAACATATTCATATCCTTATTTTGGGCCACCAATGCCAATGTCGTGGATGCCTCCCTATGCTGATATACATCCATATCCATCATGGGACAGGTATGATACAAGGGCACATTCTCCATCTTATTTTAGACCATCTCACCAATATTATGCAGCTCCGAGAAGATCAACATTTGAACAATCATATGTCAAAGACCATTTCAATCCTAAGGAATCAGTCCAGAGCTCATGAAAGAAGAAAGAGGTGGTCAAGCAAGTTTACCCGTGTTAAAAGAGATAGTCATAAAAGTGCAACTTCAGATTTGATCTCAAATGAAAAAGAGCCAATTAAAGTGTTGACATTGGCTACTAAAGGCAATGAGACGAAGCAACCAATTATTGAGAGTCAAAGTGCCAAATCTGAAGAAAAGAAGTTGTGAGTGCACAAGGCCAAAAAGGAATTGCCATTGGTCAAAATAGAATCATAGCCGAGATGCCCACTCGGTTTATCATATCGGCAAAAGAGGGAATTACAAAATCTTGGTGCATAAAAGCTGAGACAAAAGAACATGGCATGGGTTCCCAAGAAGATCAATCATAACAAAAAAGGATGTGCATGCTTCTATTGCAATAAGTACAATAAAAGTGAAAAAGAGAAGGATGAAAGCAACAAACAATTAAGCCGAAGGTGTGCATCACAACATCAAAATCTTCGGTTAGCACATCATCCATTTTCTTCAACAATGACATTGATGACTTTGCCATGGAATTCATCAATAGGTATGATCAATTACCCTCCATGGATTTATTTTGATCCATGGATGCAACATAATATTCTATATCATAACAGGGTATTACCAAATCACTATACATTTGGTTAGTTACAATTTTATTGCTAGTACAAAGGGGCCGAAATATTTTATTGCTATTTTATTTGTTTATTTCGGCTATACATACTTTGGTGGGTGAATTTACATCGACCTCATGGTAATGGCCAATACTTATCTATCTCCCTAAGAATATATCTAAGAATGGCCGGTTTGGTATTCTAACATTGTCCTTAGTTTGAGTAGAGATTGAGATAAGTGCTTGCATAGAAATTTGTCAAATTGATGCCATTGAAGATATTATGCATAGACCAATTCACCAAAACTGCAAAGTGAACTTATGTTTTGATTGGGTGTGCTTTGGCTTATTAGTTTTCAGAATTTACGTAAGGCTAAATCATGGTTGATTTTATTACTGAGCATCATATTGACATCATGGATTGTATTGGTTTTACTTTATCTCTCTAGTACCATGGAGATTATACATTGATGGTTAAATTTATAGCAATGGCCAAGGTGTTGGTGTTGCTTATATATCTCCTTATGGTGCTATTTTGTGAAGCCTCATCCCGCTTAAAATATTTATGCACAAATGATCAAAGCCGAATATGCATTGTTATTCGGATTGGAGATTTTCCTTGCTATAGGTGCTATACATATTGAGGCTTTCAGTGATTCGTTATTAGTAGTGCAACAACTATCCAATGGTTATCAATGTTTTGAGGAATCACTTTTAGTTTATCTTGAGGTATGTCTAGATGTAAAATTTACCATGGGTTGTTTTAAGATTCTTCATATATCTATACATGACAATTGGAGAGAGTTGGCATAGCAAGCACTCGGCTACCATGTTGGTCATGGTGTATTGCACATCTATCAATAGCCGATGCTTATTCTTGCCAACATAGGTAAGGCCGAATGGGAGCTCACCACCTCGACCACTAATAAAACTTTTATGCAGACGAAGTAAGGATTTGAGGAAGTTCATTCTTGATTATCTGCAAAATCCTAGCGGAAGGGAGAACAATATGGATCGGAGAATGGTTTTGATCTATGGGACCTTATAACCAGATTGTTATAGAAGTTGAGAAGTTTTCACCCAAGTTTGCATCAAGAGGTTAAAACAAGTTGTGGCCGATATATACTTATCGTCCTAAGAACATGCAAAATGGCCGATGGAGTGTTGATATCGTCCTTAGAAAAAGCATCATGCAAGTTATTTTTTGGCACGCAAGTTTGCCGAAAAACAGGGGGCATGTGTTGACACCAAATTTTGGCACGACCAAGAACTTAATTAAGATGGCCTCAAATGGAGAAGTACTCAAAGTGAGAAAGTTCTGTATCATCAAAAGGAGAAACTTTGATATTTGGGCCATAGCCATGCGGTCTCATCTCTAAGGCCGAGGTTGTGTTTCAATTACTCATATTCTGTATTCAGAATACTATTCGGCTGATTACACCAACAAAATGACCTCACATGAGAAAAGTTTCTACACGGACTGTCTTCGTCTTGTCGAAACGATCGATTTCGATCTGAAAGTGTCTCCATCTCATATGAAAAAGTTAGAGCCAAAACATTGTGCTGCAAAATTATAGCCCGGAAGTTCCGGGCAAAACTTCCGGGGAGGTTCCGGGCTAAACATAAAGTTCGCATGCGGTTTGCCCCGAAAGCTGGAATTTCAACATTGTTTGTAGATTTGTGGGACATAATTCAATCTCAAGATGACCTCGGATGAAAACGTGATGAACTGAAGAGTTTTTCTCCATTGCAAGATCTACAACTTTGCTTTTTGGACCATCGCGATCCAAGGCCATGTGCGACCTGCAAGAGTTGTACAAGAGGGCTACTTGATGTAATTTTAGCTCGGAAGTTCCGGGCTGACCGGAAGTTCCGGCCCTCGTAGTCCGAGTTAGGTTAACTTTTGATGTTTTGGACGAGATTTGAGTCCTTTTCTTGTACGAAAAGTCCAGTGATACGTCCATTTTGCATCATGCTTTTATATCAATATTTATTGCATTATGGGCTGTTATTACACATTATGTCACAATACTTATGCCTTTTCTCTCTTATTTGACAAGGTTTACATGAAGAGGGGGAATGCCAGCAGCTGGAATTCTGGGATGGAAAGGAGCAAATATTAGAGACCTATTATGCACATCTCCAAAAGTCCTAAAACTCCACGGGAATTATTTTCAGAATATATAAAAAATATTGGGCGAAAGAAGTACCAGAGGGGGCCACCCACCATCCACGAGGGTGGGGGGCGCGCCCTACCCCTTGGGTGCGCCCCCTGCCTCATGGGCCACCTGCTGGCCCTTTGATGCCCATCTTTGGTTATATGGAGTCTTTCATGGAGGAAAAAATCATAAGCAAGCTTTCGGGACAAAACTCTGCCGCCATGAGGTGGAACCTTGGCGGAACCAATCTAGGGCTCCAGCGGAGCTGTTCTACCGGGGAAACTTCCCTCCGGGAGGGGGAAATCATCACCATCGTCATCACCATCGTCATCACCAACGATCCACTCATCTGGAGGGGGTCAATCTCCATCGACATCTTCACCAGCACCATCTCATCTCAAACCCTAGTTCATCTCTTATATCCAATCTTTGTATCCAAACCTCAGATTGGTACCTTTGGGTTGCTAGTAGTGCTGATTACTCCTTGTAGTTGATGGTAGTTGGTTTACTTGGGGGAAGATCATATGTTCAGATCCATTATGCATATTAATACCCCTATGATTATGAACATGAATATGATTTGTGAGTAGTTACGTTTGTTCCTGAGGACATGGGAGAAGTCTTGCTATAAGTAGTCATGTGAATTTGGTATTCGTTTGATATTTTGATGACATGTATGTTGTCTTTCCTCTAGTGGTGTCATGTGAACGTCGACTACATGACACTTCACCATTATTTGGGCCTAGAGGAAGGCATTGGGAAGTAATAAGTAGATTATGGGTTGCTAGAGTGACAGAAGCTTAAACCCTAGTTTATGCGTTGCTTTAAGGGGCTGATTTGGATCCATATGTTTCAGGCTATGGTTAGGTTTACCTTAATACTTCTGTTGTAGTTGTGGGTGCTTGAAATAGGGGTTAATCATAAGTGGGATGCTTGTCCAAGGAAGGATACTACCCAAGCACCGGTCCACCCACATATCAAATTCTCAAAGTACCGAACGCGAATCATATGAACGTGATGAAAACTAGCTTGACGATAATTCCCATATGTCCTCGGGAGCGCTTTCCTTTATATATGAGTTTGTCCAGGCTTGTCCTTTTCTAAAAAAAGGATTGGGACATCTTTCTGCACCTTATTTACTTCCATTACTTGTTACTCGCTACAAATTACCTTATCACAAAACTATCTGTTACCGATAATTTCAGTGCTTGCAGAAAATACCTTGCTGAAAACCACTTATCATTTCCTTCTGCTCCTCGTTGGGTTCACAATCTTACTTATCGAAAAGGCTACGATAGATCCCCTACATTTGTGGGTCATCAGGACTCTTTTCTGGTGCCGTTTCCGGGGAGCGAAGCGCCTTTGGTAGGTGGAATTTGGTAAGGAAAAATTTATATAGTGTGCTGAAATTTACTGTCACTTGTTACTATGGAACATAATGCTTTGACGGGATTGTTCGGGGTATCTTCACCATGACTAGTAGAGCAAAGAGTTGCTCCTCAACCTATTGAACCTACTGAAAATGTTTACTTTGAAATTCCTTCAGGTATGATAGAGAAACTGCTAGCTAATCCTTTCACAGGTGATGGAACATTACATCCTGATTTGCACCTAATCTATGTGGATGAAGTTTGTGGATTATTTAAGCTTGCAGGTATGCCTGAAGATGTTATCAAGAAGAAGGTCTTCCCTTTATATTTTAAGGGAGAGGCATTGACATGGTTTAGGCTATGTGATGATATGGGATCATGGAACTACAACCGATTGAAATTGGAATTTCATCAGAAGTTTTATCCTATGCATCTTGTTCATCATGATCATAATTATATATATAATTTTTGGCCTCGCGAAGGAGAAAGCATCGCTCAAGCTTGGGGGAGGCTCAAGTCAATGTTATATTCATGCCCCAATCAAGAGCTCTCAAAAGAAATGATTGTTCAAAAAATTTATGCTCGGCTTTCTCTCAGTAATCGCTCCATGCTCGATACTTCTTGTACTAGTTCTTTAATGATGAAGACTATTGAATTCAAATGGGATTTATTGGAAATAATTAAATGCAACTATGAATATTGGGATCTCCACGAAGGTAAGGAATCAGGTATAACACCTAAGTTTGATTGGAAAATTGGAAATAATTAAATGCAACCATGAATCCTTTGCTACTCATGTTGATATCCCTAAGGAGAAGTGGTTTAAATATAATCCTCTGATTGAAGTAAAAGTAGTTGAACCTATTAAAGTTGAAGGAAAGACTATCACTTATAATGATCCTGTTGTTCCAACTGCTTATATTGAGAAACCACATTTCCCTGTTAGAATAAAGGATCATGCTAAAGCTTGAACTGTAGTTTGTAAGAGTAATACTAGAACACCTACACCCTATGATCAAATTAAAGTTGAACCTAGTATTGCTATGGTTAAAGATCTCTTGGCTGATAATATGGATGGGCATGTTATTTACTTCTGTGATGAAGCTGCTAGAATTGCTAGGACCGATATTAAAAATAAACATAGACCTGTTGTAGGCATGTCTGTTATTTCTGTTAAAATAGGAGATCATTGCTATCATGGCTTGTGTGATATGGGTGCAAGTGCAAGTGCAATACCTCATTCCTTATATAAAGAAATTATGCATGATATTGCACCTGCTGAGATAGAGGAAATTGATGTTACAATTAAGCTTGCCAATAGAGACACTATTTTACCAGTTGGGATTGTTAGAGATGTTGAAGTCTTCTGTGGGAAAGTTAAATATCCTGCTGATTTTCTTATTCTTGGTTCCCCACAAGATAACTTCTGTCCCATTATATTTGGTAGACCCTTCTTGAATACTATTAATTCTAAGATAGACTACAATACGGATATTGTTTTTGTTGGTTTAGGGGATATGTCTCATGAATTTAATTTTGCTAAATTTCGTAGACAACCCCATGATAAAGAATTGCCTAGTGAAGATGAAATTATTGGTCTTGCTTCTATTGCCATGCCTCCTATTGATCCTCTAGAACAATATTTGCTAGACCATGAAAATGATATGTTTGTGAATGAAAGAAGGGAAATAGATGAAGTATTCTTTAAACAGGGACCTATTTTGAAACACAACTTGCCTGTTGAAATCCTAGGGGATCCTCCTCCACCCAAGGGTGATCCCGTGTTTGAGCTTAAACCTTTACCTGATACTCTTAAATATGCTTATCTTGATGAGAAAGAGATACATCCTGCTATTATTAGTGCTAACCTTTCAGAGCATGAAGAAAAGAAATTATTGAAAACTCTGAAGAAGCACCGTGCTGCTATTGGATATACTCTTGATGATCTTCAGGGCATTAGTCCCACTCTATGTCACCACAAAATAAAGCTGGAGAAAGATGCTAAACCGGTTGTTGATCACCAAGGAAGGTTAAATCCTAAGATGAAAGAAGTGGTAAGAAAATAAATACTAAAGCTTCTAGAGGCAGGTATAATTTATCCCGTTGCTGATAGTCGGTGGGTAAGTCATGTCCATTGTGTCCCTAAGAAGGGAGGTATTACTGTTGTTCCTAATGATAAAGATGAATTGATCCCACAAAGAATAGTTACAGGTTATAGAATGGTAATTGATTTCCATAAACTAAATAAAGCTACTAAAAAGGATCATTACCCTTTATCTTTTATTGATCAAATGCTAGAAAGATTATCCAAGCATACACATTTTTTCTTTCTAGATGGTTATTCTGGTTTCTCTCAAATACCTGTTTCAAAAGAGGATCAAGAAAAGACAACTTTTACTTGCCCTTTCGGTACCTTTGCTTACAGACGTATGCCTTTTGGTTTATGTAATGCACCTTCTACCTTTCAAATATGTATGACTGCTATATTCTCTGACTTTTGTGAAAAGATTGTTGAGGTATTCATGGATGATTTCTCCATTTATGGGACTTCTTTTGATGATTGCTTAAGCAACCTTGATCGAGTTTTGCAGAGATGTGAAGAAACTAATGTTGTTTTGAATTGGGAGAAGTGCCACTTTATGGTTAATGAAGGTATTGTCTTGGGGCATAAAATTTCTGAAAGAGGTATTGCAGTTGATAAAGCTAAAGTTGATGCTATTGAAAAGATGCCATGTCCTAAGGACATTAAAGGTATAAGAAGCTTCCTTGATCATGCCAGTTTTTATAGGAGGTTTATTAAGGACTCCTCTAAAATTGCTCGGCCTCTAACTAATCTTTAACAAAAAGATGTTCCTTTTGTCTTCGATGATGATTGTGTAGAAGCATTTGAAATACTTAAGAAATCTTTAATATCTGCACCTATTGTGCAGCCTCCCGATTGGAATTTATCATTTGAAATTATGTGTGATGCTAGTGATTATGTTGTAGGGGCTGTTCTAGGACAAAGAGTTGATAAGAAATTAAATGTTATTCAATATGCTAGTAAAACTCTAGACAGTGCCCAGAGAAATTATGCTACTACTGAAAAAGAATTTTTTGCAGTTGTATTTGCTTGTGATAAGTTCAGACCTTATATTGTTGATTCTAAAGTAACTGTTCACACTTATCATGCTGCTATTAAATATCTTATGGAAAATAAAGATGCTAAACCTAGACCTATTAGATGGGTTCTCTTGCTTCAAGAATTCGATTTGCATATTATTGATAGAAAGGGAGCTGAGAACCCCGTTGGAGACAACTTGTCTAGGTTAGAGAATGTTCTTGATGACCCACTACCTATTTATGGTAGCTTTCCTGATGAACAATTAGCTGTCATAAATGCTTCTCGTACTGCTCCATGGTATGTTGATTATGCTAATTACATTGTTGCTAAATTTATACCACCTAGTTTCACATACCAACAAAAGAAAAAGTTATTCTATGATTTGAGACATTACTTCTGGGACAACCCGCATCTTTATAAAGAAGGAGTAGATGGTGTTATTAGACATTGTGTACCTGAGCATGAACAGGAACAGATCCTACGCAAGTGTCACTCCGAAGCTTATGGAGGACACCATGCCGGAGACAGAAGTGCACATAAGGTATTGCAATCCGGTTTTTATTGGCCTACTCTCTTCAAGGATGCTCGTAAGTTTGTTTTGTCTTGTGATGAATGTCAAAGAATTGGTAATATTAGTAGACGTCAAGAAATTCTTATGAATTATTCACTTGTTATTGAACCATTTGATGTTTGGGGCTTTGATTATATGGGACCGTTTCCTTCCTCTAATGGGTATACACATATTTTAGTTGCTGTGGATTACGTTACTAAGTGGGTAGAAGCTATTCCAACTAGTAGTGCTGATCATAACTCCTCTATTAAGATGCTTAAAGAAGTTATTTTTCCGAGGTTTGGAGTCCCTAGATACTTAATGACTAATGGTGATTCACATCTTATTCGTGGTGCTTTTCGTAAGATGCTTGCTAAGTATGATGTTAATAATAGAATTGCATCTCCATATCATCCACAGTCTAGTGGTCAAGTAGAATTGAGTAATAGAGATCTTAAATTAATTTTGCAAAAGACTGTTAATAGATCTAGAAAGAATTGGTCCAAGAAACTTGATGATGCATTATGGGCCTATAGAACTGTATATAAGAATCCTATGGGTATGTCTCCGTATAAAATGGTTTATGGTAAAGCATGTGACTTACCTCTTGAACTAGAACATAAGGCATATTGGGCTATTAAAGAGCTCAACTATGACTTCAAACTTGCCGGTGAGAAGAGGTTATTTGACATTAGCTCACTTGATGAATGGAGAACCCAGGCCTATGAGAATGTCAAACTGTTTAAAGACAAAGTTAAAAGATGGCATGATAAAAGGATACAAAAGCGTGAGTTTAATGTAGGTGATTATGCATTTTTATACAATTCTCGTTTAAGATTTTTTGCAGGCAAACTCCTCTCTAAATGGGAAGGTCCTTACGTCATCAAGGAGGTTTATCGTTCCGGTGCCATAAAAATCAACAACTTCGAAGGCACAAATCCGAGGGTGGTGAACGGTCAAAGGATCAAACATTATATCTCAGGTAATCCCATAAATGTTGAAACTAATGTTATTGGAACCGTAACCCCAGAGGAATACATAAGGGACACTTTCCAGAATGTTTCAGACTCCAAAAAGGAATAGGTACGTGGTGCGTAAGTAAACCGACTCCAAAACAGTTCTAATGGCAATTTTCTCCCTTTCGAAATATTTAAGAAAATAGGAAAATAAGAAGTAGTCCGAAAAGGACATGGGGCTTCCACGAGGGTGGAGGGCGCGCCTGCCTGCCTCGTGGGCAGCTCGTGCGCTCTCTGGACTCTGTTTTCTTGCATGATACTTCTTTTGGTCGGTAAAAATTCATTATTTTATCTCCCGAAGGTTTTGACCATCGTACCACACAAATATCTCCTATTTTTGTTTCGAGCTATTTCTGCTGCAGATTTAGAGCAAGATGTCTTCTCAAGAGTCAGTCGGGGAGAGTCGGGTGTCTCATCCTACACCGGGGCCAAGAGCAAACAGCAATGCTGAGCACTTTGGGCCATCAACTGAGGAAGAGATGGAGGCTGAATTGAAAAGGATAGATGCCATGGAGGAGGATGAAGAAGTTACTTCTCGTTTCCGAGCTGGATTCATGATGGGGGAACTACAGAGCTCAACTATTCCAAACTCGGTCATCCCTTCCAATGTTAGATTTCTTTCTTATGAAAATATGAAAAAGAGTGTTACTTGTTCTCCCGCAGCTATGCAACATCCTTGGGTGAAAGGAGCTTTAGCAGTCACGGGCAAGCTCCGTAAGGAAATAATGGACCTCAAGCAGCAAGTCAATAAGCTCGAGGAAGAGAATCGTATCCTGAGGGGCATCATCGCTAAGAATATCACATCACCACCCTTGAAGGAGACATAAGCACATGGGTATGGGCACTCCCCTTGGCAACTGCCAAGCTTGGGGGAGTGCCCCGGTATTGTATCACCATCACTTTTATCTTTAACATTTTTCTTAGTTCGATCCTTTTGGTAATATCTTGATCTAGTAGAATAAAGTTTTAGTATGATCTAGTTTTTAGCTTTGCTTTATGATCCTTCTATGTAATCGAGTCCATGAGCCATATATAATAAAGATTAGTGTTGAGTCAAGGGCTTGATTATCTTGCTATGACCTCAAGGGAATAGAATAAAATAGAAGAAATATAAAGAAATAAAGAGATCATATGGTTCTTATGGAGAGTAATGACTTCACATATAAAGAGTATGATGAATAAAAATTGTTGAGAGTTGACAAACATAGTTTTGGTCATCATTGCAATTAATAGGAAGTAATAAAGAAAGAGAGGTTTTCACATATAAATATACTATCTTGGACATCTTTTATGATTCCGAGCACTCATTAAAATATGACATGATAAAGAGTTGAGGTTGGACAAGGAAGACAACGCAGTGGATTATGTTTTCTTACATGTGAAATAAATTATATTGTCATGGATCATCCAACATGTTGAGCTTGCCTTTCCCTCTCATGCTAGACAAATTCAATGCACCAAGTAGAGATACTACTTGTGCTTCCAAATATCCTTAAACCTAGTTTTTCCATGAGAGTCCACCATATCTACCTATGGATTGAGTAAGATCATTCAAGTAAGTTATCTTCGTTGGAAGCAATAAAAATTGCTCTCTAAATATGTATGATTTATTAGTGCAGAGAAAATAAGCTTGATACGATCTTGTGATGTGGAAGAAATAAAAGCGATGGACTACATAATAAAGGTCCATATCACAAGTGGCAATATAAAGTGACATTCTTTTGCATTAAGACTTTGTGCATCCAACCATAAAAGCACATGACAACCTCTGCTTCCCTCTACGAAGGGCCTATCTTTTATTCTTGTCTTATACTTCATATAAGAGTCTCGGTGATCTTCACCTTTACTTTTTACATTTTATCCTTTGGCAAGCAGAATGTGTTGGAAAGATCCTGGTATATATGGCTAATTGGATGTGAGTTTTCATGAACTATTATTGTTGACATTACCCTTGAGGTAAAAGGTTGGGAGGCAAAACTATAAGCCCCAATCTTTCTCTATGTCTGATTAAAACTTCATAACCATAAATATCGCGTGAGTGTTAGCAATTGTGAAAGACTAAATGAAGGTTAAGTATGTGGACTTGCTGAAAAGCTCTTATTAGTTTTCAATGAAGTTTCTGATTCATACTTGAGTATGTGAATGTATTGTTACTATAGCATAAGTGATCATATGACAATATATATATATATAGTGTTACTATTCATCATCCAGGATGCAGAATAAGTTATTCTTCACCCGAGGTAATATTACGATCATTTCATAATTAAATTACGTTTGGAATTTAAATAGTTATATTCTTACTGTTTCACTACGTAAAATTTGGCATAAGAAAATAAAAATATAGGTCATAAAACAAGAAAATTTGCAGTTTATGTGTATTTTACACTATAATTTTACGTTTGTAATTTTACATAACATAAAATATTTTTTACAATGATTATATATTTTCTTACGGTCTTTTTACGTTGAACATAAGATAAAACTTACAGAACGTAAAATTACAGTGCATTGATGGTAAAATAGAGGGGGGGGGGGTGAAGAATAACTATTCCTCACCCAGGGTGACGAATAGCGCGACCCACGTCATTGTTTGAACCAAGTGTGCTGCAATACTCACACGAGTGAACTTCCCGTCGGAAAAAACTGCACGCAGTGTTTTTTCGGTACTGTTTTTTCTCTAATTTTTTAATCGTTTATCGGTACGAGGCGTATAATATATCGTTGAAAAGCTATTGATTAGGCGCAACTTCGCCCTGTTGAACATTTTTCGAGATTCCTCTCGGTTTAAGAGAAGTTTCAAAAATGGTGCGGTAGATGACGAGTGGCAGCGAGCATATTTTCGTGATTTTTTCTAAACCGCTCATCAGAATAAGGCAAATGATATGCCATTGTTAATATATCGTCGAGGCGCATCTTTTTCATATCTTTTATTTTCTCTAATTCGTTACGATTTAAGAGCAGTTTCGAATTTACTAAATCGCGGAATTCTGTTTTTTGAAATTTTTGCAATTTTCGGTACTGTTTTTGCTCTAGTTTTTGAACCATTTGTCGAAACGAGGCGTGTAATACGTTGTTGGAAAGCTATGGACAAGGCGCGACTTTCATATGAAGAAATGGTTTTGAGGTTCTTTTCAGTTTTAAGTTAATTTTGAAAATCGTGCAGCGGACAAAGAGTGGCAGCGGTTGTTTTTCGCAAAAAATTTACAAACTGGTTGTCGAAATGATTCAAATGATATGCTGTTGGAAAGATATCAACGAGACGCAACTTTTTCATGTAGAACACTCTCTCTAATTCCTTACTGTTTAAGAGCAGTTTTAAATTTACCGAAATGCAGACACCCTGTTTTTCGCGACACCCAAATCGACATGGGTACTTCATCCGACTGAAAACCGCACTGCATCGGACAAAAAACCGCACTGCATCAGACGTGTTAGAGAACTACATGGTTTATTTTATTCAAACATAATTTCTTCAAGGACGAGAAAGTTGAGTGCACTTCACATCGGCTGTAAATGAACCACAAAACTATCAAGAAGTGAACCGCATTACTTTTTTTCGCTTCCGTAACAATTTTTTTTTGCACTTACGGGATGAACAACATCATACGGCCGACTGCACTGCTTCATAATGAAAACTGCACTGCATCGGACGGGCAAGAGAGCTGCATAATTTCTTTTGTCAGACACAATTTTTCTCATACAAGTTTTGTTGTCTTTTTTTACTTTTTTATGAGCGAGAGTGGACCGTAGAGAGTAGGGAAAGTGAACCACATCATATATTGAAGTAAACCACATTACCATCTTTGTTGTTTCGCTAATTTTAACACTTTTCATGTTAGGTGCAAGTGAACAGCAACACTCTAAAAAGTAAACCACATCTGAGTACCAAACGCACTGCATGACCAAGTTTTGAAACACATGAACAAAACAGAGTGCACTCTCTCATATGCAAAATAAATGTGCCTCTGTGACATCGAGGCAAGGCAAGTGTACTTCATTTTTTTATTTTTGCATTGCAAACACATAATTCGCGTCACAGGGATACATTGAAAAATGCATTCACAAATCACAAGAGAACTGCACCCATGGTCAGGCCAAACCTCCTACCCGCTCTAACCAAACTTCGTGCCGTGGCCGTGCCCGCAAACTGCAAGGCTGGACTGGTAGAACTTCACCTGCACGCCGACGAAGAAAACTGCACGTAGATGAAAATGGGTCCAGACAAAAAATGCGAGCTCAGGGAAATATTCTCGCAAATAATAGCTACCGAAACTGCACGCCGGCAGGCCGCGAGCTACCCCCACTGGAGATGTGGTTTGCGGCAAACTCCGGCTACACAGTGGATGATAGGTGCAACGGGTGGATGACTTTGCAGCGCGGCGAGGTGTGCACTGCACACGTCAGAGGAGGGCAGGAGGGCGTTACCCGGGCACCTTTGTCGCCCTGCTGGACGTCCCGGCGTTGATGTCGCAGAGGAGGGACAAGGGGTGGCGGGGATGGTGGAGAGAAGGTCAGGGGTGGCGGGTCTGACGGTAGGCAGCGGCCACTCTTGCTGAGCCAGGCGGGTGCGCTGCGGCCTGGATCCGGCGCAGAGCGTCGCCGGGGGTGCGCCGTGACCTGGATCAGGCGCAGGGCATCGCCGGGAGGGTGTGGGGATGCGCCGCGGCCTGGATCTGGGGGCCGGCCAACACGGGGTGCAGGTGGTCTGAGGAGGGAAGGTGGGGGAAAGAGGGAGTAGGTATCGGACGAGGAGCTTGGCAGTAGTGTAGCTCGCCGTGGCCGCTCGTGTGGGAGGGGAGGAAGAGGGCTTCTCATCGGATCTGGCGCCAGATGGATGCAGGGGCAGGGTGGCGCGTTGGTTGGGGTGGCTGGGAGGTGCGTCGGAGCGGGTAGGGCGCGGGGAGAAGGTGGGTGGGAGGGGGTGGCGCATCAGAGAAGGACGAAGGTTGTGGGGTGGGAGCGGTGGTGGATGGTGGTGTTGTGGTGGGCCGGTGTAGAGCAGAAGGTGGAAGGAGTGGTGGTGGGGGCGGTTGCGGGTAGGAGGCGGGTTGGATGGGGCAAGTTTTCGCTGCAGTTCGTTTCTGGATCTTTTTCGGTGCCGAAGTGTTAGCAAAATAAGCAGATTGTTATTAGAATAAGACTCTTAAGAGGTGTTATCATAATAGACCCATATATATATGTTGATGTTCTAAGAATGATCATGATGCCCTCATGTCCGTATTTTATTATATCGACACCTCTATCTCTAAACATGCGGACATATTTTTCGATTTCGGCTTTCGCTTGAGGACAAGCGAGGTCTAAGCTTTGGGGAGTTGATACGTCCATTTTGTATCATGCTTTTATATCGATATCTATTGCATTATGGGTTGTTATTACACATTATGTCACAATACTTATGCCTTTTCTCTCTTATTTTACAAGGTTTACATGAAGAGGGGGAATGCCGGCAGCTGGAATTCTGGGCTGGAAAAGGAGCAAATATTAGAGACCTATTCTGCACATCTCCAAAAGTCCTGAAACTCCACGGGAATTATTTTCAGAATATATAAAAAATATTGGGCGAAAGAAGTACCAGAGGGGGGCTACCTACTGTCCACGAGGGTGGGGGCGCGCCGTACCCCCTGGGCGCGCCCCTTCCTCGTGGGCACCCTGGTGGCCCTCTGATGCCCATCTTTGGCTATATGGAGTCTTTTGTCGAGGAAAAAAAATCATAAGAAAGCTTTCGGGACAAAACTCCGCTGCCACGAGGCGGAACCTTGGCGGAACCAATCTAGGGTTCCGGCGAAGCTGTTCTGCCAGGGAAACTTCCCTTCGGGAGCGGGAAATCATCACCATCATCATCACCGGTGACCCTTTCATCGGGAGGGGGTCAATCTCCATCAACATCTTCACCAACTCCATCTCATCTCAAACCCTAGTTCATCTCTTGTATCCAATCTTTGTATCCAAACCTCAGATTGGTACCTGTGGGTTGCTAGTAGCGTTGATTACTCCTTGTAGTTGATGCTAGTTGGTTTAGTTGGTGGAAGATCATATGTTCAGATCCATTATGCATATTAATACCCCTCTGATTATGAACATGAATATGATTTGTGAGTAGTTGCGTTTGTTCCTGAGTACATGGGAGAAGTCTTGCTATAAGTAGTCATGTGAATTTGGTATTCGTTCGGTATTTTGATGAGATGTATGTTGTCTTTCCTCTAGTGGTGTCATGTGAACGTCGACTACATGACACTTCACCATCATTTGGGCCTAGAGGAAGCCATTGGGAAGTAATAAGTAGATGATGGGTTGCTAGAGTGACAGAAGCTTAAACTCTAGTTTATGCGTTGCTTTGTAAGGGGCTGATTTGGATCCATATGTTTCATGCTATGGTTAGGTTTACCTTAATACTTCTGTTGTAGTTGCGGATGCTTGCAATAGGGGTTAATCATAAGTGGGATGCTTGTCCAAGGAAGGAAAGTACCCAAGCACCAGTCCACCCACATATCAAATTATCAAAGTACTGAACGCGAATCATATGAACGTGATGAAACCAGCTTGACGATAATTCCCATGTGTCCTCGGGAGCACTTTCCTTTATATAAGAGTTTGTCCAGGCTTGTCCTTTGCTACAAAAAGGATTGGGCCATCTTGCTGCACCTTATTTACTTGCATTACTTGTTACTCGCTACAAATTACCTTATCACAAAACTATGTGTTACCGATAATTTCAGTGCTTGCAGAAAATACCTTGCTGAAAACCGCTTATCATTCCCTTCTGCTCCTCGTTGGGTTCGACACTCTTATTGAATAGGCTATGATAGATCCCCTACACTTGTGGGTCATCATCGAGCCGCCTCATATATATGTAAGGGGTGATGGACGATTGAAGAACACACAATCGATCAAATCATATACCACTTTTTACCTTTACCTTTATCTCTCTCCCTTGTTCTTCTTCTTCCTTGTTCTTAGTTCGTTCTTCGTTTGTAGGGAGGCGAACCTCGAGGCCCTAGGGGCGTCAGGCCGACCTAGGGCAGCCCATAGCCGCCGCATGCCCCGACGGGGTCCCTCCCGGGCGTGTGAGGTTTCGGGTGTACAAAAGCGCCCGCCGGATTGTCTTGCGTACCGCGTTTCCGGCGGGTCTCCTTCGACGTGAGCTACGGTGCATCACCCCCAGCGTCGAGGGTACGTGGTGACGTGTTCGTGTGTGAACAGAAGCTTATATTGTTGTAAGGAACTTTGTGCGCATCTTTCCTTCATGGAAAGATTATACCAAAAACACAGAACAATTTCCAGTCTACCTCCACAACTTACGCGTAAGTAATGTAATAATGTTATTCATGGTAATTACTGCATATGTTTCTGCTGATAGAAGACACAAGATTTCATTATTTTAAATAGGCAAGGACCAAACTAGATTGTCAAGACGAGCAAGGGTTGGTTGCGCTTTTCAAGCACTCGTTGATGAAGTATCGTTCCTACCTGAGGCAAGCGCACTTCGATGGCAAGCCTCTAAACGAAATTTCTGTAAAGTCTCCGGTGCTACATTTATCCGACAGTGACTGGAATAATCTTGTTACATATTGGTCTCGTCTACAGCATAAGGTGTTGTCTATGATATCACATCACAATTTGAATTACATTTCTGCATTTGCCTTAACGTCTCACTTGTACGAAAACTGTTAGCAGAAGAACATTCATTCTCAAGGGACCACAGAATCTCGCAACTATACTGGACACTACATTTCTCTTGTGAGTACCTCTTGCCATGTATGACCATATTTACTTTCATAGCTGTTTGATTATGTAACATCACTGCACATGTTAGCCTCGTTATCGTCCATTTGGTGGACATTATAAGATCCGTATGGACTCTTACATAAATTTAGAATCAACCCAATGCTTTTGAAGAGGTTTAGCTCTGCAGTCCTCTTGTAAGGACTGAACGTCATCTATCACTGTACTTACATTAACAGCTACTCCCTCCGTCCCATAATATAAGAATGTTTTGTATAGTAGACCAGTGTTCAAAACACTCTTGTATTATGGGAAGAGGGATTGGTTCATTGTGTAGCATTCTGCATCTTATCTCCCTCGCCGACCATTTGCTAAAAGATATCAGATCTATATTTAATCTTACCAAAAAGTTGAATACACAGACATTGCTAGTGCAGAAGTGTAGCCCATTGGTCTTGTCAGTACATTTTATCCTGTAACGCTTGTACTTCCATGGATTGGTAGTTGATTATGTAGCATGAATCTACATATTATCTTCATTATCCTCTATCCCTTACAGTATTATCATATCTATAATTACTCTCTACAAAATGTAGAGTACAGGTAGTGCTTATGAAGAAGATTCTGTGCTGGAATTCTTAAGTTATCCTTCCCTTGACATGGAGAAGGGCATTATAAAGCTGGTGTTAATTGTTAATGTAAGTCGGTCCTTCTAAAGCCTTTATCCTCAACTGATGTTTAATTTTCTCATACTCCCTATCGTTTACTGCTGTTTAGTTTGCTGTTTCTATCAAAATGCATGTTCGCAAGAACCGTAAGTTCCAAGTTTTACTTGTAAAACCAAATTCCTTATTCATACCATGCACATTACTCAATACTCCCTATATGTATGCTTGTTTTTGTGGATCTATAATCTAGTGTGTGGTGAAGCAGCCCACGTATGCAACTTGTCATCTCCTGTTTTATCTTACTGATGTGGCTGATGATATGAACAACATGCCATGCACATTTACCAAAAAAGATATAATGATTGTCTTTGCCCTTCATCTATGCTTGTTATGTTGACATGGTAATCCAGTAGTGTGGTGGAGCTCCCCGCATTATGAACAATACCAGATTATACTATTGA
Organism: Triticum dicoccoides; assembly: GCF_002162155.2. Taxonomy (NCBI): domain Eukaryota; kingdom Viridiplantae; phylum Streptophyta; class Magnoliopsida; order Poales; family Poaceae; genus Triticum; species Triticum dicoccoides. The sequence continues at coordinate 252,104,715 of NC_041392.1, read as the reverse complement.
TATTTTGAACTTACTCTTTATTTTCTAATTTGAAATTGGATGGAATTGACAGCACAGTTATCATCTTTGTTTATACATGTGGAAAACCTGTCATCTCTCTGCTTGTTTCAGGGTGATATGCCTGATGGCATGCGCAAGTCTGCTGAAGGCTATGAGACAAACCCAAAATATATTACAGCAAAGAAGGCAAAACATCTTGAAGATAGCGAGACAACCCCAAAGTCTTCTCTTGATGCAGTGTTCAAGTTACTTAAGACTAGCAGTTAGACAAGCTCACAAAATTCGGTGTCTGAATCAGTTCGACTTCTTCAGTCCCAAGTTCTAGCAGAAAGGCATTCCGCAACTCAACTTCGACTTGAAGTCCTATCTCTAAGAAAGATTGCAGACAACATCAATGAGAACCTCATTGCTAAACAACTACACCTGGAAGCTATGACTGACATGCTAGGCCGGTCTCACAGCCTTGCGCAGCAGTTCCCGCACAAGGCTAATCTTTCTTGAACTGTCTTGTAAGTGGTCTTGGTTCAGTATTATTTTGTTACGCTGCAATGGTGCTCGGTTTTTCTAATCTGCTTCTTCGTTGCGCTTTATGATCACTGGTGGCGAACTTCGATGCCCGGTGGATGTACACTACAAGAAATATGTCAACTTGTGACCTTCTGTTAGTGACCCTGGAAGAACTGGTCATAAATCTATGACCATTTCAGACCAATTGGTCCAAAGTTGTTCGGGGGGCTCCAAAACCTAAACTGTAACGACCATTTTGGTCAGAAAGGTCGTAATTTCCTTACACGAAATGGTCATAAAGCAGATAGCACTGGTCTGCTGCCTTATTTCTAGCTGATCATGACCAATATAGATGGTCATAACCTTGTAAATTGTGGTGGGTTGCTATGACTAGGCGCCACCTCATCAGTTTTGCCTATGTGTCATGTCCATGTGGCAGTTTTTGCCCTAGGTTGTGAAGCAACCTATATCTCTGTCATTCCCAAAATTCCCAAAAAAATCTCATAAATTCTTTGGGTCATATATTCATCAAATACGTAAAAATCCTTCCTTGCCTAGTTCAAAACTAATTCAACAATATTCATTTTCCTATTCTGTTCACGACAACACTTTATGAAGGAAGTCCTATTTATATATTCTTGATTGCCCTCAGAATTTTTGGGCACTCTTTCCTATCCAAATCATTACCGCATGACAAAATTCAGCTCCACTTGCCTAGCAAATCTTCCTCGGCAAATTTCCAAAGTTTTTGTCCACCTAGAAGCATTGTGAAGGAAGTACCTTTTTTATATATCGAAATGACATGAAATTTATACAGTTCCTTCATATGCCCAAATTATCACCCTCCTCCAAATTGCAGCTTAGTCAAATCATCTATGTGAGCCCAGGTTCAATTTATATTTTATGGCCAAATTGGCATGTTGCAAAGCAAGTGTTATCTAGACCCCTCCTATTACCCTCAAACTTTTCGGGCACTCTTCCATACCCAAATCATTGCCACATGATAATATTCAGCTCAATTTTCCTAGTAAATCTTTCTCAGGAAATTTTCAAAGTTTCTACCTCGAGAGAAGCTTTGTGAAGTAAGTACTAGCTAGGCTTACCCAAATGATCTGAAAATTTACCAGCGCGTGACCATACCTATGTAACTTACCTACACCAATTTTTAGCTCATTTCATTCATCCAATCTCTCTCACTAGTTTTCCCAAGTTTCTGTCCATAGAAGAGAATTGTGAAGGAAGTACCACTTTGGCATTTCCAAATAGTATCCATTTTCTACAGTGGTTTCCTATGCCCAAATAACCATCCTCCACCTAATGCCAGCTCAATCCGTTCATTATTTTGAGCCGAGCTTCAACATTCGTAGTTATGTCCAATGTGGTAGTTCGCAAAGCAAGTACCACATAGGCTCCTCCTTTTGAGCTGAAAATTTGTGAAGACGGTCTTCTTAGTAACTGATCATCCTCAGCCAAAACTCACGCCCATTAGCCATGTACATTTCCCGTACCACTAATCAAACACTTGGCTGTTAATTCATATGTTTGAGCATCGATCGGTCTCCTCGTGAGAATCTTATGTTGTAATTTTCTTCCTAGCACCAACCTGGGGAGTGCCCAACCCACTAGACATGCGTAGGCCGCCCAGAACACATGGCAACGCCACGGTCACGCGGTGACCACGTGGCGGGCATGCGAGTTTACGCGCACTAGAGTTGGGGCCCTCGGCCACTGCCCAAACCTCTATGTATCGCCACCAAACCATGTATTTATGATTAAATAGGTCCTTATGTAACTAGAAATGATTTTTGGAAAAAATAAATAGCAAACTATGAGGCAGCTGCAGTTCAAATTTGACCCACTTCCTACTGAATCGGTGGAAATTTGTCTTTTTCACGAGAGGTGGAGCAAAAAAAATTAAACCCAAACATTTTGTCAATTGTGCATTAAATATGGACTAGTATTTTATAAAAATGATTTGGTCCAATTTTGCAACAATTATTTGGTAGTTCCTTCACAAAAAAACCTCCTTTTGGGCACTCGAAAAATGGAAAATGGTTTTTTCGTCCAACGAAAATGAAAACTTCCTTAGGCAACATTGTTTGCCATTACAATATGCACCCTTGTGCACAATATGAGATCATTTGAACAAACTATGCCATGAATGTGGCCATAAGATTGATCATTTGGCTTGAAAGCCATTGACCTTCACACATGATAGCTCATTTCTGAGAACACTTTTTAAAAATAATTATCGTATTACAAGTTTATTATTTTTTGATTTTTTTGAATTTTTTATGCCCGTTTCAAAATGTGGTCAAAACGGCGGGCTTGACCGTTCCTAGGTAGTGGTTGAATCTTGGAATTTTTTTGGTGTTTCTCTGATTAAATAGATACTTATGTACCTATAAATTATTTTTGGAAAAAATAAAGAGCAAACTACGAGGTAGCTACAGTTCAAATTTGACCCGCTTCCAACTAAATCAGCGGGAATTTGTCTTTTTCACCAGAGGTGGATAAAAACTTTTTACAACCAACCATTTTGTTAATTGTGCACTAAATATGGCCTCGTATTTTAGAAAAATGATTTGGTCCAATTTTGCAACAAATATTTGGGAGGTCCTTCACAAAAAACCTCCTTTTGGGCACTCGGAAAATGGAAAATGTTTTTTTCGTCCGAAGAAAATGAAAACTCCCCAAATCAACATTGATTGACATTCCAATATGCACCCTTGTGCACAATATGAGATCATTTGAACAAACTATGTCGTGAATGTGGCCATAAGATTGACCATTTGGCTTGAAAGCCATTGATCTCCACACATGATAGCTCGTTTCTGAGAACACTTTTTAAAAATAATTGCCGTATTCCAAGTTTATTATTTTTTTCTGGGAACTTGGCCACATATATTGCCGTGGGTCAAAAATTTTGACACCCAACCATTTGGTCAATTGTGCATTAAATATGGCCTAGTATTTTATAAAAATGATTTGGTCCAATTTTGCAACAAATATATGGTAGGTCCTTCACAAAAAACCTCATTTCGGGCACTCGAAAAATGGAAAATGAATTTTTCGTGCAAAGAAAATGAAAACTCCCTTAGGCAACATTGTTTGGAATTCCAATATGCACCTTTGTGCACAATATGAGATCATTTGAACAAACTATGCCATGAATGTGGCCATAAGATTGATCATTTCGCTTGAAAGCCATGAATCTTCACGCATGATAGCTCATTTTTTAGAACACTTTTTTAAAATAATTGTTGTATTACAAGTTTATTATTTTTCCTGGAAACTTGGTCACATATAATGACACAATGCGAAGGTTTCCCAATTTTTTGATTTTTTTGAATATTTTATGTCCGTTTCAAAATGCGGTCAAAACGGCGGGCATGACCGTTCCTAGCTAGTTGTTAAATCTTGAAATTTTTTTTGGTGTTTCTGTGATTAAATAGATACTTCTTTACCTAAAAATGATTTTTGGAAAAAATAAAGAGCAAACTATGAGGTAGCTACAGTTCAAATTTGCCCCGCTTCCTCCTAAATCGGCGGAAATTTGTCTTTTTCACTAGAGGTGGATAAAAGCTTTTGACACCCAACCATTTGGTCAATTGTGAATTAAATATGGCCTAGTATTTTAGAAAATTGATTTGGTCCAATTTTTCAACAAATATATGGTAGATCCTTGAGAAAAAAAACTCATTTTGGGCACTAGATAAATGATAAAAAATAGCTAAAAAGATCATAAATGCATAAAAATTGGTGCTCATCCATATAATGTGGTCTAACTCAAGTGAAAATTTGTGTGGTGCCCTTTTGCAAAATATTTTTGGTAGCTACTTCACAAAATCCCTCTACTTTTAGTACTTGGAAACTCTTTCATAAATCACCGATTTTCTAAGCCAATCAGAACTCTTCACACAGATCACCGCACTATAGCTAATCTGAACCGTCCGTATCCAGTGGATCCAACGCCTCTCACTCACCGTTCAGATCTCAGTAGCCCAGCCCAAACTCTAGCAGGCCGCCTCTCTCTCCCCCTCTCTCGAGAACACACCCGTCGACGCCTCTCTCTACCCTCTCCCCATCGCGCCGCCGTCTCTCTCTCCCCCTCTCCCTAGAACACACCCGCCGCCACCTCGATCCATCCCCTCTCACATCGCCTCCGCACCCATCCCCTCCCCCACCAAGGCGGTGCTTCCGGACCCGCGACGGAGGCAGTGGGCTCGCAGCCAAGCCCACACAGATCTAGGCCTTGATCTGGAGGGATTTGCCCCCTTCTCCATCGGCGAGGTGGGGCTTGGGCATCCGCGGCTCCCCGTCAACCTGCTCGGCGTCCGCTGTTCCCGCGCCATGGAGCTCTACACCCTTGGCAACATCTGCCTCGATACCGCCGACGAGGCCAAGGCCCTCGTGCCCTCCCTCATCCTCGTCCTCGTCCCCGTCGGCTGCGGCGGGGGCCGGCGAGCTGAAGCTGCACAAGGGCGACATCACCCTCTGGTCCGTCGATGGCGCCATCGACGCCATCGTAAGTTCCTCCTCTCCATCCCATCATCCAATACCACCCTGTCCCTCCACGCAATACTGGTTACGTATCTATATATGCTTGGATAGGTGAGATTGGTCGAGTTGTATTTTACCAAATACGGAGTAGTTGAATAGGATCTGAGCATGGGATCAGAACTGAACCCAGTTTTAGAACCATCACATGGCGTTGTAGTTAGGCTGGCTTCTCAGATGGAACAGTCCTTTGCCTAGGTCTGGGTTGTTGAATAGGGTCTTCTTAGCTATGCTTATTTTCTGTTTTAATGTCCGTATTGGTTCCCCTGCCATTAAGGGCATCACCAAGAAGTCTGAATCAAGTTCCCCAATGACTGCCAGCTTATTTACCATGGAGTGGAATTTGAGTTCTGAGCCTCAAATTATCAGGAAAGTTGCAGTCCCTTCTGCAACAACTTTATAAATCCAATATCTTATTAGAAATCCATTCAGCCAGTTAGATCTTAAACCTTTGCAAGCTTTGATGATATGATCTATGATGTGAGCATTTTACTAAATCCTTTTGTTACTTCCATCTGTAACATTTTGCATAGAAGCAATTATCTTTCTCTGTATTCAAAAGTGAATTATATAACTGAGATTTATTTTGGTAGGTTAGTGCTGCTAATGAACGAATGCTAGGAGGGGGAGGTGTTGATGGAGGCCTGGGCGAGTGGACCGGTCCAATCGGTCAGGGTGGAGACCAAGGAGCTGAGGATGTCGAGGAGGGCGGTGAACCCCGGCGGTCATGGAAGGGCGACTGGACATGTGTAGGTGCCTCGTCAACCCGTGAACTCTCACAGGGTAATTAATTCGGTTCCCTTTTGATCTCTTTGCATCAATTCTGCTACACATCCCAGTAATCCAAGATTAATTTGGTTCTTTTGTTTTACTTATTGCAGGTGACACTACTCTGGCCATTTCTGCGGCTTATGGGATGCCTGCTATCACAAGATATCTCCTGGGTCTGTATTGCTGCTCTGCATCTGTATTGCTGCTGCAGTTTTTATAGTTATATTCTGTGTAGAGTCCTGAAACATTCTGGGTTGCATATCTTGTCAAACTCTTTTAGAGTTATCTTGATGAGTGTCCACGTCCCAATATTATGACTATCTCTAATGAGTATAAATATAAATTAATATAGCTGTCAATTTTAAGACAGAGCAAAGTGTCAATGCATTTCACACCTATTGATTCATCAGGCTCGGTCAGTCGGTCTGATCCTGTAGTGTTTAAGACTGATAATTATGATGCATTGGTCCATATTGCCTTGTTTTTTGATGCATATATATATATATATATATATATATATATATATGATGTAGTTGATAAGCCTTGATCTCAACCTCTCAAGTTTATGTTTCCTTGTGTGTAGGTAACTTGTTATTTTTATTGGCAAGCCTGTAATGAATTTATTAGATTTTTGCTCCTATTGCCGTGTACTGTATGTCACAGGCTTGCGGAGCCTGTCATTGTTCTTAGTGTGCTGTTGTGATTCTTCAACGGTGTCAATGGTCGTGTACAGGTGTCTTTTGTAGTATAAAAAGGGCCACTATCAGCCGTAGGATTTGGATTCATGCCGTGAAGATCATGAATATATATCTTATTTTGCTGCTCTATGCCTCATTCGTGTACAGATTCCCCAGCAGTATTTTTTCGTCTGCCACTTGCGACTGCCGGGTTCCTGATGTGCTTCTCATGCCCCGCAGACCATTGACTTGTACGTGGTTTTCGACGTGGCCACTGCCCTACTTCAGGTAAAATCTCACACTTTGATGAGGATTCATGAGCCCTGATTTGAGATAGACAAGTGTAGCATACTGAGTTCAGGAAATCAATTATGCGGCATGACACCTATTAGGTGATTCGTGAACACACAACCAGGATGATTCCTATCCTACCTATGTTGTGCTTATTGCTTCCAAGATAGTGATGGCGGTCGCAAGTGCAGTACCTGCTGGTTAGTACCTGCTGGTTGTTACTATCGCTGGTAGTTAGTGTTCAACATCTATCGCTTTAGCACCAAGTGACTAAACAATGTTTTGGTAAAGCTTTCAGAAATCAGTTTGCAGTGTTGAATCAGTACACATTTTTTACCATCAATTTGGTAGTATGAAAAACACATTAGTAAATCTGAGTAACTTTGACATATTTTCTCTATTAACTTGCACTGGATTGGTACCCGTGATTGCCTTGTACTTAATTATGCTAACACTGATCTTGTTACTGTTAATTTGTTATTGCCATGGTGTTTATGCTGTTTAGAATAAGATCCATGCATCAATTCTAAGTTCTCGTCTCTTTGAAGGGACACTTCTAGCTTCTATGACTCAGACTTGTTAACTAATGTTTCTTACTTTGTTAGCTATGACATATATTTCCCCCAGTTATTCTAATTCTTCACTGATTCATGTAACAGGATGATAGTGGAAGCCATGTTGTTGTTTTGTTTGTTCCCAGCCCTGACTATGGTCGTCGAGCGAGTCCGACATGTTGTTCATCTAGTAGAGCTTGTTAGGAGTCTGAATCTAAGAACTTGTAGAGCTTGTTAGTATTACAATTGTGGAGCTTGTTACACTTGTAGAGCTTGTAAAGCAGTATGGTCTTCTATATTGGAATGGATAGAGCTTGTATTATGTGATCTGGTTGCCCTTATTTAAGTATCATGTGTGTTTTTGTCTCCGAAAATCTAAATAATGCTTGAAATATGAAGAATATGAGTCTGAATTGATGGGACCCACTTACCACAACATGACAAATGGGAACCTGTTACTAGAACCTGACAATTGGGACCCATCTGACTAGTGGACCCTTCTTTTGAAAAAAAAAAGAAAAACTAAATTCGTTTAGACAAAAAGACCACAACCCAACAATAAAAAGGCTGCAATATTGGGCTTGGCCCATGAACCCAACCAAAAATTGACACACAGAAAAAAACACAAATAGGCTGAATTGTTGGGCTAGGCCCATGTAGAAAATAGAATTGGACCGGGCTAAATCTTGTGCCACATCAGATTGCCACGCTGGATGCCTACGTGGCCTGGGGAGGTTGCTAGTGACCAAAACGCCACCGTAGACGTAGTTTGGTCATAAATGTCTACGACCATTCCAGAAGAAAGGTCGCTATAGTCAGTTTATGACGGCCAGCTTTTGACCTTATGTTTTTGGTCACAAAAAGGTCACAAATTGAAAACAGTGACCATTCAGTGACCAATAGTGTTGGTCACAAGTTGACATATTTCTTGTAGTGGTAATATACCATAAATCCTTTATTATATAGTGTAGGTTTATTTGAAGTTACTATGTCGTAATTTCTTTATTGTATAGAGTAGGTTTGTTCTTAATTCCTACTAGTTACTGCCATCATTCGCTATCTGAAAAAAATCTGATGTAGTCGACCGGGCCAAAACATTTGCCTCTAACGGGCCTGGTTTTTAGCGGGCCACAATTGGGCTGGCCTGTATCTTTCTTGGGCCTGAATGGCCATTGGGGCCTTCACACTTTACGCCACCCGCAACTTGCTCCGGCCTATTTTCGGCCCAAATTTTAGTTGGGCCTTCTGTGGACCCAGCGCTTAGATTGGCACAGGTAGCGTTGGGCCATTAACATGCTGAATATTCTACTGGCCTGTTACGACCCAGAAGAAACCATGGGCCTTTAGCAGGCCAAAATGCATGTTGGGCCTCAATTTTCACTAGTCGTCGACGGGCCTTCGGCAGGCTGAAATGTAGCCGGGCCTTTTTTGGCCCAGTTATATGACGGGTCATTACCAGGCCGAAACATATCTTGGGCCTTAGTTGGCCCACTGATATCATGGGCCTTTAAGAGGCCGAAAGCTTAGTGCATGCATCAATGGGCTGAATTATACGAGAGGACTTTAACAGGCCCAAAGTCACGTTGGGCTGAACTATTGCCACCTTTATCACGGGCCGTTAGTGGGCCGGATGTCACGTCGAACCATATATGGCCGATGGGCAGCACTGGGCATTCCTAGGCCAAAAGACACACCGGGCTGAAATGGGCCCATGTCTACATCGGGCCTCTAACAGGCCGAAATTCACTGGGCTGTAATTGGGCCCAAATATTCGGCAAACAATTAACGGGCCAGATCTGGCTTCGGGCAGTAAATGGGCCTTTATTAAACATATCGTTATTGGGCTGGCCCACTAGTACCTGAGTAAGTACTACGGGCCTTTGACTGTGCCGGCCTTTTTAACCTATATGGGCCTCTGTTGGGCCCTTCCACGTGTCGACATATCATAGGCATGTCTCCTCCAATGGACGGGTGACATCTGGCACACCGAGGAGCAGTCACGTATTTCCGCCGGCCAATGAGAATTTTACATGTGGAAAATCACCATTGGTCCGGGCTATTAACGGGTTATCGGATCCAAAACCGGACCCGAGAGCTTAACGGTGTTCCGTTATGGTGGATGCCACGTGTCGGTCACCCTTGACGAAAGCACTTCCATGACACGTGATTTATCGTCACGGCAGTGGACACTTCTGTGATGATAATTTTGGTAATGTCATGGAACACTTCTACGACAGCACAGGTATGACTATCTTGATTCTGTCATAAAATCGTCATGGATGTACATGCATGACAGAAAACATGACCTACTGTGACAAACATGTATCATCACGGAAGTGTCTTTTTTGTAGTGATTGGATGTTTGAAGAAACACCACTGTAACTTTGGCATGCACAATTGAAAAGGATTATTTAGGAAAAAATGTGATATGTGAGTGTCCAATCTTTATAGCGTTGAATCGATATTTTATCTTTGGCCATGATACGAAGTAGATATTGATTTATGTTCAAGTGATGCATGTCCACGATCGCTAGATAGTGATACATGAATGAATTGTGCAATCTCTCTCACACGCATACATATCTCATTTCTCCGTGGGCATCGGAATCACACACATGGACTTCCTGTATTCTCTCCCTCCATCAAGGTTAGAATTCGTCTTTTTACCCCGTCCTACAAGTCTCTCACACAGAAACACACACGCTCTCTTTGTCGAGCACACCCGCCCCTTGAATTCCACCCACCCACCGCCACTAATGTCTCAAAGTATAATTATATCTCTCACACATATGCCTAAGGTTAACTCGAGTTCCAGAACCATATGAATACATACAATGGGATTCCAGCAGAGCACCTTTTGTTTTGAGATTTCGCTCTCTTTCGATCACTCACACGCACACACGCGTAGACATTGTTTCTCTCTTCATTTTTCCGGCACTTGCATGCACACCGTTTGTTTATCTCCGTGATGCTTTAAGTATGCGTCGCACACATGCTAACTACTTATCCCTTAATATAGATATGTGTCACACAAACTCCTTCCCCCTTTATCTAAGTGTCACTGCCCCCCCACACCCACACACACATACACTTCCCGACACTGAAGGAGTAGGGTGACACCTCGATCTTGATACTAATCTATCTACTGGCTTCTCTCTCAAACACACACACACACACTACCCAACACCGAAGGATTAGGGTGGCACCTTGATCTTGATAGTGATCTATCTACTGGCTTCTCTCTCAAACACACACACACATACACACACACTCGCTAGTTGTGCCTCTGTGCCTACCGCGCGCACACTCTCGATACGTCTTTCTCTTCCTCCCCCTCCTCACCCCCAACAATGACAGTATAAGGGTGACAACTCGATCTTGATCTCAGTCTACCAATTGGGTTCTCTCTCAAACACACACACACACACACACACACACACACACTCATACACACTCAGACACACACACACACGCTCTAGTTGTGTCTCTGTGCCTCGCTCAGACACATTTAATATGTCTTTCTCTCTGTAGCCCCCTCGATATGTAGACTTCCTGCATGCGCACAGCTGTAGTGACGATGACGCTGAACCCAATGTGCCTTGTTTTTACCGGCCTCATGTGATAGTTTTCACCCTGTTTCTGTTAATTAACAAGGCAACCTTTTCTTTGATACTACTAGTGAATCTGAAATCATTTGGGGCAGACATAAAATATATCACTTCAACCCAATTATCGCAGTAACTATTTTAAAAGAAACTAGCTAGATGCCCGTTCATTGCACGGAACATCAAGATGCATTTGTACGAGTAGTTTATCTTGTGAGAGAAAAGGATGAACGAGGGAAGGCCTTTTTTGCAAATGTGGAGAGGGGTGTGGGTATCTTTTTGCAAAATTGCCATAGTTTCCTTCCCATCTGTGAGATATAAATATGACGGCCTATATTGCAGGATGGCACACACATCATCATCACCAACTCTGTTTTCTACTCCCTTCATCCCTAAATATTTGTCTTTTTAGAGATTTCAACAAGTGACTACATATGGAGCAAAATGAGTGAATCTACACTCTAAAATATGTCTACATACACATATGTATGTGGTAGTCCATTTGAAATCTGAAAAAGACAAATATTTAGGAACGGAGGGAGTATACAAGTAGACATAGAGATATATCTCCAGCATGGTCCACAAAGAAAATGTGCTGAACTGGTTAGCGCCGAATGCTCACAACGCGATGAGCTGAGTTCGAATTCTGTCTTCAACTTTAGATTTTTATATTGTATATTATTTAGTATATACCTCTTTCTCTACTGTACTGACAGTGGAACCCACAGAGAACTTAGAATACAAGATTAAGGATGGATTTGTTTCTTTTTAACTTTCTATATGAAGTTGTAGCCACCCTGCAAGTCATGCATACACTGTACATGCAATTAACTTTTTATAGAGGGAAAATCATACACGCTATTAACTCAAATGGATTGGATGTGACTATTATTTCCAGCATAAGAGCATCTCCAACAGTAGCCGACAAATTTCCTCCTGCTTGCTTTCGCGGCAAATTTCCTCCTGCAAGTCATGCATACACTATACATTTTCACAACTCTAACCAACCATAGGAAATTTGTGCAAACACGGAATGATTTCATACAAGCATGAAGGATTTCGTATAAAAAAGGCAGATCTTCATATAAACATGATGGATTTCATTACATTTACATGAACTAAGTGGTGCTAATCCGGCTCTCGTGGTATAACTAATACTCCCTCCATCCAGAAATACTTGTCCTAGAAATGGATGTATCTAGACCTATTTTAGTTATAGATACATCCAATTTATCCATTTTGAGAACAAATATTTCTGGATGGAGGGAGTACCTAATGTAAATGGCCGCCCATGTATCCCTTTGTCTTCCTCATGTCCGGCATACACTTGCACGGTCGACGAAAGTCCTCAGAAGAGACGAAGCAGCAAAGAAACCACCTAAATACGCAGTCGTCACCTTGGCGGTGGCCTTCATGGGATCCAAGTGGTGGCGGCCTCCCGCTTTCTACTTATCCTCGATGATGGTGAAGGAAACAGAGAAGCTGGCCACGGACTCGTCGCTCTCCATGCACACGGCTTCTGTCTCTGCCTGCATGGCGCTGCCGCAGGCACGGGAGGCATGCCCACACACACGGGAGGCGCGACCACCGCAGACACTGGTGGCTTGGTACGACGCTGCAGCGACGATGCCGTGCCGCCGTGCTCACCCCCGTGATGGCGCGGAGCAACTCGCAACTCCTCATCGAGCTGAACTGGAGTAGCGAGTTGCTGAACCACGCGCCGGCTTGGGGCGGCAACTGGCTCCGTCGGGCCAAGAGAGGTTGGTGAAGCACCGAGCGGCCTCGCTCATATCCGGAGGGCTCGGTGGCTTACCCAACTGGGTAGTATGCCGGAGAACGGCTCATCGGAAGCCATCGGAAGAGTGGAAAAAATGGTGAAGGAGGAGATGGGGGAGCAATGGAGGGGTCTGATTCTTGCCTGATGTTTGTCTGGCCACATTTAAATAGAGGGTGGACGGTAGGAGCTTGGCCGGCGTCTCGCCTCGTTTAAACTGAGGGCGGATGGGAGGAGCTCGGTCTGTGTTGCGTTTAATTCCGGCCCGCTCATGAACGGATGTGTGGCCGGAGTAGGTCTCTCGGTTTGCATGCGGGTTTAACGGAGGCGAGGAGGCATGTTTAGCCGGGCATGCAGCGGGCGGTGCAGTACTATTCGATTTGTCAGCTACTAGTAAACCAGAACAGTTCCTGATATGGCTTTAATGCAGAGGAGGGAGAGGGTAGCGGTTCCCAAAATGTTGAATGGCCAATGATGCATCCTCCTTCAATTAGCATCCTGAATGCATGAGGGTAGTAATGGGAGGAGGATGGGGAAAAGAGGTAGCACGATGTGAATGCGATGGAGTTTGCACTCATATAAAGGTGCCCCTCGATTCCAATGCATCTACCACATCGTATGCACCTAAGCACCTACACCAAGCACAAAAGTGCTCAATCCAGACCCATGGCGGTGATGTGCGCGAGCGGCTGGCGGCTGTGCCAGATGGTCCACGATGCCGGCCTGCGGCATGGCACCGAGGACCGTCTCCAGACGGTGTTCACGACCGGCTGGTTCATGGCCATCGTCAACGCCAGCTACAACTCTCAGTTGGACCAGATGATCGTCGTCACAATCAACAAGTTCACCGTCATCAAGAAGCTCGCGGACGACATCGCCATACTCCTCCAGCCCACGCGCCTGGGTTCCTCATTGCCTGCCACCTAATCGGCCTCCGTGGCGAGAACCTCTTTCAAGCACTGGTGGCCCTGTGACTGCCCGCCGACGTAACAAAGAATGTCCACTTGGAAGTTGCGCTCACCTCGACGCGCGTCGCCCTGCAAGAATTCATCGACCTGCACATCCATGTGTACGAGCAAGTCATGTACATAGGTATCTACCAGGCCGATGAGGATGCTGTAACATTGGCCTTCATCAACCGGCTGGAAGCATTGGACGCCTTTGTTGAGAAGCACCTTGACCTCGCCACAAAAGCCGCCGCTCCTAAGCTGCCGGTTGGTGGCCCGGAGCACTGAGTCGAGGAGGAGGAGGTCGTACGCTGATGGATGCATCTTTCTTCTTGCCTTCTGTAACCACCACTGCGATCTCATTATCGTGGCCTTAATTCTTATTGCGCTATTGCATTCTTGTTCCAGTCAATAAAGACATGTGCGATCCCTTTGCTCACATTTGGAGGCAATTATATGCGTCACTGTAACTAGTACTCCATTCGTCAATTTATAAGTTGTGCTTACCTTTTCCATCAACTTTGTGCAATGCACATGAATGTTCCTAGAAAGACGACAACATGTCAAACTGCATGTGACCAAACCGATGATGCGCGAACCTAGCTACTACCCTGCTTATCTGGCGGAAAAAGCCCCACCCTCGCCTCATCAAAATAGCCTGAGAAATATATTTTGAGTGAAAAGTAATATATTTCTAGTGGTATATATGTATATCAAAACAAGCGTGTTTTCTTTCAAGTTTGTGAATAAGTACTATTCTACTTTGGATCTGTCGCAACGCACGGGCACATTTCTAGTAAAAGAAAAAGCCTTGCCGCGTTCGCGTCGCATCCCCCACACGCCCGGGAATCAAGAGTACTCCACGGCCCGTCCGGCACACCACATAGCTATGGAAGGCGTGTTGCCTAGCATTTTCACTTTCATGTGGGGCCACAGTTGAGCAAACCAACTATAGGCAAACCGCACCCCGCCCGCCGCGTTGGAAAACAGAAACGAGGAGGGGAAGATCTAGTTGTAGCACGGAGGCCAAGAAATTTGGAGTCAGATGGGGCCCGTTGATAGAGTAGGAGCACTCTGTACTACTACTCCTACTAGTATGAAGTTTGTACTACAACTAGTACTACCACTATACAACTAGGTACGTGCACGGCACAACATCGTAGGAACAAAAAAGGGAAGATCTTGTTTTGGGTGATTTATCTTTTTTTCAGTCAACATAGTATGAATAATATGATGTGGGGGGCAACTATGAAGCTTATGTGGCTTGGTTGCGTAGCTAGGAAAGGCTAGAGAAAAATAAGTAGATAATGTGTTTAGAGTGCACTCCAATAAATAGATAATACTGTGGATCCATTGCAACGCACAGGCCGATACATTGGTAGTAGTAAGAAACAAATTCTGGGTTTGGCACGAGTTCGTACTGCGGGAGAACCACAAGGCCTAGAGCAGGAATTACATTTCCCTCTCGGGGCCCACGGGATCGAGCTTCAATGGCTTAGTGCACAAGCCTATGAGTCAACGACATGTGGACCTTAAATGCGCCTGGCCCACATGTCATTCTCATGAAAGCAGAGCAACGGTGGGACCAAGACGGGTGAGGCGCAGGTCGGCGGATGAGGCTTGCCTGTTCCCCTCCCATGCTCCGATCCGTACTCCCACACCACTAATTTTCATCCAACGATTATAATAGATTTCCTCATGTGGGTCATCTATATCCTCAAAGATAGGTAAACAAAGGTCGTATTTCCAGGAAATAATTTCCTGCATGAATCTGTACACGCATGCCAGACCCTTTCCTTTCTTGCTCACCCTCCTCCGAATCATCAGCTGCGTTGACATGCCGGTGCCAACGCCAGAGCATCGCAATAGGTGCCTGCCTAAGCCATGTAGCACGATGCAGCGCCAGCAAGTACCACCCCCTCCATGCCAACATCGGCATCTAGGACATGCACATGCAGCTGTTCCTGTAGTATTTTACTCGCATGTTTGACTGCAGTACCACAACGATCTTGGACGAGACCATGGAGCTTGTGGCCAAGAAAAGTCCCTGCCCGGACAACGCATGTCGAGGTGCTTGACTGTTGTGACGTGCTGCACAACATTTACTAGCTCATGCTCCGGATGAGCAGCAGGGTGTTGCTCCCGATCGTCAGTGGTGTGCTACCTCTTGAGCATGCGTTGGCTTTTCCCTTGAAGAGGAAAGGGTGATGCAGGAAAGTAGAGTAAGTATATTCGTCAGTTTTGAGAACCAAGGTATCAATCCAGTAGGACACAATGCACAAGCACTGGTACGCGTCAGTCCTATACAAATGGTTTTTAACCCCATTCCGCGACGACATTTAGAACCATCGCCAAGTGAGTGCGGGCAATAGGGGGGTCCTTCCCACACGACTTAGAAACCATCGGGGATATGCCCTCCGGGCACACACGCTCGGCAAAATGAGGTCGTGTGCGACCGGCGAGCGCTCAAATACAGAAATACATACAGTAGAGCTAAAAAAATACAATTATAAGGCGAAATTTTTTCCGGTCGCAAGTACATCGCACACAGTCAGTCCCCGCTAAACGTTTCCATTCGTATGTACATCCCACACAGTTGCTCCAAGTAAAACGTTTCCGTTCAGAGGTACATCACACACAAATTTTCCCGTTAAATCGTTTGCGTTACTGAATGTATCACACACGGTCCATAGAAGAAACTGTGTGGCAAAGGCTGTCCATCACACACAGTTTTTATGTGGTAAACATTTGCGCAAGGTGGCCTAACGCAAACAATTTTCAAGAGAAAGTCGTGTGTGATTGTTCATTGATCCAACACGGTTTATTCCTAGAAACTGTGTGCGTTGCCTGAGGTCATCGCCCATGGTATTTTTTCAACAATCGTTTGCAATAGCAAAACCCAATTAGCAGGCTAATTCGCCATTAGCAGGCTAATTGCCCTATTATTAATAATCCATCTATTAATTAATCCAATTGACATTCATTTTAAGCACATAATATATTTCATTTCCATATTAAGGAAGAAAAATTTCATAATTGAAATACATCAGAGTACAACATGATATAGCTTCAGCACTCAGCTACCCCATTACACAACTGCACTAGCACCAAGTTTCACATGCAACATGTAGAACCTTTCGAAATTAGCATCATAGACGGTAATATAGACAAATGCATCTCATGTGGAAAACTGCTGAAGCGAAAGGCGAATGTTGAGCCTTAAGTCATGTTGAAGGTCTTTGCAACTGTAGGCCAGTGCACGTGCATGATTGACCGTCCATGCTTCGTCCTCTTCAGGAACACTTCAATATTGAACCGTGGGTGTTGTATGAAAACCTTCCTCGCCTCCTGACCATATAGGTGGGTTGAGAGGTAATCATCTATGAACTGCTTTGGCAAGGCCCAAAAACAAGGATGTGCATAAATATCTTCTCTATATTGGAAATGGGGCAAAGGAATAAAAAAAGGCAAGGTATAATAGTTAGTACCATCTTGTAGTGAACTGATGTCTTCTTCATTGTGCAGACAAAGATCTTGTTTTTTTGTCGCTAATTTATTTATCCCAACAACCTTTCTGGGTTTCTTGGTTTGATTGATATTCATGGACAACTCATTTCCCCATATGCAAAAAGGGTCGAACAGTGGGTCAAAACCTCTGACAGCAGGACCTACATGTGCAAGACAAAATTGTTAAAAACCAAAATATTAGAATGGTTCCTACAATTGCACAATAATGTGCTATTAGACAACGGACCATGCATGTGCTAACCTCGATTGTAAACCTCAGCGCTTCCCATTGTTTCCCTGCAACACATATAAGGTAGTTAGTCATCAGGTTAAGTATTTACTACAACCAAATTCAATTTATTCCTCACATGGTATACAATAACAAAATGCACCCACAACTATTGAACATCGCGTTGCAGAATTGAACCAACAGTTAACTAAACACCACAACACAAATGAACCAAACATGAACTGAGCACCACATTGCACAATGTATAACCAAACCAAGCATGCTTGGTAACTTGGAAATATAGCAATTGTATTCGTTTCTCGTGTATTTTGTAAAGATAAATTAGATTTATTTCTCACATGGAAGACAATACAAAATTGCAGCCTAAAGAACTAAACATCACATTTGCATAATTGAACCAAACAGTTAACTGAAGACGACAACTAATTAACAAAATAGTTAATAAGTGAGCACTACACTGCACGACATGTAGAACATATACACTAGAGCAAAAGATTGCATGGTAAAATTAGATAACACAATTCACTAGAATTTGTGAAGGAAAGGCAAGAGCGGCACACACAACGGGTAAACCGAGCATGCTTAACCAGCGTAGCTAGCAAATGGCAACATCCTCCTCCAAGATCTGGGGGTCAGCACGAATGGCAGCCATCACGACCTCATCCGCGCGTGCGGCCGCGATTTGCTTCTCCGCTACCAAATGCTCCTTGAGATCCTAGCTATACTGCATGCACCATGGCTTAGGGCCGCGCTTATTTGGTGGAGGGGTCGGTGATTTGGGTGGAAGGTTTCACGCTCGCGCCGGGGGTCGGGGCATGTGGGATGTGGAAGGAGAAAGAGGATGGGGGTCGGGTGTGGATTACCTGCCTGGATAGACGAGGTCAAGCAGCGTGAAGGAGGGTCGCCGACAAGGAGGTGGCGCTGCAAGCAAGGAGTGAAGGTTTCAACTTGGAAAGGAAGGCGTAAACAGGGGAAATGTGGCTTTTGGTAAGGGGGAGGGGCGGGGAGGTAGATATTTCCATGGAAGCCGGAAATTTGGAATCGCTTCAGCGAAAAAACTGGCGCGCAAAGTGTCATCAGACATAGTACCTTATTCAGAACTGTGTACGATATGTGAACATCACAAACGATTCAGATAGCTTAACCCGTGTGTGATGAGTTTTAACGTCAAAAATTTTGGTTCGAATTTCCATGGTTAGAGTGGTCATCCACGTCATTGCATAATTTGGGTACACTAAGGAGACTAACTTCTTAATCGAGCAAGTTCAGCAATTAAACAGAGCTAGCTGACCTAAACATTACTCTAACAAATTAAAGATCGACGCTCTTAATTAAACAAAGCAAAGAGTACTACTACGTCTGGTGCTCGTCGATCTCCACCGCCGCCTCCATGTATAGCTCGCGCCCGACGGTCTCCTGGGGAAGGGGCTCCATGGCATCCGTCGCACCATACTCGACAATCATCTCTCCATCCGCGTCCGCCATCTCTTTGGAAAAGGCCACCACGAGCTGGGCATGGCGGACGCGATCTAGGCTTGGACGGGCTCCATCATTGCAAGGTATGCAGCGGAGGAACGGAGTGTTGATCTCTCGGCGATTGCTAGCTCTTCGGCCGTCGGTTGCCGACCGTTGTCGGCAAAGCTTTGTTCGATTTGTGCGGTGACCGCCAGGAGCAGGGCGTGGGCGGCCTCGACATGGTCGTGGCGCCCTCAATCAGGGCCAAGGCTGCCACTGCAGAACGGACAACTGCTGTGCTGCTCTCGCCAGTTGTTATCCCCGAGCCAGATGTTGCTGCCGACACCTGACAAGCAACAACGGCCGTTTGGGATGCCATGGCCACCCGGTCGCAGATTGCGGCCGTGCTCATGCACCTTGTTAGCACGAGTATGGCAGCTGTGGCCGTGCTCATGCACCTTGTTAGCACGCACATGGCGGCTGTGGTCGCGCTCTCGCTGGAGTGGGCCACCGAAGTTTCCCTCACGACACGGGTCCACGTGCCCTTCTTTCACCGGCGATGATTGAACAGTGAAACGATATTTGGGGAGTGAGCTAGTGTGCTTGAGACGCCGGCTGTGGACTGTAGCCGACGAACCTTCTCGCGAAAGCCATAGGCGTACTATACACCGACGGCGCTCCAGGATATTTTGTGCTGCATCTCACACGGTTGGTGATAATAAACTGTGTGCGATCTACATGATTTTTCATCTTGATTTGAATTATATAATGAGTTGCTAGACCTTTTATCTCGAGTGAACATGCAACCATATGTGTGTCGTAAAAGAATCAGAATAATTCAGGGTTCATTTGAACATTTTATACATTAAATTGGTTTTCTAGCCATTTTAGGTGCACAATTCAAAATTAAACTACATGCACATGCTCCGGTGCACGACATGGGTTGTAAAATCATATATGTGTCCATGGGTCTATGCTTATCTCCCATGCAAGAAATGGCGATGAAATTCGAACACCACGGCATCGTGGCTCTCCGACAAACGTCGACATACTTGCTTTTGTAATTCTAGTAAATCCAAAATTCATCCGAAATTCATGAAACTTGGCATGCTATCATGGAGCGGCATCAACATGCCGTGGCAAAAAAAATTCCCATTTGGGGGCAGGTTTGGGTATAAGCTTCACATAAACCAGAGCTTCTCACACAACAAGTATGATGGTTTTGGTAGGGAACGTTTCATCTTTCTGGACGAAATAATATCTGTTTCCTCTTCTCGATTTCAATTTTTGGGAATTTTTCGGGGTTTGCTTGGACATTTTTATACATTAACTGGGTTTTCTGTGCATTCATGTGCATAATTCAAATTTGAACTACAGGCACATGTTCTAATGCCTATAAATTAGTTGAAAATTCAAATATGTGTCCTTGGTTGCCTGCTTATGTCTCATGCAAGAAATGGGAATGAATGTCAAACACCCTGCCACCGTCACTCGGCCGCAAATATTGAGATACCTGGTTTTTAAATTCTAGTAAATCCAAAACTCGTCTAAAATTCATGAAACTTGGCATGTTATCATGGGGAGGCATCAACATGCCGTGGTAAATTTTTGTCCCATTTGGGGCAGGTTTGGGTATATGCTTCTCACAAACCAGAGCTTCTCACAACAAGCATGATGATTTCGGTAGGGAACATCCCGGGACGAAACGATATCCATTGCCTCTTATTGCTTCCAAAAAATTTCTCGTATCAACATAGAACAACAGGAGTGTTGTGTCAATTTTTCTGATTTTTCGGGGTTCGTTTGGACATTTTTATGCATTAACTGAGTTTTCAATGCATTTATGTGCATCATTCAAATTTGAACTACATGCACATGCTCCAGTGCATATAAATTAGTTGAAAAATCAAATATGTGTCCTTGGGTGCATGCTTAGGTCCCATGCAAGAAATGGGAATAAATTTCAAACACCAGGGCACCGTTGATTG
This sequence comes from Triticum dicoccoides, assembly GCF_002162155.2. NCBI lineage: Eukaryota > Viridiplantae > Streptophyta > Magnoliopsida > Poales > Poaceae > Triticum > Triticum dicoccoides. The sequence goes on along the minus strand of NC_041392.1, from coordinate 252,083,829 downwards.
CCGGCAAAACATTGAGATGCCTGGTTTTTTAAATTCTAGTAAATCCAAAACTCGTCTGAAATTCATGAAACATGGCATGCTATCATGCAGCGGCATCAACATGTCGTGTTAAATTTTTTATCCCATTTGGGGCAGGTTTAGGTATATGCTTCTCACAAACCAGAACTTCTCACAACAAGCATGATGGTTTGGGTAGGGAATGTCCCACCTTTGGGGACGAAATGATATCGATTGCCTCTTATTGCTTCCAAAATTTTTCTCATGTCAACATAGAACAACATGAGTGTTGTGTCAATTTTTGTGATTTTTCGGGGTTCGTTTGGACATTTTTATGCATTAATTGAGTTTTCAATGCATTTATGTGCATAATTCAAATTTGAACTGCATGCACATGCTCCAGTGCATATAAATTGGTTGAAAAATCAAATCTGCGTCCTTGGGTGCGTGCTTAGGTCCCATGCAAGAAATGGGAATGAATTTCAAACACCAGGGCACCGTTAATTGCCGGCAAAACATTGAGATGCCTTGTTTTTAAATTCTAGCAACTCCAAAACTCTTCTGAAATTCATGAAACTTGGCATGCTATCATGGAATGGCACCCGACATGCTATGGTATTTTTTGTGTCCATTTTGAGAGAAGGGGCACTCAAATAATGACATCCAACAAAGGCATTTTGCAAAAATAGCGGCCACTTTAATATCTCAAACGTTTGTACAATTCAAACCATGTGCGTTCTGTTAACCATTCACGTGATGCAATGTGTCTTGGTTTTAACGTCTATAGGAGGTGTCGTGCGGAGAGCTGCTTTACCTTGACTGAACGGGAGGCGTGCGAGTGCAACACGGTGTGCAGGCTGACCGAGAGGAGTGCAAGTTGTCCATGAATGCGCAGGCTCACCCAGAACCGTGCAAGCTGTACGCTGCGCAAGCTCACTGGGAAGAGAGCCCTTTGACTTCCATGGCCTCCTGCCTTCATCTCCGTGCGCGTGTCCCCCTCAACGGCATGGGACGCCGTCGTCGAATGCTACCTCTTAGCGCCGCCAACTGCCGTCCTCCCGCCCCCCGCCCGTCGACCCCGGGACGGCATGATGCAAAGTGAGAGCAGGATTTGTGCATATCTTCAACGCAAACAGTTCTTTTGGACGACCCGTGTGCAACCACTTACAAACAATTTGGTGCGATTTGCATCTCTCATATTGGGTATGTTAGCATTTGTCAAATTGGAAAGATTGACATTTGTTGTCTAGTAACATTGCCATTTGTCAACCTTGTAACACTGCGATTTGTCAAAATATGAAGCTAAAAATCACTAGTAGTATCTAATTTTTGCAACTAAAATTCAGTAATTAAGCATAGATTTCATTCATAGATTAAGCAGTTGTTCTTAATTTACACAAATAGTTCAACTCGACAGCTGAACCGACCAAACTTTTCCCCAATTGTTGCCAACCACATACTGAAATAGCTAGTTCAACTATATATACTAGCTAATTTTAAGTACGTTGTACAGTTCCACCACATCTATAGTTAGATGAAATGAACAAAATACCCCTTAAATACTACTACTACTACTAATACTACTACTACTACTACTACTACTACTACTACTACTACTACTACTACTACTACTACTACTACTACTACTACTAGTACTACTACTACTACTACTACTACGGAGGGGATTTGTACTACTTTCGGCTACCTCTCCTCTGCCGGGCGCGCTCAGTAAGGGGAGGAGGAGGAGCCTACCGACAAGTTGGGCAACGGCAATACCGTGCTTGCCATTGCTGAAGCTTCAGTGACGCTCACCTCGAACACCCTGTGCCGCTCCAGACGACCCCTCTCGAAGCGGTGGTTCTCCTCGTAGATCTCCTGATTCCTCGCCTCTGAGGCGGCGTGTTCCGCGGCCACGGCGGCATTAAGGCTCTTTGCATGCTCGATGAGGCGCTGCTACTCCTCCCGTAGGAACTCGGTATAGTGCACAAGGTCGGTGACGCACGTGCGGGCATCCACCTCCGCCTCCCGCCTTTGGGCGGCGGTGGCGAAGCGGGTGATGACCCCGGCGGTCGACGGTGGGCTGGCGGCCACGGCGGCTGACGGCGGGGTGGCAACCACGACCACCACCTCCCGCCTTCGGGCTGCGGTGGCGGAGCGGGTGATGGCCATGGTGGCCGGTAGTGGGGTGGCAGTCATGACGACCACCTCCTGCCTTCAGGCTGCGCCGGTCGAGCGGGCGATGGCCGTAGCTTTCGACGGTGGTGTGGCGGCAACGGCGGCCGGCAACAGCTGCCGACGGGCACCGGCGGCGGAGGGTTTGGTGGGTGTTCTGCGCACACCCTATAGGGACGCCACACGCACTACACTATGCAGGGGACTGCGCCGCCACCGCGGTGTAGCCTCCCAGCTGGAGCTGTCCTCTGATGACGGCTGAGTGGATGAGCGACGATGATGGACCGGTGCCATTGGCGGTTATGGTAGAAGCAAATGAGATAACACTACAAAAAAATACACTTCTGTGATGATACGTGTTTGTCACAGTAGGTCACCTTTTCTGTCATGCATGTACATCCATGACAATTTTGTGATAGAATCAAGATAATCATACCTGTGCTGTCGTAGAAGTGTTCCATGACATTACCAAAATTATCATCACGGAAGTGTCCACTTCCATGACGATAAATCGCACGTCACATAAGTGCTTTCGTCAAGGGTGACCTACATGTGGCATCCACCGTAACGGAACGCCGTTAACCTATCGGGTCTGGTTTTGGATCCGATAACCCGTTAACAGCCCCGACCAATAGGGATTTTCCACGTGTAAAATCATCATTGGCTGGAGGAAACACGTGTCGGCTCACCGTTGGGATAGATGCCATCCACTCATTGGACCCAAAGCGCCTATGATACGTCGACATGTGGCACGACCCAACAAAGGCCCATTCCTGTGAAAAGGCCGGCCCGTTTGGCTTGGTCAAAAGCTGGCAGGCCGGCCCATGGAAAGCCTATTAATGACATGTTCGCATATAGCCCATTTACAGCCCGCTAACCAAGGGCCCGTTTGCGGCCTATCCGAATTAGTTCCAGTAGTGTCATCTGGGCCGTCCAATATAATTCCAGCCCGTTTTAACTTCCGGCCCATGTATGACCCATGACGTCTTTTGGCCCATATGAGGCCCTTAGTAACCCTCGGCCCATTAACAGCCCGTGGTAAAACTGGCCCGTAATGAACAGTGTATCACTTTATACCCATTAATGACCCATTATTCTGTTGGGCCATTTCCAGCCCATGTTATCTGTCGGCCTTCTCAGGGCCCATTTATTCTTGGGCCCATTTCCAGCATTCGATTACTTACAGCCCGTTACTGTCATTTTCTGCTTGTGGGCCAAATTCAGCCTCTGCTTACAGTCGGCCCATTTGTGGCCTGTTAATACGTTGGGTCGTTTTCATAGCATAATCAAATACGGCCGATTAACAACGGCCCATTATGGTCGGCCCATGAACGGACGATTCCAACTCTAGCCCGTTTACGACCATAAAGCGGTATGTTATTGGCCCATGTTTGGGAAATTGATCATACGGCCCGTATAAGGCAGGCCCATTGATGATACGGCCCGTAGAAGGCCCATTGATGATACGACCCATAGAAGGCCCATTGTTTCTACGCCCCGTAGAAGGCCCATTAGTTCTATGGCCCGTAGAAGGCCTAGTATCACTACAGTAAATATGTAGCCCATGGTTATTGTGGCCTAGTTTTAAAAAATAGGTTATTGCGGCTACTAGCAAACCGCGAAAAAAGAACAACACTGACTACAAGCAAACAAATAAACAAGACAACAAGGAAATAAATAAGCAAGCAACTTATGCTAGGCTATCATGGCTATTACACATATTACATCCACTCGGCATCAAAGTTCGCCACCGGTACAAATATAGGGAACAAAGCAGCATATCACATACAGTGGTTATCAAAGTTGGTGACCAGTGCAAATAAACGCCGCAGCAAAACAAGTCTAGAACTGAAACCACTGCAGAAGATCTCAAGAAACAATATACTAGGTACCCATAGTGCTGGCAAGATGCTTAGCAAGCTTATGAACTTTCTCTTGTTTGGCGCTTAAATCCTCCTGCGCTTGCTGTTGCACCAAAAAGTATGCATTTGAATTCTGCAGGGACTTCCTCAGTTCTTCAACTTCATGTCGCAACACATCTGATCAATGTCTTTCAACTTGAAGCTGAGACTCAAGAAGACGAACTGATTCAGGCAGCGAGTTCGAAGAGCTTGTGCCAGCAGTAGTGGCCAGTAACTCGAACACTACATCAATATAGGACTTCTGGGTTCTCTCACTGTCGTCAAGGTAGTTTTTATCAGCTTTCTTGGAGACCAACAGGGATGTCTCACTATCTTGAACCTTATTTTCATTACTTCCTTCACCATTGCATAACGGGGTATTGTTCTCCAATATTTTGTCCGCATTCTAAAAGAGAAACAAGCAAACACGTCACATGTTTACCATGTTGTATATGAAACTCATTTTGGTAAATCAGTTCAGTAGTAAAGTGCACAGGATAACAGCATGAAACAAACATATATCTATGTACCATGATCACTTTATGGTCTATATCATTCGAGTTTTTTTGCCAAATCAAGATAGAGACACAGTTCAAATAATATTTGTTCAAGACAAAGTAGAATAGACAGAATATAAGTGTGGGAAACTATAGAGACACTTGTAATGTGCATGACATGACAACATAACTTTTTATTCAATTGAAACTAAAATCAATATAGAGCAAGTTACAACAGCAAACCATTTAAAGAAACAAGTTTAAAACATACCTGTTGCGCCATTGGAGTTTCAATTCCATCCTTCAAATTTGAAAATAGTTGGTCAGAGTAAATACAGTGATGCAAGAGCAAAGGAGTATGAACCATAGCTACAAAAACTGACCTGAGAACAATTCTTCTTATCCTTTAAGCGTTTAGTTGGGATTCGGAGTGGTGGTCCTCGTGATTTGGGCACTGCAGTTCCCTTACTAACTGCTCGTGTTTGGGTGCTCTGTGGTGGAGATGGTGCTGTGTCAACTGGAACTGGGTTACTATCTGCTGGGGTTGGGGTTAGAAGGGGTGTAGCTAGTTCTCAGTCCAACTGGGTAGGGGTACAATCTGCGAGAGTCTGGATTATGTGTGGTGCGGCTGGTTCTTGGGCAAGTACAACTGTGGTTCTATCTGCATCAACTGGTAGCACTATCTTTTCTGAGGACCGTGTTGTTACTCCCTAAGATACTGCCATCACCCTCTCGAATTCAAATGGTTGATAAACAAGAAAAGTAATTGAATGTACATACATTGTATGATAGACAGGTGCAATGGATAGTGGGGAATAAAAGAGGGCATGAAATAATTCACATTTATGTTTTCTAACCGAACAGGATAGCATGACACAATTTCACATATATTATGGCTAACTAAATAGGATAGCATGATAAAATTTCACATTATGATGGCTAACTAAAAAAGATGGAAAGACGTAGTTCCAAATATGATGACTATGTAAACGGGATGACATGATATTACTATATAATGTGTTTATTAAATAGGTTAGCATGCCATAATTCACATACATGCCGCCTATGGGAACATGATAGCATGATATAATTCTCGGATAGAATGACATAATTCAGAATATGATGACTGTAAACACTAAACAGCATGAGATGATATAACTATATGATGTCTTTATTAAATGGGTTGCCATGCCATAATTCAAATAGATGTTGTGTATGTAAACATGATGGCATGATATAATTCAAATATATGATTTATATAGTAAGCATGTAAGCAGATGGCAATCCATATATGATGTAAATACTAAGCAATGCAAGACAACATGCATGACATGGTTAATATAACCCTGCCAAGTTTGAGCATAGACCTCAGGGGAGAAATAGGACTGGTCATCAGTCTCTGAATCCTCCTCTGAGGAGCTCTTTGTATCCAGCAAGATGTCTGCTTCAGCAGGTAGCATCGACAGCTCTGAATACCTTGTTTTCACTCCAGATACTTCCATCACTGCTTCAAATGGCTGATGCACAGGAAGAGTAGTTGAATATACAAGCGTTCTCGACAAATGGTACACGTAATACAAAAAATGATAGCATGATATAATTCACATACAGGATGATTGGCTCAATAGCATGGCATTGCATAATTCACATATATAGTGCCTTTGCAACAATATAGTATTGCATAATTCACATATATAATGTCTTGTGCTACGTCTTGAGCTTGCTTTGGTTTTCCCCGAAGAGGAAGGGATGATGCAGCAGAGTAGCATAAGTATTTCCCTCATTTTTTGAGAACCAAGGTATCAATCCAGTAGGAGGCCACGCTCAAGTCCCTCGTACCTGCACAAAACGATAGCTACTCGCAACCAACGCGATTAGGGGTTGTCAAGCCCTTCACGGTCACTTACGAGAGTGAGATCTGATAGATAGAATATTTTTGGTATTTTTGGTATAAAGATGCAAAGTAAAAAGTAAAGGCAAAGTAAATAGCAAAACAATATTAAAGTGATGGATATTGATATGATGAAAATAGACCCGGGGGCCATAGGTTTCACTAGTGGCTTCTCTCAAGCGCATAAGTATTCTACGATGGGTGAACAAATTACTGTTGAGCAATTGACAGAATTGAGCATAATTATGAGAATATCTAGGCATGATCATGTATATAGGCATCACGTCCGTGACAACTAGACCGAAATGATTCTGCATCTACTACTATTACTCCACTCATCGACCGCTATCCAGCATGCATCTAGAGTATTAAGTTAAAAACAGAGTAACGCCTTAAGCAAGATGTCATGATGTAGAGAGATAAATTCATGCAATATGAAATAAACCCCATCTTGTTATCCTTCATGGCAACGATGCAACACGTGCCTTGCTGCCCCTTCTGTCACTGGGAAAGGACACCGCAAGATCGAACCCAAAGCTAAGCACTTCTCCCATGGCAAGAACTACCAATCTAGTTGGCCAAACCAAATGGATAATTCGAAGAGACTTGCAAAGATAACCAATCATACATAAAAGAATTCAGAGAAGATTCAAATATTATTCATAGATAGACTTGATCATAAACCCACAATTCATCGATCTCAACAAACACACCGCAAAAAGAATATTACATCGAATAGATCTCCACGAGAGAGGGGGAGAACTTTGTATTGTGATTCAAAGAGAGAGAAGAAGCCATCTAGCTACTAACTATGGACCCGAAGGTCTGAGGTAAACTACTCACACTTCATCTGAGGGGCTAGGATGATGTAGAAGCCCTCCGTGATGACGGCCCTCTTCCGGCGGAGCTCCGGAACAGGCCCCAAGATGGGATCTCGTGGATACAGAAAGTTGCGGCGGTGGAATTAGGTTTTTGGCTCATGTTCTGATTGTTTGGGGGTACGTGTGTATATATAGGAGGAAGAAGTATGCCGGAGGAGCAATGAGGGGCCCACGAGGCAGGGGGCCCGCCCTAGGGGGGCGCCCCCACCCTCGTGACCGCCTCTTTTGTTCCTTGTAGCAGGGTCCAAGTCTCCTGGATCACGTTCGGTGAGAAAATCATGTTCCCGAAGATTTTATTCCGTTTGGACTCCGTTTGATATTTTGTTTCTCCGAAACACCGAAATAGGCAAAAAACAGCAATTCTGGGCTAGGCCTCCGATTAATAGGTTAGTCCCAGAAATAATATAAAAGTGGAAAATAAAGCCCAATATAGTCCAAAACAGTAGATAATATAGCATGGAGCAATCAAAAATTATAGATACGCTGGAGACGTATCATCTTGCAACAAGATGGAAATGCATAATTCACATATATGGTAATTAGACACTAAACAGGTGGCATTCACACAAAGCATGTCTAAACTAATAAAATGGCATCGCAATGCAAGACACCATACGCACAATATGAGCAACATAACTCTGCCAAGTTAATTAGAGCATACACCTCCAGGGGGAATAGGACTAGTCATCTTTCTCTGAATCCTCCCTGAAGAGCTATCCGTAACCAGCGAGATATGCGCTTCGTCAGATAGCATAATCTGCTCTGAAGACCTTGTTTTCACTCCAGAATTTTCCATCACCGTGTCAAAGGGCTGATGCACAGGAAGAGTAGTTGAATGTACTAACATTGTTGACAAACATAATACATAACGAAAAAAGCATGTCCTGATATAATTCACATATAAAATGACTGGCTAAGCAGGATGGCATTGCAAAATTCACATATATGATGCCTGGCTAAACAAGATGGCATTGCATAATTCACATAAACGATGAATAAACTAAACAGATGGCATTCACACAAAGCATGTCTAAACTAAGAAGTTGACATATTTGATGTATAAAGTAAGAATGCAAGGCACCATATGCATGATATAACCAACATTAGCATGCCAAGTTAGCGCGAAGACCTCATGGCATAACTAGGAGTAATCTTCTGCTTCTGAATGCCCCTCGGAACAGTTATCTTCCTCTTGATTACGATCCGAATTGGGTGGAGGGGGGCTGCCTTTGCGCCCACCATGGAGCGACGTCTGCATTAAATTTTATTGCCACGCAAGGCTCGTCTCTTTTGCTCTACATGTTCAGTTCCATTGTGTACAATAACTGACACGCATAGGAATAAAACATAGTGAGATTATGTAAGGAGTGCATGCACAAATCTAGAGTGATGGTAGCAAACTGTGGATAGACCCAAAACCAATGATAGCAGGCACATAATAGCTTTAGTTAAAAAATACAGATAATGGCTCCTTTAATGTTTGTTTGCACCCAACATGAAACTCATAGTAGACACTTGAGATTAACCAAATAGTAGACAAATAGTACTAATTGCTACCCCAATATGTACCACACAACCATTTAAAAACTCAAGTTTCAGCATAAGTTTGGACCTGACTCGGAGTCTAATAGGTGAGCACGACGATAAAGTAGCATGTCATCATATTAAGTGATGCATAACGTAAGCAGACACGGAAGAGTGCGACCTCTCTTGCGGACCCGTGTAGTCCTCAAGGTCATCTGCTCAATTGGTGATGGTAATGCAGTTGTCGTGGCTGCCGGCGGCGGGGAAGAAGATCTGAGGCGGCGAAAGACAGTCTGGAGAGCGGATCCCTGCTGTGGTGAACCCTTCCGTCATTGGAGCATCTGAGTTGGTGTGGAACACAGCACCGTAGGAGCAGGACAAACCACACAAGGTTTTCTTTGACACATATCTGTAATAGAAGTAATTGTGTAAGGGCTTGTTTGAATTTGAGGATTCTAACAATGCAGGGATAGGAAATAGACAGGAATAGGATAGGAATGCACGTGCAAAATAGAGAATTTAAAAGCAGAGGATTCCTGCCAATTTGGGTGTTTGGTTCACAAGAATTGGATGATCACATGATGCAAAGAAGCATGGTGAGATTAAGTCAAACCACAAGAAAATGTACCGTTATAATGCTATTATGCTACTATCTCTCAGTCTTGTGCTTCATGAATAGGAATTTTAAAAGGAGGACAAGTGGAAATTAAAATTCCTACGGTTTTTATTTCAAGGAGACACTAAAGGAACAAATCCTACATTTTTCCTTTGCTCCATTCCTTTGCACCAAATTCATGAAAAGTAGTACCGTACGAAACTTTCCAATTCCTATGTTTTTCATTCACTTTTCCTTTCAAGCACTGGCGACTCCAGTAGGCATGCTTGAGCAAGGAAAAGCCTACACTAAAAAATGTTGTTGTGCTACTTCTATTACTCTGGACCCAGGCCACTTCCCTACTAGCTCAACTCCCAGGGCCATCGACAAATGCACAGCTCAAACACGCAGAGATAAATAATGATGGTGTTCAAGATAGTCCATCACGGATAGCTAAGTTGCTTGGTACCTAACTGCTTGTCATATAGTAAGATAAATTATTATATTTCCTGTTACTCTGTGTGCTCAGTGGACAATATATATAACATGTAGAGTAAAAAAGATATGCAACAAGTGTACAACCTCTTTAGCGAAGCCATGTCGATCTTAGCATGATTGGGTTGGCCGGTGAGGATGCTCCGGCTGACTTGGCTGTCGGAGGAGGGGAAGAAGATCTTAGGCATCTGGAGATGGAGCCCGAGGTACTACTCCACTGTGATCGAGGGTTTCGTCGTTGGAGCAGCTCCGGTGAGTTGTACGACGCTGAGGCTTAAGCAAGACAAGAGAGACAACGTTAACCTGAGTGGAATTCTAATAGCATCTACAATAGATGACGTAAAGTACATAACCACAAAGTGCTACATGTATACATCAGCCGCTCATCTCTGAACTTAACTGTTGAAACTGAATTTAACTGTCGAAACTGAACTTAATTGTCGAAACTGAATTTTGCTGTCGAAACTGAATTTTACTGTCGAAACTGAACGCACTAGAGGTGAGCCTACACGTCAGTCGACTGACTTTTTCATCTCTGGTCAGTCGATTTTGTAGCCCTTGGATACAAAATCAAGGGCCTGTACTTCATCTTCAACCTCCACCCCCTGAGCCGCCAGCCACCACCGGCCAAACAGCCGCCCCCCGCCGCCCGCGGCCGGCGGTGTGCCGCCCCGCCCGCCCCGAAAACACTCCCCACTGCTGGTCCGCCGCCACCCCGGCCATCCCTGTAGGGCCCCTCGTGCCGAGCTTTTTCTCCGGCGATCCCCACGCCAGCGCCCCACCATCGCCGGCGACCACCGCCCCCACCCTGAACCGTAAGATAGATAGTGGGGTACCTCTCCGGCATGCCCCCCTTCCCACTGCGGCTGGTTCTTCCTTAACTCTGGCGAGCCCCCCACCCCCTAAAAATCGACTGACCCAAAAGTCGATTTAGTTGACTGTAGAGTAGCTAAATCAGAGCGGCATCGCAAGCAAGAGCAAGATCGAGAGCAGCAGCACGAGCAAGAGCAGACCAGGCAGGGGACCGAAAGCAAGAGCAGAGCAGCAGCGCGAGCAAGAGCTAAAGCAGCAGGAGCTCCTACTGATGTGGACGCCGCCGCCGAGGAAGCGACGCCGTGGTGGAAGTAGCTGACGACACCGCCATGGATGGAGTCGCGCCGTGTCGGCTCAGGACCAAGTGCCGGCAGCACTGGGAGATCGAATCAAGAAGAAAATGCGGCGATTAGTGTACAACCTCTTTGGTGGCGCCGATTAGGCTGCAGCTTCATCCGAGGAAACGGTGATGATGATGCTCTTCCGGTGGTGCAGGTGAAGACGGCGGTGTGGGAATGGAGGTGGCACGAAAGACGAGGGGAACATCGGGGCAGCTCCTTGGAGGTGGAGGACGGGGTGGCTGAACTGGTGAGACGACCAGATCGACGACGGATCCTCATCCAGTATGGTGGATGAGGGATGGTGAGGTGTTGCTGTGGACGACATCGTCGAGGAAGAGGCTCCGGCTGGGTAGCGAACGAAGGAGGGTGTGGGGCTTCGCGGGTTTTCCTGGCCTCGATGTACGTATGGGTGGGCAGATGGGATGGGAGTGGGGAACCATGGCTTAGGGACGCGATTGTCCGAAATGTGGGGTAAGTTACAAAAGTAACCCCACCGATTTGAGGCATTTCTTTTGGTTCAGGGGTATCACGGGCATTTCACGTGTCGGGATTTCACAGGAGGTGGGAATTTTCGCGTGCGTTGTATTTTTGGAATAGCAAGGCGCGGGTTGAGATGGAGGGAGTTGTCGGAGCACAACAAGACAAAGATATATCTTAAATATTTTGGGCTAACAAGGCGCGGGTTGAAATTTCCGGACAAGCCTAACGTGTACTGTACCAAATCAATTCGCACTACAAATGTCATTCAAAACTTTGAATTCATGTTATGTTCAATTAAAATATTTTGCTACGTGTATAATGCATGCAACCTAGTACTCAAATGAACGTTTTGGTGCATTCCAAACGTATATACTACCGCTTCAATATGAACTAAATTTGAATTTGTTTCTCTATTTGAATAAGATCTAAAATAATGATTGTTGTGATGTCAAAGCATTTGAATTCGTTTCTCCGTTTTAATAAGATCTACAATCATCATTATTGTCAAGTTAAACCATCGTTTGTGTATTATCTTCACAGCACACCACATGATTAGTCTCGAGTTACATATGAACTATGTGTACTATATGAACTCAAACTCGATTTTTTGAATCCACTTTATGTTGATTTTAAATCATAGTACATTTCAAGCTCTAGCCATGTCCACTTCACAAACTGAACCATAGGCCCAGCTACAATAGTTGATTTTAAATCATAGTACACTTCACAAACTGAACCATGTCTCACCTGTATAATGTGTTTATCACATTATGTATGGTGCCGCGCCCCCTACGCCTACAAGTATTTAGATGTGAGTTGCAAACACCACACATTACCACAAATTCAAATAAAATGTGAGAATGTTCGATATATAGTATTGTTTAGATTGTTCGATATTTTGTTGTAAGCTGCAAATGCCACACATTACCACAAATTCAAATAAAATGTGAGATTGTTCGATGTATAGTATGGTTTAGATTGTTCGACATTTAGCTGTGAGTGGAAAACACCATGCATTATTACATTATGGTATAACATGTGCAAAACCACAACACGCGTATCACCGCTATATTCATGCATGCATATGTTTAAAACACTATGATCTCTTGTTCAAATATATGAATCCACTTTCATATCAAATTATGATCTTTGTTAGTCTATTACAACCACACAATCCTCTAACCTTTGTAGCTACCACTAACTTTCTCTCATGCATGCACACGCCCTCCTCACCCTCCCCCTCCCTCAGCATTCTATCCATCGCACACATTCATTTTTTTCTTTAGGTCGTTCTCCCATAGTCTCCACAACTCCTTTCCGACACACACCGATCGATAAACCTCTCCAGCGATGTCTGCCTACAACATACACACGCACCTTCAATCTCCTCCTTTATGTGTCCTTGCCTCGTCTCTCATACGGTCCCACACACGTGTAAACTCTCGTCCCTCTTTTCATCGATCTCACAACCGCACACTCCTCCCCTATCTAGCTAGTAGCTGGGCCTCTCGCACCACCTCCTAGCTCCATTCTCTCTGTCTATCCGTCTCGCCGGGCCTTATTTGCCTCTAACAAATGGAGGTACACCGACCGATCTCCCGCTATACATATAGCTATCTAGGTCCTTATAACTCGTTTTCCCCACGCGTCGATCGACCTACCTCATTAGTTGTGTCTCTCCCTTCCTCCTACAAACAACAATTGATCTACTGATCTAGTTAGGTTTTCTTACCAAACACATGGTTCCCCTTCACCATGCATGGATGTGTCCCGACAGATCTATCACGCACAGGCACACACAGAAACACATCCCCACTCTTATTGATAATATTGCAGTTCCACCCTCAGTTTGTCTAGTAGGCCTCTCCCACCATCTTCGAGAAGCAACTCCATCACCCTGTTGGGTTTCGTAGTAATTTCAAAAATTTTCCTACGCGCACACAGGATCATGTGATGCATAGCAACGAGAGGAGAGTGTTGTCTACGTACCCAACGTAGACCGACTGCGGAAGCAATGAGACGACGTAGAGGAAGTAGTCGTACGTCTTCACGATCCAACCGATCAAGCACCGAAACTACGGCACCTCCGAGTTCGAGCACACGTTCAGCTCGATGACGATCCCCGGACTCCGATCCAGCAAAGTGTCGGGGAAGAGTTTCGTCAGCACGACGGCGTGGTGACGATCTTGATGAACTACAGCAGCAGGGCTTCGCCTAAACTCCGCTACAGTATTATCGAGGAATATGGTGGCAGGGGGCACCGCACACGGCTAAGGAATCGATCACGTGGATCAACTTGTGTCAACTTGTGTGTTTAGAGGTGCCCCTGCCTCCGTATATAAAGGAGTAGAGAGGGGGAGGCTGGCCGGCCATAGAGGGAGGCGCAGGAGAGTCCTACTCCCTCTGGGAGTAGGATTCCTCCCCCCAATCCTAGTCCAACTAGGATTCCTCGGAGGGGAAGGGAGAGAGGGGGGCCGGCCACCTTCTCCTAGTCCTAATAGGACTAGGGGAGGGGGAAGAGGCGCAGCCACCTTGGGCTGCCCCTTTCTCCTTTCCACTAAGGCCCATGAAGGCCCATATGGATCCCGGGGGGTTCCGGTAACCTCCCGGTAACCCGGTAAAATCCCGATTTCACCCGGAACACTTCCGATGTCCAAACATAGGCTTCCAGTATATCAATCTTTACGTCTCGACCATTTCGAGACTCCTCGTCATGTCCGTGATCACATCCGGGACTCCGAACAACCTTCGGTACATCAAAATGCATAAACTCATAATATAACTGTCATCGTAACCTTAAGCGTGCGGACCCTACGGGTTCGAGAACAATGTAGACATGACCGAGACATGTCTCTGGTCAATAACCAATAGCGGGACCTGGATGCCCATATTGGCTCCTACATATTCTACGAAGATCTTTATCGGTCAGACCGCATAACAACATACGTTGTTCCCTTTGTCATCGGTATGTTACTTGCCCGAGATTCGATCGTCGGTATCCAATACCTAGTTCAATCTCGTTAACGGCAAGTCTCTTTACTCGTTCCGTAATACATCATCTCACAACTAACATATTTGTTGTAATGCTTGCAAGGCTTATGTGATGTGTATTACCGAGAGGGCCCAGAGATACCTCTCCGACAATCGGAGTGACAAATCCTAATCTCGAAATACGCCAACCCAACATCGACCATTGGAGACACCTGTAGTACTCCTTTATAATCACCCATTTACGTTGTGACGTTTGGTAGTACCCAAAGTGTTCCTCCGGTAAACGGGAGTTGCATAATCTCATAGTCATAGGAACATGTATAAGTCATGAAGAAAGCAATAGCAACATACTAAACGATCAGGTGCTAAGCTAATGGAATGGGTCATGTCAATCATATCATTCTACTAATGATGTGACCTCGTTAATCAAATAACAACTCATTGTTCATGGTTAGGAAACATAACCATCTTTGATTAACGAGCTAGTCAAGTAGAGGCATACTAGTGACACTCTGTTTGTCTATGTATTCACACATGTATTATGTTTCCGGAAAATACAATTCTAGCATGAATAATAAACATTTATCATGATTATAAGGAAATAAATAATAACTTTATTATTGCCTCTAGGGCATATTTCCTTCAGTCTCCCACTTGCACTAGAGTCAATAATCTAGATTACACTGTAATGAATCTAACACCCATGGAGCTTTGGTGCTGATCATGTTTTGCTCGTGGAAGAGGCTTAGTCAACGGGTCTGCAATATTCAGATCCGTATGTATCTTGCAAATCTCTACGTCTCCCACCTGGACTAGATCCCGGATGGAGTTGAAGCGTCTCTTGATGTGTTTGGTCCTTTTGTGAAATCTGGATTCCTTTGCCAAGGCAATTGCACCAGTATTGTCACAAAAGATTTTCATTGGACCCGATGCACTAGGTATGACACCTAGATCGGATATGAACTCCTTCATCCAGACTCCTTCATTTGCTGCTTCCGAAGCAGCTATGTATTCCGCTTCACATGTAGATCCCGCTACGACGCTTTGTTTAGAACTGCACCAACTGACAGCTCCACCGTTTAATGTAAACACGTATCCGGTTTGCGATTTAGAATCGTCCGGATCAGTGTCAAAGCTTGCATCAACGTAACCTTTTACGATGAGCTCTTTGTCACTTCCATATACGAGAAACATATCCTTAGTCCTTTTCAGGTATTTCAGGATGTTCTTGACCGCTGTCCAGTGATCCATTCCTGGATTACTTTGGTACCTCCCTGCTAAACTTATAGCAAGGCACACATGAGGTCTGGTACACAGCATTGCATACATGATAGAGCCTATGGCTGATGCATAGGGAACATCTTTCATATTCTCTCTATCTTCTGCAGTGGTCGGGCATTGAGTCTTACTCAATTTCACACCTTGTAACACAGGCAAGAACCCTTTCTTTGCTTGATCCATTTTGAATTTCTTCAAAATTTTGTCAAGGTATGTGCTTTGTGAAAGTCCAATTAAGCGTCTTGATCTGTCTCTATAGATCTTAATGCCTAATATGTAAGCAGCTTCACCGAGGTCTTTCATTGAAAAACTTTTATTCAAGTATCCCTTTATGCTATCCAGAAATTCTATATCATTTCCAATCAGTAATATGTCATCCACATATAATATCAGAAATGCTACAGAGCTCCCACTCACTTTCTTGTAAATACAGGCTTCTCCAAAAGTCTGTATAAAACCAAATGCTTTGATCACACTATCAAAACGTTTATTCCAACTCCGAGACGCTTGCACCAGTCCATAAATGGATCGCTGGAGCTTGCACACTTTGTTAGCTCCCTTTGGATCGACAAAACCTTCCGGTTGCATCATATACAACTCTTCTTCCAGAAATCCATTCAGGAATGCAGTTTTGACATCCATCTGCCAAATTTCATAATCATAAAATGCGGCAATTGCTAACATGATTCGGACAGACTTTTAAGCATCGATACGAGTAAGAAAATCTCATCGTATTCAACACCTTGAACTTTGTCAAAAACCTTTTTCGACAAGTCTAGCTTTGTAGATAGTAACACTACTATCAACGTCCGTCTTCCTCTTGAAGATCCATTTATTCTTAATGACTCACCGATCATCGGGCAAGTCAATCAAAGTCTACACTTTGTTCTCATACATGGATCATATCTCAGATTTCATGGCCTCAAGCCATTTCGTGGAATCTGGGCTCATCATTGCTTCCTCATAGTTCGTAGGTTCATCATGATCTAGTAGCATGACCTCCAGAACAGGATTACCGTACCACTCTGGTGCGGATCTTACTCTGGTTGATCTACGCGGTTCAGTAGTATCTTGATCTGAAGTTTCATGATCATTATCATTAGCTTCCTCACTAACTGGTGTAGGTGTCACTGAAACAGTTTTCTGTGATGAACTACTTTCCAGTAAGGGAGCAGGTACAGTTACCTCGTCAAGTTCTACTTTCCTCCCACTCACTTCTTTCGAGAGAAACTCCTTCTCTAGAAATGATCCATTCTTAGCAACAAATGTTTTGCCTTCGGATCTGTGATAGAAGGTGTACCCAACAGTTTCCTTTGGGTATCCTATGAATACACATTTCTCCGATTTGGGTTCGAGCTTATCAGGTTGAAGTTTTTTCACATAAGCATCGCAGCCCCAAACTTTAAGAAACGACAACTTTGGTTTCTTGCCAAACCACAGTTCATAAGGCGTCGTCTCAACGGATTTTGATGGTGCCCTATTTAACGTGAATGCGGCCGTCTCTAAAGCATATCCCCAAAATGATAGCGGTAAATCTGTAAGAGACATCATAGATCGCACCATATCTAGTAAAGTACGATTACGACGTTCGGACACACCATTACGCTGTGGTGTTCCGGGGGGCGTGAGTTGCGAAACTATTCCACAGTTTTTCAAATGTACACCAAACTCGTAACTCAAATATTCTCCTCCACGATCAGATCGTAGAAACTTTATTTTCTTGTTACGATGATTTTCAACTTCACTCTGAATTTCTTTGAACTTTTCAAATGTTTCAGACTTATGCTTCATTAAGTAGATATATCCATATCTGATCAAATCATCTGTGAAGGTGAGAAAATAACGATATCCGCCACGAGCCTCAATATTCATCGGACCACATACATCGGTATGTATGATTTCCAACAAATCTGTTGCTCTCTCCATAGTACCGGAGAACGGTGTTTTAGTCATCTTGCCCATGAGGCACGGTTCGCAAGTACCAAGTAATTCATAATCAAGTGGTTCCAAAAGTCCATTAGTATGGAGTTTCTTCATGCGTTTTACACCGATATGACCTAAACGACAGTGCCACAAATAAGTTGCACTTTCATTATCAACTCTGTATCTTTTGGTTTCAACATTATGAATATGTGTATTACTACTATCGAGATTTAGTAAGAATAGACCACTCTTCAAGGGTGCATGACCATAAAAGATATTACTCATATAAATAGAACAACCATTATTCTCTGATTTAAATGAATAACCGTCTCGCATTAAACAAGATCCAGATATAATGTTCATGCTCAACGCTGGCACCAAATAACAATTATTTAGGTCTAATATTAATCCCGAAGGTAGATGTAGAGGTAGCGTGCCGACCGCGATCACATCGACTTTGGAACCGTTTCCCACGCGCATCGTCACCTCGTCCTTTGCCAGTGTTCGCTTAATCCGTAGCCCCTGTTTCGAGTTGCAAATATTAGCAACAGAACCAGTATCAAATACCCAGGTGCTACTGCGAGCATTGGTAAGGTACACATCAATAACATGTATATCACATATACCTTTGTTCACCTTGCCATCCTTCTTATCCGCCAAATACTTGGGGCAGTTCCGCTTCCAATGACCAGTCTGCTTGCAGTAGAAGCACTCAGTTTCAGGCTTAGGTCTAGACTTGGGTTTCTTCTCTTGAGCAGCAACTTGCTTGCCGTTCCTTTTGAAGTTCCCCTTTTTCTTCCCTTTGCCCTTTTTCTTGAAACTAGTGGTCTTGTTAACCATCAACACTTGATGCTCCTTCTTGATTTCTACCTCCGCAGCTTTCAGCATTGCGAAGAGCTCGGGAATAGTCTTGTTCATCCCTTGCATATTATAGTTCATCACGAAGCTCTTGTAGCTTGGTGGCAGTGATTGGAGAATTCTGTCAATGACGCAATCATCCGGAAGATTAACTCCCAATTGAATCAAGTGATTATTATACCCAGACATTTTGAGTATATGCTCACTGACAGAACTGTTCTCTTCCATCTTGCAGCTATAGAACTTATTGGAGACTTCATATCTCTCAATCCGGGCATTTGCTTGAAATATTAACTTCAACTCCTGGAACATCGCATATGCTCCATGACGTTTCAAAACGTCGTTGAAGTCCCGATTCTAAGCCGTAAAGCATGGCACACTGAACTATCGAGTAGTCATCAGCTTTGCTCTGCCAGACGTTCATAACATCTGGCGTTGCTCCAGCAGCAGGCCTGGCACCCAGCGGTGCTTCCAGGACGTAATTCTTCTGTGCAGCAATGAGGATAATCCTCAAGTTACGGATCCAGTCCGTGTAATTGCTACCATCATCTTTCAACTTTGCTTTCTCAAGGAACGCATTAAAATTTAACGGAACAACAGCACGAGCCATCTATCTACAATCAACATAAACAAGCAAGATACTATCAGGGACTAAGTTCATGATAAATTTTAAGTTCAATTAATCATATTATTAAAGAACTCCCACTTAGATAGACATCCCTCTAATCCTCTAAGTGATCACGTGATCCAAATCAACTAAACCATGTCCGATCATCACGTGAGATGGAGTAGTTTCATCGGTGAACATTATTATGTTGATCATATCTACTATATGATTCACGCTCGACCTTTCGGTCTCCGTGTTCCGAGGCCATATCTGCATATGCTAGGCTCGTCAAGTTTAACCTGAGTATTCTGCGTGCGCAACTGTTTTGCACCCGTTGTATTTGAACGTAGAGCCTATCACACCCGATCATCACGTGGTGTCTCAGCACGAAGAACTTTTGCAACGGTGCATACTCAGGGAGAACACTTCTTGATAATTTAGTGAGAGATCATCTTATAATGCTACCGTCAATCAAAGCAAGATAAGATGCATAAAAAGATAAACATCGCATGCAATCAATATAAGTGATATGATATGGCCATCATTATCTTGTGCTTGTGATCTCCATCTCCGAAGCACCGTCATGATCACCATCGTCACCGGCGCGACACCTTGATCTCCATCGTAGCATCGTTGTCGTCTCGCCAATCTTATGCTTCCACGACTATCACTACCGTTTAGTAATAAAGTAAAGCATTACATCGCGATTGCATTGCATACAATAAAGCGACAACCATATGGCTCCTGCCAGTTGCCGATAACTTGGTTACAAAACATGATCATCTCATACAATAAAATTCAGCATCATGCCTTGACCATATCACATCACAACATGCCCTGCAAAAACAAGTTAGACGTCCTCTACTTTGTTGTTGCATGTTTTACGTGGTTGCTACGGGCTTAAGTAAGAACCAATCTCACCTACGCATCAAAACCACAACGATAGTTTGTCAAATAGACTCCGTTTTAACCTTCGCAAGGACCGGGCGTAGCCATACTTGGTTCAACTAAAGTTGGAGAGGCAGTCGCCCGCAAGTCATCTCTGTGCAAAGCACGTCGAGGGAACCGGTCTCGCGTAAGCGTACGCGTAAGGTTGGTCCGGGTCGTCTCGTCCAACAATACCGCCGAACCAAAGTATGACATGCTGGTAGGCAGTATGACTTGTATCGTCCACAACTCACTTGTGTTCTACTCGTGCATATAACATCAACATAAATAACCTAGGCTCGGATGCCACTGTTGGGTTTCGTAGTAATTTCAAAAAATTTCCTACGCGCACACAGGATCATGTGATGCATAGCAACGAGGGGGAGAGTATTGTCTACGTACCCTACGCAGACCGACTGCGGAAGCGATGATACGACGTAGAGGAAGTAGTCGTACGTCTTCACGATCCAACCGATCAAGCACCGAAACTACGGCACCTCCGAGTTCGAGCACACGTTCAGCTCGATGACGATCCCCGGACTCCGATCCAGCAAAGTGTCGGGGAAGAGTTTCGTCAGCACGACGGCGTGGTGACGATCTTGATGAACTACAGCAGCAGGGCTTCGCCTAAACTCCGCTACAGTATTATCGAGGAATATGGTGGCAGGGGGCACCGCACACGGCTAAGGAATCGATCACGTGGATCAACTTGTGTCAACTTGTGTGTTTAGAGGTGCCCCTGCCTCCGTATATAAAGGAGTAGAGAGGGGGAGGCTGGCCGGCCATAGAGGGAGGCGCAGGAGAGTCCTACTCCCTCTGGGAGTAGGATTCCTCCCCCCAATCCTAGTCCAACTAGGATTCCTCGGAGGGGAAGGGAGAGAGGGGGGCCGGCCACCTTCTCCTAGTCCTAATAGGACTAGGGGAGGGGGAAGAGGCGCAGCCACCTTGGGTTGCCCCTTTCTCCTTTCCACTAAGGCCCATGAAGGCCCATATGGATCCCGGGGGGTTCCGGTAACCTCCCGGTAACCCGGTAAAATCCCGATTTCACCCGGAACACTTCCGATGTCCAAACATAGGCTTCCAATATATCAATCTTTACGTCTCGACCATTTCGAGACTCCTCGTCATGTCCGTGATCACATCCGGGACTCCGAACAACCTTCGGTACATCAAAATGCATAAACTCATAATATAACTGTCATCGTAACCTTAAGCGTGCGGACCCTATGGGTTCGAGAACAATGTAGACATGACCGAGACATGTCTCTGGTCAATAACCAATAGCGGGACCTGGATGCCCATATTGGCTCCTACATATTCTACGAAGATCTTTATCGGTCAGACCGCATAACAACATACGTTGTTCCCTTTGTCATCGGTATGTTACTTGCCCGAGATTCGATCGTCGGTATCCAATACCTAGTTCAATCTCGTTAACGACAAGTCTCTTTACTCGTTCCGTAATACATCATCTCACAACTAACATATTAGTTGTAATGCTTGCAAGGCTTATGTGATGTGTATTACCGAGAGGGCCCAGAGATACCTCTCCGACAATCGGAGTGACAAATCCTAATCTCGAAATACGCCAACCCAACATCGACCATTGGAGACACCTGTAGTACTCCTTTATAATCACCCGGTTACGTTGTGACGTTTGGTAGTACCCAAAGTGTTCCTCCGGTAAACGGGAGTTGCATAATCTCATAGTCATAGGAACATGTATAAGTCATGAAGAAAGCAATAGCAACATACTAAACGATCGGGTGCTAAGCTAATGGAATGGGTCATGTCAATCAGATCATTCTACTAATGATGTGACCTCGTTAATCAAATAACAACTCATTGTTCATGGTTAGGAAACATAACCATCTTTGATTAACGAGCTAGTCAAGTAGAGGCATACTAGTGACACTTTGTTTGTCTATGTATTCACACATGTATTATGTTTCCGGTTAATACAATTCTAGCATGAATAATAAACATTTATCATGAAATAAGGAAATAAATAATAACTTTATTATTGTCTCTAGGGCATATTTCCTTCACCGGCCACCTCTCCTAGTCCTAATAGGACTAGGGGAAGGGGGGGCGCGCAGCCCATCTAGGGCAGCCCCTTCTCTTTTCCACTAAGGCCCACTATGGCCCAAATAGCTCCCGGGGGGTTCCGGTAACCCTCCCGGTATTCCGGTAAAATCCCGATTTCACCCGGAACACTTCCGATATCCAAATATAGGCTTCCAATATATCAATCTTTACGTCTCGACCATTTCGAGACTCCTCGTCATGTCCGTGATCACATCCGGGACTCCGAACAACCTTCGGTACATCAAAATGCATAAACTCATAATATAACTGTCATCGTAACCTTAAGCGTGCGGACCCTACGGGTTCGAGAACAATGTAGACATGACCGAGACACGTCTCTGGTCAATAACCAATAGCGGGACCTGGATGCCCATATTGGCTCCTACATATTCTACGAAGATCTTTATCGGTCAGACCGCATAACAACATACGTTGTTCCCTTTGTCATCGGTATGTTACTTGCCCGAGATTCGATCGTCGGTATCCAATACCTAGTTCAATCTCGTTACCGGTAAGTCTCTTTACTCGTTCCGTAATACATCATCTCACAACTAACATATTAGTTGTAATGCTTGCAAGGCTTATGTGATGTGTATTACCGAGAGGGCCCAGAGATACCTCTCCGACAATCGGAGTGACAAATCCTAATCTCGAAATACGCCAACCCAACATCGACCATTGGAGACACCTATAGTACTCCTTTATAATCACCCATTTACGTTGTGACGTTTGGTAGTACCCAAAGTGTTCCTCCGGTAAACGGGAGTTGCATAATCTCATAGTCATAGGAACATGTATAAGTCATGAAGAAAGCAATAGCAACATACTAAACGATCAGGTGCTAAGCTAATGGAATGGGTCATGTCAATCAGATCATTCTACTAATGATGTGACCTCGTTAATCAAATAACAACTCATTGTTCATGGTTAGGAAACATAACCATCTTTGATTAACGAGCTAGTCAAGTAGAGGCATACTAGTGACACTCTGTTTGTCTATGTATTCACACATGTATTATGTTTCCGGAAAATACAATTCTAGCATGAATAATAAACATTTATCATGATTATAAGGAAATAAATAATAACTTTATTATTGCCTCTAGGGCATATTTCCTTCACACCCATCCAGCACTCTACCCCTCTCCCTCCCTCTATCTCTCTCCTCTCTCTCTTTGTCCCATCCTATTTCCCGTCCTTCAGTTATGTATGAAAGTTGACCGATCTCCCTCAAGACATGGCTAGGTCTCTCCTTCGCAACACATATACGAGTCGTTCTACCTCTATAGTTAGGCCTCTGCCTACCCCTCCCCCACCCCCTTGCACACACACACACACACACCGATACATCGAGCGCTCTAGTCATGTCTCCCTGCCACACACAAACTTGACCTGTGCCCTCTGACGTTCCGGTAGCTAGGTCAGTCGCCCTATATCTTTGACTTGCACACACACAGAATTTAGATGGCTCTCTTCGTCGATCTCGCACCCACCCACTTGATCCTCTCTTCGAGTCTATTGATATCTATGACCCCTCCCTCTCTTCTCGTGGTTCTCCCGACCCTCTATATATGATATGGATAGGCCTCCATTTCACACACATTGCATGCCAAATTTTGTTTGAGATGTCATCAACACATATTCCCAGAAATACATTCACGAACGCACAAGCCATTTGTCTAGGTTTGTATCTCTCACACACACCCACGTAGGTGTGGGATGTGCACGAAGAGAAGAGGTGCACGCACGGCGCACGTACTCCCGTCTCTTTCCCAACCACACCCGCGCGGGTACACGGTGGACCTCATTTCTGTACGAAAAGGCAGCCCACGTGGTAACTTGACACGTGTACTGGTTGTCCACTAGATGGAGGGAGGATCGTCTACCACGGGTGAACAAACAAATTGCGACTTGACGCGTTATGTTAAAAAAGAGGCAAACCATGTGGGGCCTACCTTAGAGGCAAGGCTCTATACACTGGAGTACTTTTGATGTGTCCCATCAACTCCTAGAACAAGGAGAAGCTTGCTTAGTACGCCCGCTCCCTCGCCCATGCGCGTGGTGGCTCGCGGGACGAGGAGAAAATTTTACTAGTACTCCCTCCGTTTACTCCTCGTCCCTACCTTGGTTAGAGAGATTATCATATTGTTTGGAATATATGTCCTTTAGTAGATTTCAATATGAACTACTAGTACATACTCCAAACACTGATGTATATAGACGTACTTTAGAGTGTAGATTCACTCATTTTGCTCCGTATGTAGTCCATATTGAAACAGACGTAATTGTATGCACTCGCCCTCGCCGCTCGACCCTCGCCACATGGTGGACGTGCAGCAATTCATTCGGTCTCATATAGCCAGAACGATATATACTGCAGTACCATTATTGCTCGACTTCCCGAAGAGGCGAAGAGCCAATCGCAAGGTTAATAGTTTGGAGAAGCCAGGTGCAATGTTTATAGGAGAATGAGTAGTAGGTTCCGCGTCATTTATAAATAAAGTTTTTTTCTTCAGTGGCACGTACGCAATATAAATAGGTTCATATGGAGAGAAAAGGAAACCGCTCCAGTATATACATAGGCAAGACGAGCCTACATGGTTGCTTGCTGGGGTTGCTCTCTTCAGTTTTCACACTCTCTCGCACAAAACCACTGTGGCCACATCTCTAACATCCCGGCGGATGACGTCCGCCGGGGGAAGGGGTGGATGCTTAGTGTAGATGCGGTCTCCATTACCGACGGTGAAAACCCATTGTCGGCACGTCCCGATCAGGGGTCCCCGCCATTCTCTCACACAAAGCCGGTGAGGTTGCCTTCGTCCATTGCTCACTACCGCGACGTGGGTAGTTGCCTCCTCCCGCCACCCTCCTCTAGGTTGAGCTACGTCCCGACATCCCTCAGGTACAACGCCCTTTACAGCCGGCTTGCACCACTGCTCCAGCTGCCCACATCACTCCATGTGGATATTTCTCTACTTCTTTGCCCCACACATACCTCTACTGGCTTCTACGTACTGTATTTGTGATGAGTTTATGTCTCATCAACTAGTCCCAGTAATCTTGAATCGCACATACCGCATTATACTATCTCGCTGATAAATTACAGTACGTACTATACAAGTACTTCCTCCATTCCTAAATATAAGTCTTTGTAGAGATTTCACCATGAACCAAATATGGATGTATATAGATGCATTTTAAGTGTAGATTCATTCATTTTGTTCTGTATGTAGTCCACCTAGTGGATCTCTACAAAGACTTATATTTAGGAACAGAGGGAGTACTATGTAAAGAGTTAGGTGTCGCACGGTGTCCAGAAAATATGGTGATAGTGTGAGGTGGGCCATGTAATCACTGAGCCTGCATGATTTCACTGCTCTTGCACTCCTCCGCCGTAAGAATGGAGAAAATTGTAATCTAGTAGTATCTCCTTTCGCCAAAAGCGTGGGACATCCAGCAGTCCTACCACCTCAGTAATAATGACCAATGAGCCGCCAAATCACATAGACCCAGCAGTAAGTTGGACGGACGAAGCAACCATCACTCTTCAATCCGCTTCTCCCTTCAACGCAGGCGCCAGTGAGAGGTCGCGTCCACTCTTCCCGGGCATGAATGCGGCACTGACCATTTCAGGCGGGAAGTGCGCGCGGGTGATGGAGGGGCTTTGGGTAGGCCAGGCTGGTCAGGAGCGGGCATGGCAGTTGTCCGCCTGTCCCTACCGGACGCCCGGAAACGAGAAGATGCACTGACTCTGGCGGCTAAAATCGTACACTACACACCATATCTCTGTAGGAGTAGGTCGATTTGTCGCTCTCTCTAACACACACATGCTGTTAAACACACACAAGCACACGCACACGCACACACAGGTTCATAGAATAGGAAAGTTGTGCGAGTGCGAAGCCACAGGAAGTGAGATATAAATGGAATACATACAACAAGAGAAGAGGTGACGAATATTCCATCAAACCTGGACTGAGGAGTAGTACTCCCTCCGACTAGGTGTTAAGTCATCCTACGGAAATTAGATATTCCCAAAATGTTTAGGCATCGTCCATTAACTTCGCATCTCAATCCCCTCCTGGCCTCATTGCTAGCAAGCGTTGTTACTTAGGGAGCATTTGTATCCTTAGCAAGAACAGCTTATAGCATAGTTGGGCAAGGTTAGGCATTTGTAACTGTTAAAATATGTTAGCTTTTGTGGGCCAGTTAGCTTGGGTGGGCTAGAAAAACCTTGCTAGCTCAAGAGAGCCAGATCGGCTCGCTTCCGACGGCAAACTTCGCGTAGTAGTAACATAGACTAGTAGGCTACCAAAAAACATAGACTAGTAACATATGCATGTTGTACTAGTCCAAGTTACTCACCACTATGACCAGCCTAAGCAATGTAACAAAACGCTCCTTACTTTGCCTTGTTATCTCCCCCCGGAAACCCAATGCACGGAGCGCAACTACGCGTTGATCAGTCAAGAAATCAAAGTTGGTTTGCATGCGAGTTAATACGTGGCCCTGCATGGCAGCTAAAAAACGGCATCTCTTAGTTGTTTGGATTAATTGTTGCATTTAGAGACAGAAATCAGGGCTTTGATTGGAGGAATGACCAGTCAAGTTTCTTCTTCTCCTCCAATCTGCTTGCACCTTGGTCCCGCTGCACCTTCTAACGTGACTTATTACACCTAGACGGAGGGAGTCGTACGAGATACGGTGGCACACTAACTTAGGTCGAATACAAGTGCCCAAAATTGTGTGCATCTTATAATAAGTATTCACTTAAAATAATTCATGAGCGAACAGAGCCATCAATTAGACAGTGTTCCCGAGAAGTAGCGGGATGTGTGAGGTAAGATACACGGTTGGCGCTTTTAATTTTTCTTATTAATTTGTTTGTTTCACCCTCTGACTGGTGGGAGCCAACGTACTATGTGGAGAGAGGTAACGTACTACTGGTCAAAATGGATGGATACGGAGCTATACGATCTCGTAGTGACCGTATAATCACCTCATCATGTATAAGTTGCAGTCTCGACACTTGTTTTCTAGGGTTTGCACTCTTCACACTCTCTCTAGTATATATATACACACTGGAGCCTCAACGCTTGTAGTTGCTCTCTTCACACTCTCTCACCCTCTCTAGATCTAAACAAGACTTCGTTGGCCTCTCTCTCTCCCCTCACTGCTGGTCTGCTTGTAGTTGCTCTCTTCACACTCTCTCACCCTCTCCAGATCTAAACAAGACTTCGTTGGCCTCTCTCTCTCCCCTCACTGCTAGTAAAAGAGCCAGCCAGATCCGTCCGCCGGGAAGGGAAGGAGGCTTAACACTGTCGCCGTCGGCGAGGGAGGGGTGAATCCACTACCGGTGCAGCTGTTCACTTTCACCCAGCAGCGGCACGGGAGGGCCTCCGACCCCTTATTCTTCACCGCAGTACATAGTGTGGGTCGAACGGCCTCTTGGGTCGCCCACCTAACCACACCCCAAGAACCTTAAGGTATAATTTACTTATTCCACATGCATTGCTCTAGCTGCATGTGCGCTTTTTCCGCTTCTGCACTCGAATCTAGGTGTTGGATCAAACAGGAAAGTAGTGCGGAAAGTTGTATACCATGAATCTAGGATGTGGTTCAAAGAGGAAAGGAATGGGGGAAAGTAGTGGGAAAAGTTGTATAGCACGAATCTAGGACGTGGTTCAAAAAGGAAAGGGAGGGGGAAATTAGTGGGGAAAGTTGTATCACATGAATCTAAGGCGTGGTTTGAAGAGGACAGGAATGGGGGAAAGTAGTGGGGAAAGTTGTATAGCATAACTCTAGGACGTGGTTCACACAGGAAAGGAAGTGGGAAAAGTACTAGTACAGACTGGATATCTAGCATCTACCTTGGTCGAAAAGGGAAAACAATGACAAATGCAGTATGCACATCTGTAACGAACTGATCTTTTGTTTTGGGGGACAAGGATGTAGAGTTTGAGCAGGACTAGATTTGCTGCGCTCACTAGGGAAAGGTGTCTAAAGACAACAAAATTGGGACCAACACAAATATGCTCCTTGGTTGTTTGTTCTTTGTTGCAACAGATTGTGCATCACCCCAGTACATCGGTAGATGCACATGGTGTTGGTGCGTCCACTGTCCCATG
Source organism: Triticum dicoccoides (assembly GCF_002162155.2). Classification (NCBI taxonomy): domain Eukaryota; kingdom Viridiplantae; phylum Streptophyta; class Magnoliopsida; order Poales; family Poaceae; genus Triticum; species Triticum dicoccoides. Next base: position 252,055,442 of record NC_041392.1, on the reverse strand, counting down.
CAACTCTTTAGTTGTTGTTAATCTAAGGCCTTGTTTGGTTAAAAACTCCCTAGTCCCTACCTGCTTGGTTCCAGGGACTAAACATGGACTAGAGGTTATTGAATGACATGCTAAAATACCATGTTACCCCTAGTAATGAACTAATAGAGACAAGGTGCGATGCGTGGCAGGGGCAACTGTTGGAAAAAGTCCCAAAAATACTCTCCCTCGGGGTCTTCTTTCTTTAGTCCCAAATGCCCACTTTTAGTCCCTAAAAGTCCCTCCTGTTTGGTTTAGATGGGACTGACACAGAGTTTTTTTTAGTCCCTCCACCAAAATGTCCCTGTAAACAAGCACCCTCTAATAATGCCGCTGGAAAATTGATGCAATGCCACAGTTAAAAGCAAATTACATGTTTAACGAATTTTATTGTTAATATAATCTCTCTATTAATATTAATCAATGCCACCGTTTGAGAAATGTTACTGTCTTGCTTTCTTTCCCATTTAGTTAAGGTAGAAGCTTCTTTTTGTTGGCTTCTGTGTCATCCACCGTTATTGACCACTAGTTGTTTCCTTTGCACCTCTGTGTAAACAGGGTTATCTACTTCACCTCGTTGCCATTGTGACCTTTTGTTGCACTGCACAAAACACTAATGTTTTAAGAGTGTTTTGTGCAGTTCAACCAAAATGTCACACCGACAACGTTGGTTTATTGCTTGATCTTAGTGGAACTGCACAAGAGGAGATCTTACTTCCTATCCATTTTGGCAAATTTGGTTCAGATCTTCTTCTTGTGAGTTGTTTGAATTCCACGTCATCAGAGGTCAGTACTAGCCTTCTTTCACATGATTCTGCAGTGTGCTTTCATATGTTGTGCTACTTGTACGGTAATGTTTCTTGATTTTAGTGAAATGCACAAATGGAGACAAGACTTCCAATCCGTATGTGCACCGCAACATCCCATTGAGGTAAGATAAGGATATTTCACAACTGTAGGCCTGTATTTTACCACTTTCATCAGAAAATTAATGTCATTATTTAGTGCTATACTTGTGCAACCAAATTGACATGCCAAATCTTACATTGAAGGCGAAGCTTGTCTGTTATTGAACCAAGTGGTGAAGGGGAAGAATAAGAGGAAGAAAAACAAAAATCAACTCCTGGTGCTGTGATGAAGCACTGGAACTGTGATGACACAAGTAATGATATAGTTTTGCATCTTAATTGATTGCTATGGCTGGAACGACCAATTGTTTTGCCACTGATTTGATGCCACTCTTAGTGTAATACATAATTATCTCTACTTGTGCAAACAGGGATCTTCTTCGAAGATACCATATATTTTAGTGGAACTGCACAAGAAGATGTTGGAAACATTAATCTAATCGAGGAGTATATAGTAAGCATGGCCACCACAGTATATAGCAACAGATGGTTCCGGAGAAGTGCTTCATCTGTATGCTCTACACAATAAGCCTCCTAACAATGGTTGGTACTCGCCCACTGATTTCATTCATATGATTGAGCTTTGTTATCTCTATTGGTGTTGTGCTACTATTTAGATATTGTTATCAAAAAGTGGTATTGTCCTTGATAAGTGCTTCATCTGTGTTGTTTAAATATTTCCTTTTCTTTTGTTCGAGCAAACAGGGATGCTAGCATTTAGTTATCCTCTTGTCTTTGCACAACATGATCATCCTTCTCTGAAGAAGAATATGGAGTACGTGAAGTGACTAGTTCCGATTATACCAGGATGAAGAAGCCCTGTCTATCTTCTCATCAGAAGGAGCAGTTCAAGGATGGTTACATTACCCCCCACAAGACCAAACTAACTTAAGCTCAGAAGGACTGATAAATCTCCATTTTCTTGCTGTGATGCGCGAGTACAATGTTGTTCTAGGATTCTTTCCGGTGAGTTCCATTTTTTCAAAAGTGTGTTATACATGGACCATGTCGGTGCCTGTTTAAACTGTCAATTCATAATACAGTTTGCTTTATACTAATCACTTTTTTTGTATTTGTGCAAACAGGGTGCTCAGCTTGATTTCAATGGGAACTGCACAAAATGTTCATGAATACATCGAATCATTCATTTCCACCATAAGAAAGGAGGTGCCGATAAGTTCAAGGTGTTGCAAAATATAAGGGCAAAATCATACAAGCTACGCGCGAATTTGGTTGATTTTGGTGGAACTGCACAAAAAGAACATCTGTTTTATTTAGCACGAGGTGCCATGTCAATGTCCGAACTGATGGAAAACCCTGCCCATTCCACAATCGTAGGCATTTGATATTTTGGAATGGGAAAACCTTGTCAAATTTTGCTCATTGATTTTAGCAAGAAGACATGTGTTTGATATTTTCAAATGGGACGCCCTTTGCTGTCAGCAGCGTCGATCCATTTTTTCTTTATTCATTAGTTGTGAAGTAAATATTGGCTCTGACATGTGAATCACTTAGATGCATAATCATCGATTGTTTTGAATGTTCTCTATGAATTGCTAGGCCTGTGTGTTTGATTGCAATGTACAGGAACGCTAAAAAGTTTCTCAAACTCTTTGTACTCCTTATGTTCCTTTTTACTTCGCACATTGTGAAAGTGCATACTTTTTTCTATAAGATTGGTCAAAGTAGAGATACTTTGACTGTAGACAAAACTTGTATGCCGACTAGAAAGGACCAGAGGGAGTACATGTGAAGCTGCTGCAAACGAGGTGATCACCCTGGGAATAATGCTAGTACATATTGTTTTGCATGTTCATCCAATGCCAGTGATACAAGAATTCGAACTAATCAAAATAAATTCATTCATACACGGTCGGATTTCATATAAACATGCCGGATTTCATTACATTTCATACATTCTTCAACTAAAAAGGGGTTCGCTGGAGGTATAATTAATTAACCAAAGCTACCCACTTGTGTCCTGCTGAGCCGAACAGAAGCTTCAGTGACTTAACTACAGGTGCAGTTGCATAACTGACATGTGGCCCAAATGCCTGTTCGGCCCACTGTCAGTCAGCCAACTGCATCAGCAGTTAAGTAGAAGCAGCGTCATTCTCCAACATAGCTTTCTGACTCCACGCTGCTGCCAAGAAGCTAACTGGCAGTCAGTGGTCAACCCGCCTAGCTTGGCTTCAACCGAGGGTAACAGTTGTGGCCTTACTTGGACCCGAGCGGCGGCGACCTACCGTGTTCTACTCTTCGTCATTTTATGTGTGGTGCGGCCTCGCTGGCAGCGGGGCGGGGCCTCGGTGAAGCTGGCGATGTCCTCTGTCTCATTGCCGGTGGGCGGCGCCTCAGCAGAGCGGGGGAAATCCTCCCCCTCGTTGCCGGCAGGGTGGGGCCTCGGCGGAGCCGGCGGTATCCTCTGCCTCGTTGTTGGCGCTACGGGGCCTCGTCGACGCCAGCAGAGTGGGGACTCGTCGGAGCCGGTATTGTCCTCTGCCTCATCCTCGGTCTTGCCAAATAGCGCCTCGCCCGCTTCATCGCCCTCTTTGTAGGCGGCCGCAGCCTCCGCCACCCGCATGCGGTACCACCAGCGCTCGAGGCAGCCCTCGCGGGCGAAGCGGTACGAGTCGAGCAGCGCCTCCTGCTCCGCCCGCTCCGCGGCAATCTGTTCCTCCGCCTGCAGGTGCTCCTAGAGGCGATGGTGGTTGTAGGCGGCGTTGGCCTGCGCCTCCTGGAACTGCTTCTTCCTCACCGTGTCCATATATTGGGCACGGGCCTCGCCGATGGTCATGGTGTAATGCAACGGCAAGGATGGCACAAAGGAGGGGTTGGCGCCTGATCATCGACTACCATGTTCTCCATTGGGACGTCGTCGTCCTCCGGCTGCCTGCCGGCCAGCCAGTCGGCAGAAATGGCTGCCATCTCCTTGTGGTCCATCGTCCGCCCATCTCGAAGAGCGCTGGAGCGCGAGGAAGCCATGGTGGGCAGTAGTGGTGTGGACAGGAGAATAGGAACGGATGTGGATGACTTCGGCTATGGCCGACGCATCAGTTTATATAGTAGTGGTGGGTTGCGGAGGGACGGACGTGTGGCGCCGGAGTAGTTGCCTCGGCGACCGCGTATCATTAATGTGGGCGGCAGAAGGACTGACGGACGACACTTGTGTCGTTTGAAGGTGGAGCAATCGCATGCACCGGGCAGCGGGGCGGGCGGCGCTGACCATTTTAGGCGGAAAGCGCATGCGGGCGAGGGAGGCGGTATGGGTGGGCTAGGGCAGTCAGACTCGGTCCAGCAGCCGGACATGCTGGCTCGCCAGCTACCTCGCCGAGCTGAGCGGCGACCATCAGACGATGGATGTAGCTTCCGACCAGGAACCAACGCCACTTTCCAAGCCGGTTCATGCCGTGTTCACCATAGAGCAGGTGTGGCCGCACTTCGACGCCCTAATGGCGGAAGAGCTACCAGCGCAGGAGGATCTATGCTGCAACCTCCGTCTCCTCAACGAGCACCGGTGAACAAGAGAACGACAATGCCGTCGTGGACATGTGGCCCTATGATCCTAGCTTCCCAAATGAGCAGCAGGCGCTGTATCAGACCATCCGTAGGGCCTGCGAGGCCCTCTCCGTCGTCCTTTGAGTTGTTGCACTCGCCGTGGCGCCGCTGTCTCGTATTGTCAACATTGTCGACGGACATGAGGATGAGGAGATGACTTTACTTGGAGTGGATGATAGTGGGGACCCAACAGGGCCAGAGCCGCAGTACGCAAGTGCCTCCTTATTAGTATATAAAACAATAATTTTTTTTCTTCCTCATGGTTTCCTGACATCAGGGCCCCACACCATTGTCAACCTATGTAGTCAATAAACGAGAGAATTGCACAAAAAGCGGCCGACATCAACGTTTATCTTTTGAGATGCGAGCACTGCAGAATTTTTCTTGAGCGATGTTTAGCCCAGATATTATTTTTTCTCCTTTGAACAACAACGAAAACATCGCCGCATCTATTAACTGGGCGGGCTGTGGCCCGTCTAGCCCAGGCCAGATATCCTGCCCAGATATTAATTTTTTTCAAGCTGAAAATGGCTAGCCCAACTATACTTTTTTAGGAATACCCAGGCAAGGTCAAGTTGTTATTCTCCGCCCCGCTGGGCTGCAAATCTTTCCTAGGAGGGATGCATTAGGCTTAACAAGAAAATGGGCTTTAAGAAATAATAAATGAGATGTAATTATAAAAACTGGGCAGTAACTATAAAAAAATGCACCAAACACGTAATTACTTTATAAAATATTATTTTTGGAAATTGAAAATTTTAATTTCATTAATTTTTGCGAGCGCAATGTTTCGTTGGATTTTTACGTAATATAAATTTATATCGAAATTGTATTTAATCTGACTAGAAATTTCGGGATAAAAATATTTTGGATCCCATCAAAATGTGGGAAATTTTATTGAATTCTGTTTTGAATGGTTGGTTGAAATGGGTTGTACTTTTAACAAACTGTAAATGAGATGTAGTAAATTCCATTAGAATTCAAAAATTGGCTGCACATTCTTACAAATCTCAAATGGGCTATAAATTCTCTGCCACACACTTGTGGCCTTACTAAGTTGACGCGTCCCCTAAAAAAAAGAGTTGACGCGTATGCAAGGCTTTGTCAAATTATAGTCAACACACGCTTCTAGCAGCAGTGGCCGTTCGATGTCCATCCAACGGATGCCATGCTTCTTCTTCAATCTCCGATATTCTAGCTTCAGCCGCCCAAAAAATGATTCCTCCCCCTGACATCTGGGGCGCACCGTTTCGGAAGCTGACCTGTGGGCCTACTAAGTTGAGGCATACAAAGGGCTTTGTCAACTTAGTCAATATAAACAATTCTAGCTGCAGTGACCGTACGATGTCCATCCAATGGTCGTCGTGCTTCTTCAACCTCTGGTCTTCTTGCTCCAGCCGCCCAAAGCAGTGTCGGTCGTGTCGCCTACTCCTGGCTCCCGTGGTCGGCTGTGCTGCCGCGTAGGCCTCACTGCCCCCTACTACTCCCACCACTGGCCAGGGCATCCCTCCACTCACCCACACCCCCTATTATTCTGCGGTGATGCCAGCCTCACACCGCAGTCGAACCAGTGAACCCTCGTACTCCTCTCCGTGTGGGCATCCACTGCCGCATCTTCCCCGGCTCCACATCGTCCCCTTCCTGGGCCTCACCGTCATCCACCGCCCTGGTGCTCTCAGCGCGGCGTGGTCAACGTGGTCAAGGAACGACTTCCATCGGAAGAGTACTGTACATGGAGAGGCTGACAGCTGGGTCCACGACAGCCGCAAGGAAGTGCCTCCTTATTACGCAGAAAATAATTATTCCTCCACCTGATAGCGGGGACCCACCAGACGGGCCACCGTATTTGGCGAAAAAAATGTTTCCCCCTGACTGCTGGGACCCACCGGATGGGCCAACGTATTTCATGAAAAAAACGCCCCCCCGCTGTCAGCTCGGACCCACCGGAGGTGCCTCCTTATTACGCAAAAAATGAATACTCCCCCTGCTAGTTGGGACCCACCTTGGTGGGAGGCTGACTTGTGAGCCTACTAAGTTGACGGGGACGGAGTGCTTTGTCAACTTAGTCAATATGAATGATTCTAGCTCCTGTGACCGTATGATGTCCATCCAACGGCTGTAGTGCTTCTTAAACCTCTGGTCTTCTTGCTCCAGCCGCCCAAAGCAGCGCCGGTCGTGCCGCATGCTCCCACCGCTGGCCAGGCCCTGCGGCGATGGCAGCCTCACACCGCAGCCAAACCAGTGAACCCTCGTACTCCTGTCCGCGCGGGCTTCCACTGTCGCGTCTTCCCCGCTCCGCGTCGTCCCCTTCCTAGGCCTCACCGTCGTCCACCGCCCTGGTGCTCTCGCCACGGCGTGGTCAACGTGGTCAAGGAACGGCTTCCATCAGACGTGGACTGTACGTGGATAGGCTGACAGCTGGGTCCACGACCGCAGCAAGGAAGTGCCTCCTTATTACGCACAAAATAATTATTCCTCCACCTAACAGCAGGGACCCACCGAACGGGCCACCGTATTTTGCGAAGAAAATGTTTCCCCCTGACTGCTGGGACCCACCATCTACATCTTCGCACGCAAGGATGTGTGTCCTGGCAAAAAAATGATTCGCCCCCCTGACTGCTGGGACCCACCAGCTACATCTTCGCATGCAAGGAAGTGCCTGAAAGTCGGGACCCACGTGGTCGAAGCGTACGTAGCATTGTCATTCTGGTCGCGAACGTGTAGGTTCATACTGGTCGATGTAGAGGCCAGTGTGCAAGAAAGAAAATACGGCCACGTACGTACATACGGGCAGGGTCTCGAACGCCTACTCGCGCATACGTACGACCAGGGCTCATGTACATGGCTGGGTCAGAACGGAGAAACATCATCATCGTCGAGTTCATGGGGAGCCAACCGGCTGGTTCGGAACGGAATGCGTCGTCATGTTCATCGGGAGTGCTTGGATGGAACAGCCGATGGAAACGAGGCCTGGCGTACCGCAGAACGTAGGAAACAGCCTTGTGTTCGACCGGCCACGTTCGAAACTGGATCCTGTTCATCGGGAGGGGTCTGGCATACCGCAAAACGGAGGAAACGGACCTCCTACGGTCGAAACGTTGGTCCTGTTGATCGGGAGGGGTTTGGCGTACCGCAAAACAGAGGAAACAGATTTGTGTTGGAGCGCTACGGTCGAAATGGGGGTCTTGTTGATCTCCACCGTCGACCCCCTCCAGCCTCCACGGGCTACTGTTCATCCACCGTTGACCTCCTCCAGCCTCCACCTGCGACTGTTCATCCACGGGCTCCTGTTCATCTAGCCTCCACCGCGCGCTACTCCACCGGCTACTGTTCAACCAGCCCTCTCCACGGCCTCCTGTTCAACCACCCCTCCACGGGCTACTGTTCATCCAGCCCTCCACCGTCTACTGTTCATCCTGCCCTCCATGGGGTGGTCCTGTTCATCCTGCCCTACACGGGGTCCTGTTCATCCAGCCCCAACCGGCTCGATTGATCAGGGTACTGTTCATTCAGAGGAACACCACGGGGTCCTGTTCATCCACCCCCATCGGGAACTGTTCATCCAACCCCCCGGCAATGCTCACAGTTCATCCAGAGGCAGCATCGATCGGCTTCAGTTAGCAGCAGTACTGAAGGAATCGCTCGATCGGGTTCAGTTAACAGGCATCGATCGATCGCTCGGGTTCAGTAACGCGTAGCCTGCAATGCTATCGCTCGGGTTCAGTTAGAGCCCAACGCCTCACTCGGGTTTAATTAGAGCCCAAGTCCTCGCACGGACGCACGTGCGTGTATGAGAGAAACGCGCATCGCTCGGCCCCGACCACCCACCGTAACCAGGAACACACTAATATTTTCCTCGCCATCGCTTCTACCATGGTTTTTTCCGTCATGGACATCCCAAAGAATGTCATGCAGCTGCGTCGTCGGCCCGCCCAGGACGAAAAGCCCATTTTCTGTCATGATTTTTTTTCATAGAAGTAGGACACCAGCACATATATGATGGTACTGGGTTTTGTCACAATTATCGTCATAGAAGTGTCATAAGTATGACAGAAAAAATTCGTTTGGCCCAAAATGTCATAGATGTGTCTTTTTTTGTAGTGTAAGCTACAGGAAGAGAGGGGAAAATGCAACACAGGACTCGCCGGCCGTGAGGGTTTTTATAGCAGGCCGGTAAGCATTGGGATTTTGGGGGATTTCACCGAGTCGGGCGGGAATCTTGTGCGGGAACCTATGAGGTTGCGTGGGAACGGGCTCACCGATGATTCATTGGCGCCACCGTTTGGCCAAAAGAACGCCCTCGCGCGCTACGCAAGCTTGCGCTATAAGTCGTCTGCGACAGTGGGGTGACAAGACGTGCGAGAGGAGGATGAAAGGCCACATAGACATACGGTTAATAAAAAACTTTTGCGATTTAATTACCCACTATACCCCCGTCTTGGTTTATAAGTATGATTTAACTAATAAAATATGAATGCATGTCGCCAAAGATTATATAGAGGGATTCGTATTTGAACATAGTTTCCAATTATATAATCTTTATAACATGCATTAACATTTTGTTGGTTAAATTTGAGGGCAAAGTATGGCACATAATATAAAGGGGACTATAGATTAGACAGAGGTGGTAGCACACGGCCGCTCTCTATGCAGCGACGCAACTGTCGGCCGGCTTATAGGCGACCATTTCCTGCATGTCCAACTTCTCTATGTGTGTGGTTGCTTGCGGTTCAGGCGGCTGAGGAAGTCCTGAATTAGGGGGTCCTCGGACAGCCAGACTATATCCCTTGGTCGGACTATTGGACTATGAAGATACAAGATTGAAGACTTCGTCCCGTGTCCGGGTGGGGCTCTCCTTTGTGTGGAAGGCAAGCTTGGCAATTTGGATATGTAGATCTCCTCCTTTCTAACCAACTCTGTGTAACCCTAGCCCCCTCCGGTGTCTATATAAACTGGAGGGTTTAGTCTGTAGGACAATAACAATCATACCATAGGCTAGCTTCTAGGGTTTAGCCTCTTCGATCTCGTGGTAGATCAACTCTTGTAATACTCATATCATCAAGATCAATCAAGCAGGAAGTAGGGTATTACCTCCATCGAGAGGGCCCAAACCTAGGTAAACATTGCGTCACCCATCTCCTGTTACCATCCGCCTTAGACGCACAGTTCGGGACCCCCTACCCGAGATCCGCCGGTTTTGACACCGACATTGGTGCTTTCATTGAGGGTTCCACTGTGCCGTCACAATCAAGGCTTGATGGCTCCTTCGATCATCGGCAACGATGCGATCTAGGGTGAAGTTTTCCTCCCCGGACAGATCTTCGTATTCGGCGGCTTTGTACCGCGGGCCAACTCGCTTGGCCATCTGGAGCAGATCCAGAGCTACGCCCCTGGCTATCAGGTTAGGTTTGGAAGCTTGAACTATACCGCCGACATCCGCGGAGACTTGATCTTCGAAGGATTCGAAACCATGTCCGGTGCATCGTGCAGTCACGATGAGCATGATTTAGCTCTGCCGTCGGACAGTGTTCGGGAGATCACACCTGTAACAACTTCGGCCCTCAATCCGGAACAGATCGCGCCATCCGAGGACGGGTGGACGGACCCCGCCACGGAGGCCACACACTCAGCGGCGATAGAGCCGAATGCTGACTTCACCTCCTATGAGACCTGTGTTGCCGGACACTCGGATTCGTCCCCAGCCACAGACTCTGAACCGCTCATGTCCGTGCCCATCCAATCTGATTGGGCACCGATCATGGAGTTCACCTCCGCGGATATCTTTCAGCACTGGCCCCTAGGCGACGTGCTAAACTCATTACGGTCTCTCTCCTTGTCACGAGACCCTTGGCCGAACTATGTCCGACTCGAGTGGGAAGCGGACGGTGAAGAAATTCGTTCCCCACCCACCACCCACTTAGTAGCCACTATCGACGACTTAACCGACATGCTCGATTTCAACTCCGAAGACATCGACGGTATGGACGACGATGCGGGAGACAAACAGGAACCACCGCCCAGAGAGCGCTGGACTGCCACCTCATCGTATGATATATACATGGTGGACACCCCCAAAGAAAGCGATGGCAATAAGGTAACATAGGATAATCCCCCCGAGAAACAATCCAAGAACCGGCATCATCGCATCGCTCTAAGCCCCGCCATAGCAAAAACTGTGATACCAGCATAGGAGACAATACTGCTGCAAATAGTGCCGAAGACAAAGATAATCCCCTCCAGCCAGGCTTTGAGCAGGAGGATGGGCAAGCCAGCCCTAAGGAATAGGCAGCAGACGGAGAATCAGAGGATGACAATTACATGCCTCTCTCAGACGACGAGGTGAGCCTCGGCGACGAAGAATTTATCGTGCCTGAGGATCCCATTGAATAGGAGCGCTTCAAGTGATGGCTTATTACCACAGCAAAAAGCCTGAAGAAGAAGCAACAACAGCTTCAAGCTGAGCAAGATCTGCTAGCGGATAGATGGACTGAGGTCCTGGCAGCCGAGGAACACGAACTCGAGCGCCCAATCAAAAGTTTCCCAAAGCACAGGTTGCTACCCCAACTTGAAGAGGAAGCATTAAAGCCTGCGCTTCCAGCGTATGATGCGGCAGACTGGCCACCTCGTGGTCGGGACAAAGTGGCATATAAGCCCGAAGTCCAACCCACACCCCATCGCCAGTCAAACAAAAACAGCAAGTCCCGGGGCAACACGCAGGACCTGCGAGTCGTATTGGAAAATGAAGCAGGACACAAAAGATCGATCTTTGGATCACAGCAGACAAGACTCGTACGAACTGCGTCATGACATAGCCCAGCACAGAGGCGACGCACACCCCCTATGCTTCACTGATGAAGTAATGGATCATGGATTCCCAGAAGGGTTTAAACCCGTGAACATTGAATCATACGATGGTACTACTGACCCCGCGGTATGGGTAGAGGATTTCTTCCTCCACATTCACATGGCCCGCGGGGATGATCTACACGCCATCAAGTACCTCCCGTTAAAACTCAAAGTACCAGCTCAGCATTGGCTAAATAGCTTGCTAGCAAACTCCATCAGAAGTTCGGAGAACCTGGCAAATGCATTCCTGGACAACTTCCAGGGCACTTATGTGCGACCACCGGATGCTGATGATTTAAGTCACATAACACAACAGCCCGGAGAGCCAGCCAGGAAACTTTGGACTCGGTTCCTAACCAAAAAGAACCAAAATGTGGATTGTCCAGATGCCAAAGCCCTAGCGGCCTTTAAACATAACATCCGTGATGAGTGGCTCGCCAGACATCTCGGCCAAGGGAAGCCAAAATCCATAGCAGCCCTCACGACACTCATGACCCGCTTCTGCGTGGGCGAGGATAGCTGGTTGGCCCGTAGCAACAACACAACAAGCAACCCTGGCACATCGGAGGCCAGAGATAGCAACGGCAAGCCACGTCGCAACAGATACAAGCGCCGCAACGATGGTGATAATGCCGAAGACACGATAGTCAATGTGGGATTCAGTGGCTCTAAATCCGGTTAGCGGAAAAAGCCGTTCAAAAGAAACAATCCGGGCCCGTCCAGTTTGGACCGCATACTCAACCGCTCGTGTCAAATTCACGGCACCCCCGATAAGCTAGTCAACCACACCAACAGAGAATGCTGGGTGTTCAAACAGGCCGGCAATTTCAATGCCGAAAGCAAGGAAAAGGGGCTGCATAGCGACGACGAGGAGGAGCCCCGACCTCCGAACACAGGAGGACAGAAGAAATTTCCTCCCCAAGTGAAAACGGTGAACATGATATACACAACCCATATCCCCAAGCGGGAATAGAAGCGTGCACTCAGGGACGTCTACGCGATGGAGCCAGTTGCCCCAAAGTTCAACCCATGGTCTTCTTGTCCGATCACTTTTGATCGCAGGGACCACCCCACTAGTATCCGTCATGGCGGTTCTGCCACATTGGTCCTTGATCCTATCATTGACGGATGCCACCTCACTCGAGTCCTTATGGACGGTGGCAGCAGCTTGAACCTGCTCTATCAGGATACGATGCCCAAAATGGGTATAGACCCCTTGAGGATAAAACCCACAAAAACCACCTTCAAAGGTGTCATACCAGGTGTAGAGGCCTGTTGCACGGGCTCAATCACACTAGAAGTGGTCTTCGGATCTCCGGATAACTTCCGAAGCGAAGAGTTAATCTTCGATATCGTCCCCTACCACAGTGGCTATCACGCACTACTCGGACGAATCGCATTCGCTAGATTCAATGCGGTACCGCATTATGCATACCTCAAGCTCAAAATGCCAGGACCTCACGGGGTTATAACAGTTAATGGAAACACAGAACGCTCGCTCCACACGGAGGAGCACACTGCGGCCCTTGCAGCAGAAGTGCAAAGCAGCCTTTTGAGGCAAATCGCCAATTCGGCGACAAGGTCCACAGACACATTCAAGCGAGTCCGGAATAACCTGCAACAGGATCACCAGGCGCATTCAGAGCTTGCCTAGCAATTCAGCCTCCGTCCTAGACCCAGTCAAGCGACGAAATTTGCGTCGTGCGTACATAACTACGCACTAAAGATACCATGGGTATAGGTAGAGGCACGACTATGGCACTTCCCACAATGTGGTTCAACCGCCTCAGGACCAGTATATCTTTATCATTTTCTTCCTTTCAGTACCCTATTCTCTGGAGGCCCTCTCTGATAGCTAGATCATCGGACCCATCACGGGAGGGAAGCACCAAGGGAGCAAGAAGCTTTGACGTACAAGGGAATCCCCAGGTGGTCTCTCATAACGATCGTTATACCTGTTTTACATACCCACAAGCAGCTCGGCCATGGATCAGACATGTCAGATAGTCCTATTTTTGCTTATTGTACTACTTATACACATACGCCTTGACGTATCCTCTAAATAACAATGCACAGTGTCAGCTTATTATTACATTTCTTCATCTTCTTTTTTCCCTTGTTTGTTTATTCACGACATGTTGCTCCCGTACATTCTGGTACGTTCAGTACGCCAGGGGCTTCAGTGTACCCCATAACACGGCAAGAAAAGTCTGAACACTTTCGACGGTGCGGCACCCCGAACTTATAATATTATATGCATCAGCTCTGAATCATGTCTTGGGTCAATGGTTGAGTTTGCCCGGCTCCCATGTTTTGGTGCCTTACGTTCCGCTATATCGGCTAAGGTAGCACTAGGAGAACTACTGCGATCGTGTCCCGGTTCTTCCGGACAAGCACCTCAGTAGAGAAAGCCGAAAACTGACTGTCCTGATGCAGCGAGAGCTGGTCGCTGTTCTAGAGGTCCCAAATCCCTAAAGATTTTTTTGGCTTCAGGCGAGGAGTCGGCCTTGTCTGATTTAGGCGTTCATAGTGCCTCAAGTTCGGCTTTCCGAATACTAGGGGCTTCGCCAAAATTTAAAATTGTAGACTTCTATGGCTAAGTGAGAGTGATAAAGCTTTATAGTCTGATTGCCTGGTTTGTTGTTCTGAACACCTCCTTCGAAGGAACCAAAGCTGGGATAAAGAGTGATCAGATTTATGCCGAACACCTCAGTACTAGCTACATGGGGGCAGAAGCCGATGACTAGCCAACTCTCAGATTTTATAAACGGCCGCACCGAAGGTAATATTTTAAATCAATAAGCATTATATAGCGCACATGAACTCGTTTTCATATTACAGGATCACATGAGTACATTCATTCAAAAATTACATCCTTAGAACATTCCTCCGCCACAAGGCGGGCACCCTTCAGGATGCTGTCATAATAATTTTCGGGGCAGCGATGCTCCTTGCCCTCCGGCGGCCCCTCCTTCACCAGCTTCTCGGCATCCATCTTCGCCAAGTGCACTTTCGCTCGGGCAAAAGCCCTACGCGCACCCTCAATGCAGACATACCGCTTTATGACTTCAAGCCGTGGGCAGGCATTCACAAGCCACCTCACCAGGCCGAAGTAGCTGCCAGGCAGGAGCTCGCCAGGCCACATCCGGACTATGAGGCCCTTCATGGCTGTTCGGCTGCCTTGTGAAGCCCGACCAGTTGCTTCAACTGGTCGCTCAAGGGCATCGGATGTTTGGTCCCAGTATACTGAGACCAAAACAACTTCTCCGTCGAGCTCCCTTCCTCAGCCCGGTAAAATTCCGCGGCATCGGACACACTGCGGGGAAGATCTGCGAACGCTCCTGGAGAGCTCCGAACTCGGGTAAGTAAAAGGAAAGTTTCCTTCACATGCTTGCTTTGCATAATGAATTCCTTACCCTTCACATGCTTTCCTGGAGGGCCTTATGGGCTTCGGCCTTGGCATTTTTTGCGTTCTCAAGGGCCTTCGCAAGCTCAGACCCTTGCATCTTAGAGTCACGCTCCAAGGACTCGTATTTTATGATGAAATCCTGGAGCTCTTGCTACACCTCATCGACTCGAGCCTCTTGCTTCTCGCGCTCGGTGCGCTCCTTGGCCGCTTTGTCTTCGGCCTTGGACAATGCCTTCTTCAGGGCCGCCACTTCGGTCGTGGCCCCTAGCAAAATTCATGATGATCCTGTGACTTAACAACCACATTCTTTTTTTATTCCTTATCAATATACAGATGGGGTATTACTTACCTTTGTTCTCTTCGAGCTGCCTATTGGTAAAGCCGAGCTCTTTTTCGGACCACTCAAGGTCCCGCTTCAGTGCGGAGACCTCCGAAGTGCGAGCGGCAGCGGCCAGGAGTGAAGCCTGCTTATTCACATAAGACATATTCTGATCAGACTCATGTGATTGTTATTTGATCCTCTGTTTGGCTTTTCTTTGTGAACGCCAAACAGAGCATCAGGGGCTACTGTCTATGCTATAACATTTTCTTATAAATTGATTACTTACCTCATAGCCTGTTAGGTGGCTGGCACATGCTTCAATCAGTCCGCTTTTAGCGAACTGAACCTTCTCTACCACCGCACTCATGACAGTGTGGTGCTCTTCGTCAATGGAAGCGTCGCGAAGCACTTCCAGCAAGTCATCCGGTGCCTCTGGATGGAGAGAGGCCATCGTGAAAGTGCGTTATATCGACTAGAGGGGGGTGAATAGGCGATTTTTATGAAATTCTTCACTGAGGAATTTGCCGGTGAGGAAATTCCTTAGCGAAGAACTAATAGCAGCGGAATAAGTACTCAAAAGTAAACATAATAGAATACACGCATAGTCATCATGATGAAATGAAGACAGGCACAGAGTACAGGAAGCGTAATCACAGGATAACACATGATGAAGACAAACAGACTGAAGAAATTGAACTGAGGAATTGAGAAAGTCTTCAGACAAAGTCTTCAAACACAGATATGAACAAACACACAGCATAGTTATGAGGAAATGGAAGAGTTGAGGAAATAGAACCAGTAAGCTTGGTGAAGACAATGATTTGGTAGACCAGTTCCAACTGCTGTCTCAGTTGTACGTCTGGTTGGAGCGACTGAGTATTTAAACTCGAGGACACACAGTCCCTGACAACCAGTCAAGGACACTTAGTCCAAGACACCCAATCCTCATCGTATTCTCCTTGAACTAAGGTCACACAGACCTCGTCCAATCACTCGTGGTAAGTCTTCAGGCGACTTCCGAACCTTCACAAACTTGGTCACCCGGTGATCCACAATTCCTCTTGGATGCTCTAGACCATGACGCCTAACCGTCTGGAAGAAGCACAGTCTTCAAAGGTAACAAGCGTCGGATCCACTCAGGATCAATCTCTTCAGTGATGCTCAATCACTTGGGGTTTGTAGGTGTTTGGGTTTTGGGTTTTTGGTTTTTCGTCACTTGATGATTTATCGCTCAAAGTCCTCGGAGGATGGGTTGCTCTCAAATGGCAAGTGTCAGTTTCTCTCATAGCAGCCAACCAGCTAGTGGTTGTAGGGGGGCGGCTATTTATAGCCTAGGGAGTAGCCCGACATGATAAGACATGAATGCCCTTCAATGATATGACCGTTAGGTGGATAGATATTTTGGGACAGCTGGCGTATAGCACAGCAACAATCGGAATTTTGAGTAGCAAAATCCTCAGGGCTATCATGTTCCTCACTGTGTAGGCAATCCGCACTGGCGAATTCCTAACTCCTCAGTCAGGACAAATTCCTCAGAGACCAGAAGAACTTCGTCTCTGTCACTGAAGAAATTTGACTGAACTGTATGAGATTTTCAATGGCTTCACTCGAAGGGATTGGTAGGTGTAGGATTTTGAGTTGAGCATCACATGGAAATTTTTCCTTAGTATTTCCTCGACCCCCTTTAACAGTACGGTGTTTCCTATGACTCAAGAAAGAGAAGAACAAAACTATGAAAACGAAAGTCTTCAAGCTTCATATTCCTCGCATGAATATCAAGTCTTCACGGACACACCAATTTCTTCACTTTCAAAGTCTTCATGAAAGTCTTTAGAAATACCAAAATCTTCAGTCAAAGATATTCATTTTTAGGGGTCGACTTTTCCTGTAAATATCAAACTCCTCATAGACTTATAGACCTGTGTACACTCACACACGCATTAGTCCCTTAACCTATAAGTCTTCAATACACCAAAATCACTAAGGGGCACTAGATGCACTTACAATCTCCCCCTTTTTGGTGATTGATGACAATATAGGTTAAGTTTTCAACGGGGATAAACATATGAAGTGTAAATACTGATATTGAGGAATTTGATTGCAAGATATAGAAGAACTCCCCCTGAAGATGTGCATAGTGAGGAATTTGCTTTTGAAGCAATGCACACTTGAAGAGTTGTATCATGGAGATCCCCCCCTATATCTTGTAATTCATACACGCATTTAACATATAATATGAAGAATTTGAAATGCATGATGAAATATGGTGCCTGATGAAAATCAGCATGCGTGCAATAATATTAACGAGGAATAAGCATGCAGAATAGCGCATCAAGAGTATCAGAGCACAATGCATCGAAAGTATTAGAGCACCATCGGGTTTAAGATTACAACTCGATCCAATAAAGTTTCAGAAGGACGAGAGTTGTAACTTAACAAAAAACGCCCATATAGTAGACCTGCTTGAAGACTAACTCATATTTCTCCCCCTTTGTCATCGAATGACCAAAAGGATCGAAAATGAGGACTAACGCCCCTGAAGATAATGAGGACTAACGCCCCTGAAGATAATGACCAAAAGGATCGAAAATGAGGACTAACGCCCCTGAAGATGAAGGAGCGCCAGCGTTGTTGGGGTCGTTGGTTGCTGTAGGGCCTGCCGCAGTGTCGTCCAAATCTTCATGTTCATCAGTGTCGCGTGATAAAGAATATGAGCTGGCCACCAGAGAAGGAACCTTGACCTTCTTGAATTTCTTCGGAGGGGGTGCAGACCAGTCAAAATCTTCATTAAGACCCATGTTCCTCAGATCTCCTTCACCATACAGATGTGACAGGATTGCCCAGGTGCGACCGAAGACTTGATGGAGGTAGTAGTGGTTTTTCTTCACTGCATTGTGTGTGACAGTCATGTTGTGAAGAAGTGAACCAAACTGACGCTTAACCCATTTGTGATTTCGATCCACCTTCTGGTGAAGACTAAGCAGAAGTTCACGGTCAGTCATCACGCGCGGAGCAGTGGCTTGAGGAGTGGACTTGGGAGCATTGGCAGAGTCATGTGCGGCAGAGTCATCATTGGTGGAATAAGATGCAGCTTTGCGAAACTGACCATCCAATGGACGAATGCCTTCATCAATTACAGCTAGTGCCTTGCCCTTTCCATCAACTAAGGATTATGTCTGCTTGAGGACTTCAATTGGGGGCAAGTAGCTGAGATGATTCTGGAAATCAGCTTTGTAGTTGAGTGAAGACCTTGTCCTGAGGAATCTCATGATCCAAGGTGCATAAGGCTTCAGCTCAAACGGAGATAGTGCAACATTGGCCATAGTCCTCATGAAGAAATTGTGATAATTGACAGGAATGCCATGAACGATGTTGAATACCAGATTCTTCATGATGCCAACAATTTCCTCATCAGATGAGTCGTGGCCTTTGATAGGACTGATTGTCCTTGTAAGAATATGATAGACAGTTCTGGGCACGTATAGCAATTCCTTCACGAGGAATTTGGTTCTTGGTGCCTGACCTGGTTTCAAAGGCTTCATCAGCACCTACATGTAATGATGTGTGAGCTCAGGTTCACTTTAGATGCAGCGAGCTTCTTCAAGGGGAGGACTGAGTGGTAGAGCACGAAGCAATTCAGAGGCTGGTGCAGTGTAGTGAGTGTTTTCAGACATCCTGTCCAGCACCCATGAATTCACATCTTTAGCATCTCCGGTGATGTGCAGCGTTGCATAGAATTGAAGAATCAGTTCTTCATTCCAATCGCATATGTTAGAGCAAAAGTTGAGCAGTCCAGTGTCGTGAAGAACACTGAGGGCTGGTGCGAAGCACGGCAGAGATTCCATATCCACGTGAGGAATATGCTCATGGTAGAAAATCTTCTCCTTGTTGAACAGCATTGAGGAATAGAAATTGGCTTGACTAGCAGTCCAGAAACGCCTCTACCTAATGCGAGCAGAGTCATATGGGTTGTGGTCTTCGAAGAATACGTACTTGCCGAAGAAATCATCAGCCTTGAACTTTTGCTTGCGTGAGAATGGATCCTTTGGCTTCGGCAGAGGAGTGTCAGTGAGTTGCATCACGACCTCAGGAATCTCAATCGCAGGTTCTTCAGGCTGAGGAATTTCTGGTTCCTCCTCAGTGGCAGTCTGCATAGTTGGTTGTTCAGTAGCCGCAGTTTCATCAGCGCTAGTGGCTGGAATTTCCTCATGGACAGATGCAGTGGGATGAGTTTCTTCAGAGCCCATGTGAACGGTTTGTGTGGGGGACTGAGGAATTTGCTGTAGAGGAGTGAACATTGGAGAGTTTGGATGCTGACTTTCCCAGAATTCTTCACTGATTACGGGTGTGGAGCAGCCAATGTCCACATCATCATCTTCCATTTCTTCAACGCCAGCCTCTTCAGCTTTGAACTGAGGCACATGCGAGGAGATGATAGGTGTTGAAGGGATCGCATCCACTTCAAGTTTTTCATCCAATGGTTCAAATGAAACAGCAGAATGAGTTTCTTCATCAGATCTGCTGGGGATCACATATTCTTCATCAAAAGGAACAAGGTCCTTTGATGGCCTGGTTGAGATGGGAACAGCATCAATCGGATGTGCAAAGGAACTTGTCATAGGCTTCATTTTCTTCGGAGCTGAAGAATCAGAAGCAGCTGATGCTTTCCTTTTCTTCACTGCAGCACGCTCTGCAGCCTTGATCTTCTTCACATCTGATGCAGATGGAAGTATTGGAGTTGGTGTTGGTGCAGGAGGAGCAGAGGAATCTGGTTGATTTTCTTCAGGCACAACTGATGCAGTTGCCCTGATTTCTTCAGTTTCTTCAGGCACACCACTAGTGGGTGCCCTGGCAATTTCTTCAGCGACTGGAATGCAGTCATCAGCCCTGGAACTCACATTATCTTTAGCAGCCTGATTGTCATCAGCAGTGCTGGCATTTTCTTCAGTAGGCTGAGCAGATGCTTCAGCCTGAGGAATTCCCTGTTGCATTGGGGCAGCAACATTTGAAGTGAACTGTCCAGTTATCTTTATAAATCTAACTTTGGCTCCTTGCCAATCAGCATAGTAGGCTTTGAAGTCATCGCTGAGGGTTTTGATTTCAGATTGGATTTTTACAAGTTCATCAGTTGTCATAGTGACAACGTTGTTCTTCAGAAATTTCTCCTTCTTGTACTGCGCTTTCTTGATCTGCCTGGCCTTCTCAAATTTCCACTTTTCTTCTTGAATGAAGTGGGTCAGCATGTGACTTTGGCCAGGAGTCAGCTTGAAGTCAGGCAAGGGAGTGTTGGGGTCCTTGTGCCAATCATCAATGTACTCGAGGATCAGCTTGGGATCCAAAAGCAGTGGCACCTCTGATCCTTTGGCTCTAGCGGCCCTGACTTGCCTGTCTTTGATGATTTCTGCAAGTTCATCATCATCAGCTTCGTCTTCATCAGACAACACTTGGAAAGCGACTTGCTTCTTTTGAGAACTTGGGCGTGGACATCGTCCAGCAGTGGCCTTTGTCTTCAGCAGTGAGGGGCCAACTGAGGAACTTGGTGCAGCTGAGGAACTAGCTAAGACACCTGAGGCAATGGATATGCCGGCAGTCCTTTGGCACGAAGCGAGATGCACAGGTGCTGAGGATTTGGACGGAACAGCTAAAGGCTTTGGCGGAGGAGCTGAGGATTTTGGAGGAACATGAGCAGCATGAGGACTTGGCCATGAGGGCTTTGATGATTCTGGCCATGAGAGCATTGCTGATGAAGCACTTGGCTTGCGCGCAGGCTTCTTGGACATAGCCTTCTTTGGCTTGACAGCAAAGGCCTCCGCAAAGGCAGCAACAGCGGCAGAGTCTTCATTGAATTTCCTCACTGCTTCTCTGGCTTGCTTAGCCAACTTGCCTTGGCGCTTGGCCCATTCATCAGGATAGTCCTCACCTCGCTTGAGGCTGGTGGGATCAGCAATTTGGTCAGGTGCCAGTGGTGCTCTTGGGCATGGAGGATTGAGTGCGAATTTTTTCATATACTTAGGAGTGACATATCTGTACTCCCTCCATTCTCTTGCCTATCTCCTCTGTATCTTCTGAATGCGCACTTTGCGCTCACTCTTGGTTTCCTCAGTAGGTGTGCAATACCCAGCATATATGTCATCAGGGATCTCAAACGCTGTATTTACATCAGGCCTCTTTCCTCCCTTCTGTGGCCTTTTACCATCAGCCAATTTCTTCAGTTGAGGAATTTGAACAATCGAATTCTCTGAAGAAGTATGCAACTTTTCTTCGAGGAACGCTGCAAATGAGTTAAGTTGATGAGAACCTAGTGATTCAGCAGCTGACATGTGTACCTGTGAATAGAGTATAGTTGCGAGGAATTTGGAGAGGTCATATGCGTTCTCAGAAGGTTTTTCAAAATGAACAGGTTTGAGGAATTTGACTAGATGAGCCTTGAAGATTTTCACTAAGCATTCTTTGTCTTAGGTTCCAGAGTTGTATAGATCGAAGATCCACACAATTGAGGAATCTTGAAGAAAAATGATGCTTAGAGAAACGAATCAAGAACAGATGACTTGTGAGGTGTTCAGTGTGTGAAGATATGAAGAAAAACACTTTTGAAGATTTTGTAGATAATCATTCGAATCAACGAGGGCAGTAAAAGTAACTTTTATTTACCCTGGACGAAGAACACGATGAACTGGAGTTAGGAGATGTGAAGTTCGTCTGTGCAGATCTTCCACGCCCTAACTTGGCAGAGGAAGACGGCTACGGCGGCGGCGGAGTGAAGATGTCCGCGGTCGGTGCGAGTACGTTGGCGACGAGGTCGAGGCAGTGAAGCTCTTCCTCACCGGCGATGATGAAGTAGCGACGGCGCTAGGGTTTGAGAAGCTCGAGCCGGAGAGAGAGGTCGAGCGGAGTAAAAGAAGTGAGGAAGGGAAGGAGGGGTATTTATAGCCACGGTGAAAAACTGCTCGCCCGAAGAAATTGGACGAACGTGCCCCTGACCCTTCTCATTCGCATGACATGTGTCACCCACGTAGTGAGAGGTGGAGATCGTGTTAGATCGTGGGTGATTGGATAAGTGTATCGAGGGATGCGGAACGGTTTGAGCGGCAAGACCGAAAATTTCGATAAGATAGGTTTTAAAGTTTCGTTCGCAATTTTTTCAGCTGACAAGGACACAGTGAAGATTTTGAATGAGTTTCAAATAGAACGCACATGAAGAATTTGTGAACAGATTGGGTTGAGTATAGCATAGAGGGAAAGGGTCCGATCACATTCACTTAGCAGAAAACCAACTTGAAGAAATAGCAATAAGTGAATGCTGTAGAGGACATAAACTCATATATATATATATATAGTGTTACTATTCATCACCCAGGGTGCAGAATAGGTTATTCTTCACCCGGGCTAATCTTATGATCATTTCATAATTAAATTACATTTGAAATTCAAATAGTTACATTCCTATTGATTCACTACATAAAATTTGACATAAGAAAATAAAAATATAGGTCATAAGACAAGAAAATTTGCAGTTTATGTGTAATTTAGACTATGTTTTTACGTTTGTAATTTTACATAACATAAAAAAAATTCGGCGATTATATATTTTCTTACGGTCCCTTTTTGCGTCGGAAATAAGACAAAATTTACGGAACGTAAAATTACGATGCATTGATGGTAAAATAGAGGGGGGTTAAGAATAACTATTCCTCACCCAGAGTGACGAATAGCGCGTATATATATATATCCAATGAAGAAAAACGACGGAACTAGTGAAGACTATGCAAAGTTGAAGAATATGAATAATTTGAGGAATTTCAACTTTTGGTGGTGGCGTGACCCACCTTATAAGAATGATGATTTCAGACACCGCGTACAATTATCGTAGGGTTCTGAGAATCAAATTCTTTGTTAATGTCTTCACACTAAGAGTGTTATTCTTCATTGATTGAAGTAAAAACTTTCTTCATGTGTTGCACATCTAAGTCATCAATTTTGCATAAGTGTTAGGATGAGTATCCTTTTCAAAGAACATTCGAAGATTATAGGATATTTAGCTCACACCGCAACTTGCTAAATCTCTTCTCATCCAAGGGCTTTGTGAAGATATCGGCTAGCTGTTCTTCAGTCTTCACATGCTCAATAGAAATATCGCCCTTCAACACATGATCACGAAGAAAATGATGACGAATCTGAATGTGCTTTGTCTTCGAGTGCTGAACTGGGTTGTGAGCAATCTTGATGGAACTCTCATTGTCACAGAAGAGAGGTACATTCTTCATGTTGACGCCGTAGTCCTTGAGAGTTTGCTTCATCCATAGCAATTGGGCACAACAAGAACCAGCGGCAATGTACTCAGCTTCAGCAGTAGATAGTGATACACAGTTCTGTTTCTTCGAGAACCAACAGACCAAAGATCGTCCGAGGAAATGACATGTACCAGATGTTGACTTGCGATCCACACGATCACCAGCATAGTCAGAGTCAAAATATCCAACAAGATCAAAAGCCGAGCCCTTGGGGTACCATAATCCAAGTGTTGGTGTGTGAGCTAGATATCAAAGAATATGCTTCACAGCCTTATGGTGTGATTCCTTCGGTGCAGCTTGAAATCGGGCACACATGCAAACACTAAGCATTATATCTGGCCTAGATGCACATAAGTATAAGAAGGAACCTATCATGGAGCGGTATACCTTATGATTGAAGTCAATACCATTTTCATCAGTGCACAGATGGTCATTTGTGGGCATAGGAATTTTGATGCCTTTGCAATCTTGCATGCCGAATTTCTTCAGTACATCCTTGAGGTATTTCTCCTGAGATATGAGTATGCCATTGTGTTGTTGATGAATTTGAGGACCTAAGAAGAATTTCAACTCTCCCATACTAGACATTTGATATTCTTCACTCGTCATATAGGCAAATTCATCACTATAATGTTAGTCAGTACAGCCAAAGATAATATCATCAACATATACTTGGCACACAAACAATTCACCATCATAGGATTTAGTGAAAAGAGTAGGGTCGAGTGAACCGGGTTTGAAGCCTTTCTTCATGAAGAGTTCCTTCAAAGTATCATACCAAGCCCGTGGGGCCTGAGGTCATAGAGGGCCTTATTGAGTCTGAAGACTTTGTCAGGATTCTTTGGATCTTCAAAACCTGGGGGTTGAGCAACATATACTTCTTCCTCAAGCTTACCATTGAGGAATGCACTTTTCACATCCATTTGATACAAAGTGATATCATGATGGTTATCATAAGCAAGTAATATGCGAATAGCCTCAAGTCTAGCAACAGGTGCAAAAGTTTCATCGAAATCAATTCCTTCAACCTGTGTGTAGCCTTGAGCTACAAGCCGTGCCTTATTCCTCACCACAAGGCCATTTTCATCTTGCTTGTTGCGGTAGATCTACTTTGTGCTGATGATATTGTGCTTGCGAGGATCTGGACGTTTGACCAGTTCCCAGACATTGTTGAGCTCGAACTAATGTAATTCTTCTTGCATGGCCTGAATCCACTCAAGCTCCAGAAATGCTTCATCTACCTTAGTGGGCTCTTGTAATAGAGACAAAAGCATACTGCCCACAAAAGTTAGACAAATGTGAAGCTTTTGAGCGTGTGAGAGGACCTGGCGCTTTGGTGTCATTGATGATCTTTTCAACTTGCACTTCTTTTGCAATGCGAGGATGAGCTGGTTGTCGTTGAAGAGTTTGATCAGCGTTTTCTTCAACATTTTCTTCAGGTGCATTAGCTCGACGTTCTTCATGTTCTGGAATGAATTCTTCAGCAGATTCTTCAGTAGGAATGACATCCTCAATAGCCTTGAACTTGATAGTTTCCTCAGGTGTTGGTTCATCTATCACAGTAGGTAGGTGCTCTCTTTGCGAACCATTAGTTTCATCGAACCGCACATCTACAGTTTCAACAACTTTGTGAAGAACATTGTTGAAGACTCTGTAGGTGTGCGAGTCCTTTCCGTAACCAATCATAAAACCTTCATGTGCTTTCGGTGCAAATTTTGAGTTGTGATGAGGATCTCTAATCCAACATTTAGCACCGAAGACTTTGAAAAAACTTACATTGGGTTTCTTATCAGTGAGGAGTTCATAGGCAGTCTTTTTGAAGAATTTGTGAAGATATACTCTGTTGATGATGTGGCACGCAGTATCAATTGCCTCAGTCCAGAAACGACGATGCGTTTTGTATTCATCAAGCATAGTGCAAGCCATCTCAGCAAGAGTCCTGTTCTTGTGCTCCACGACGCCATTCTGCTGAGGAGTGTAAGGAGCAGATAACTCATGAGTAATACCAAGTTCATCAAGATAGGCATCGAGACTAGAATTCTTGAACTCAGTGCCATTGTCACTTCTGATGTGCTTGATCTTCACACCAAAGTTGGTTGAAGCCCTCGAGGAAAATCGTTTGAAGACTTCCTGCACTTCATGCTTGTAAGTAACAAGGTGTACCCATGTGTAGCGAGAATAATCATCAACAATAACAAAGCCATATTGAGATGCTTCATTTGAAGTAGCAGAATAATGATTAGGACCAAAGAGATCCATGTGAAGCAATTCAAATGGGCGAGTGGTGGTCATGATAGTCTTTGTTGGATGCTTGGCCTTGTTCATCTTCCCAGCTTCACAGGCTCCGCATAGGTGATCCTTGAGGAATTTGACATTCTCGATGCCAATGACATGCTTCTTCTTTGCAAGCGTGTGCAAATTCCTCATGCCTGCATGACCAAGTCGTCGATGCCAGAGCCAGCCTTCTGAAGCTTTTGCAAGTAAGCACATGGCTGGTTGTGGTCCTGTAGAGAAATCAACAATATACAGGTCTCCTCTCCTAAAGCCTTCGAAGACTTTGGAATTGTCAGCTTCCAGAACCACAACACAACGGTACTTGCCGAAGACAACAACCATATCAAGATCACAAAGCATTGAGACAGACATAAGGTTGTATCCTAAGGACTCAACAAGCATGACTTTGTCCATGTGTCGATCCTTTGTAATCGCGACCTTACCTAGACCCAATACCTGACTTTTGCCTTTGTCAGTAAAGATGATATGCTTCAGATGCGACGGAGATAATGGAGCATCCATCAATAGATTCTTGTCACCAGTCATGTGGTTTGTACATCCACTATCGAGGACCCACTCAGTGGCTTTGGATTGATCATCCTGCAGATGAATTAGTGCAGCTTACAAACTCATATACTTCATCAGTGAAGAATATGACATCAATTCATCAGATCAATTTCATCAAGTAAAAGAACTGATAAAGCAATATGAGGACGTGAGAAATGGAAGTTCATTTCTTCATGATTAGCCTGCGTCCTTTCAGGCATGCTCAGGTCTCCAGCAAATTCTTCAGACGATTATGTGCGTTTGGAGACCTGACCCTGCAGAAGAGATTAGTTCTTTTTCTTCACCACCCTCATCTGAAGGGGTGGCAAAGAGTTCATCATTCCGTGAGCTCCATACGAGAAGGATGGCATAGAAGCCAGTCCATTTCGTTTCACACAAGAGGGTTTAGAGTAAGCATAAGAGTATGCAGAGAAATTCTTCGAGGACTTATGGACATAATGATTTGAAGAATAATGCATATATCCATAATCCTTAGATCTTCCTTGCAAAACAGACGGGTTAGTACGATGATGTTCATATGAGGACTTTGATCCATATGAGGAATTTGCTCCGTATGAGGAATTTGATCTGGGGTTCCTATTCTTCACAGGTGGTGTCATGATGACATTCACCTGAAGATTTTCAAGACATCTTTTGGGAACCCAGATTTTCTGCATAGGGGAGCCGTTCCTGCAGTTAGTGCCAACATATCTAGCAAATACTTCACCATTCTGATTTTTGAATAGCTTATAGTTGGAGTCAATTGACTCATCATCAGAATGAGGAGATTCACATGCAAATCCAGATAAGTTAGATGGATCAACTGGAGGTCCCTTTGCAGCAACCCATGTAGTTTTGGGGTACTGCTCAGGCTTCCAATATGTACCATCAGCATTGAGTTTCCTCTCAAAGGCAATACCCTCTTTCCTAGGGTTCCTGTTGAGGATCTGCTTTTTAAGCACATCACAAAGAGCCTGATGCCCTTTGAGGCTTTTGTGCATGCCTGTCATGTACAATTCCTTCAGCCCTGCATCATCACTGATACTAGCAATGTCCTCAGATGAGGAATTAGTGACAGCAGAGGCATGTGAAGAATTTGAAACATTAGCAGCATTTGAACATTCAGGTGAAGAATTAGCAGATTCACATTCAATGCACTTCAAGCATGGAGGAACAAATTCTCCCTGAGATGCGCTGATTTGTTGAGAAAGTAATGAATCACGCTCCTTCTGAAGATCTTCATAACTCACTCTTAGCTTCTCAAGGTCTTGCTTTCTTTGAAGAAATTCATAAGAAAGATTCTCATGATCCGATAAGAGAGTGTTATGATGACTTTGAAGTTTGTCAAGCTTGGACTGAAGTCCCTGAAGATTTTGAGTCAAAGTTTCAGTGCGATCCATTTCTTCACCCAACATATCATCACTCTTGTTTAGCATATAGTGAGCTTTTTCCAAAGCTCTTTGTTGTTTAGTAGCAAGGGAAGCAAGTTTGACATAGCTGGGTCCAAATTCATCACCAGATTCATCATCACTGGACTCGGATAGGTAGCATTCAGTTACCTCAGCATCTTTTGCCATAAGGCATGATGCAGAAGATGATGATTCTGGTTTGAATGTCATCGTTTTGAGAGATTCCTTGAAGTCCTCAAACCAAGGATCATGACAAGTTCGATGACCTTCATAGACCTCAGAGAGACGGTCCCAGATGAGCTTCGCATGATCGAGATGCATGATATTCCTGAACTGATTTTGTGATAGGCTGGAGCAGATGACATCCTTTGCCGTGAGGTTGAGAAGAGTATACTTGCGAATGTCATCAGCATCCGCCATCTTGCATAGATCAGTCAACCAATCTTAGTGACGGTCCACAACTCGCTGTTCATCGCCATGAGGCGTTTCTTCATCATGGCCTTCCACTTGGGATAATCATGACCATCAAAGATGGGGCATGTCACCTTCGTCATACCTGTGGTCGATATAACTAAAACTCCAGGCGGTTAAACCAAAATCACATAGAACAAGGGAGTACCTCGCTCTGATACCAATTGAAAGTGCGTTATATTGACTAGAGGGGGTGAATAGGCGATTTTTATGAAATTCTTCACTAAGGAATTTGCCGGTGAGGAAATTCCTTAGCGAAGAACTACTAGCAGCGGAATAAGTACTCAAAAGTAAACATAACAGAATACAAGCATAGTCATCATGATGAAATGAAGACAGGCACAGAGTACAGGAAGCGTATTCACAGGATAACACAGGATGAAGACAAACAGACTGAAGAAATTGAACTAAGGAATTGGGAAAGTCTTCAGACAAAGTCTTCAAACACAGATATGAACAAACACACAACACAGGTATGAGGAAATGGAAGAGTTGAGGAAATAGAACCAGTAAGCTTGGTGAAGACAATGATTTGGTAGACCAGTTCCAACTGTTGTCTCAGTTGTATGTCTGGTTGGAGCGGCTGAGTATTTAAACTCGAGGACACACAGTCCCGGACACCCAGTCAAGGACACTTAGTCCAAGACACCCAGTCCTCACCGTATTCTCCTTGAACTAAGGTCACACAGACCTTGTCCAATCACTCGTGGTAAGTCTTCAGGCGACTTCCAAACCTTCACAAACTTGGTCACCCGGCGATCCACAATTCCTCTTGGATGCTCTAGACCATGACGCCTAACCATCTGGAAGAAGCACGGTCTTCAAAGGTAACAAGCGTTAGATCCACTCAGGATCAATCTCTTCAGTGATGCTCAATCACTTGGGGTTTGTAGGTGTTTGGGTTTTGGGTTTTTGGTTTTTCCTCACTCGATGATTTATCGCTCAAAGTCCTCAGAGGATGGGTTGCTCTCAAATGACAAGTGTCAGTTTCTCTTGGAGCAGCCAACCAGCTAGTGGTTGTAGGGGGCGGCTATTTATAGCCTAGGGAGCAGCCCGACATGATAAGACATAAATGCCCTTCAATGATATGACCGTTAGGTGGATAGATATTTTGGGACAGCTGGCGTATAGTACAGCAACAGTCGGAATTTTGAGTAGCAAAATCCTCAGGGCTATCATGTTCCTCACTGTGTAGGCAATCCGCACTGGCGAATTCCTAACTCCTCAGTCAGGACAAATTCCTCAGAGACCAGAAGAACTTCGTCTCTGTCACTGAAGAAATTTGACTGAACTGTATGAGATTTTCAATGGCTTCACTCGAAGGGATTGGTAGGTGTAGGATTTTGAGTTGAGCATCACATGGAAATTTTTCCTTAGTATTTCCTCGACCCCCTTTAACAGTACGGTGTTTCCTATGACTCAAGAAAGAGAAAAACAAAACTATGAAAAGGAAAGTCTTCAAGCTTCATATTCCTCGCATGAATATCAAGTCTTCACGGACACACCAATTTCTTCACTTTCAAAGTCTTCATGAAAGTCTTCAGAAATACCAAAATCTTCAGTCGAAGATATTCATTTTTAGGGGTCGACTTTTCCTGTAAATATCAAACTCCTCATAGACTTATAGACCTGTGTACACTCACACACGCATTAGTCCATTAACCTATAAGTCTTCAATACACCAAAATCACTAAGGGGCACTAGATGCACTTACACATCGGCACAGAGGGCTCGCCCCCCTTAGTGAGGGGTCGCCTGATAGACTCCGGAACCACTGGAGGTTCCGGCGCAGTATTCGGCCGGGGGCCGGACTTGCTGCCCCCGTCATTAGTGCCCATGGGAGCCATGCCTCCCATGCGCACAGCGTCTGGGAGGTCGCCTTGAGGCGCCCCGAGAACTACCTTCCATTGGTTTGGTGCCCTTCGGGACAACACCTCGGCGTCGTCCGTAGGGCAGAGGGGAGGCGGCCGGGAGCGAATCAATGTTCATCTCCGACAGGCCCAGAGACCCATACGGAGAGGATATGTCGAGATGGTCCTTGGGTGGGATGCATGATCATGTTCGGCATGATAAGAAACAATAAAACAAAATATACCAGAACTGTTATGGTATCCAGATACTTACGACTTCGCCAGGGGCTTGTCCCTGGGCAACCACTCCTCGTCGTTGAACGCGGCCGTGGTGGAGCGGTCCCGAAGGAGGGTTCTTCCCTTCTTGGACCCTTCGGCCTCCCTGGATGGGGCGGTCTTCCTTTTCTTATCTCCCCCGGCTGGATGGGGAGAATTTTCCTCTTCCTCCTCCTCGTCTTCGTGGGAGGGGGGCGTCTCGGTGTTATCGGACGACGAGTCCGATACAACCTTGCGCCGGAGATCTTTCCTGGTCCCCGTGGCCTTCTTCTTGGCCTTCCTCTCCGGCGCCTCATAGGGTGCCGGAACCAGCATCTCCGTCAGGAGAGTACTTGCTGGATCTTCAGGCAGTGGGGCCGGACAATCGATCCACTCCGCTCTTGCGACCCATTCCTGTCGAATAATGTGGAAGCTCAGATCCCTCACATAATTATACTACGGAAAGAAACGCCTTATGAGATATAAGGATCTTACTGGATTAGCAGGGCGCTTTGCGCTGAGTCCGCGGTCCTCGGTAAGAGGAGGAGGTACCTCGGCAGACTTGAACAGCACCCTCCAGATGTCCTGGTGCGTCGTGTCGAAGAGCTCTTGCAGCATCTGGTGCCTTGCCGAGTCGAACTCCCACATATGAATGCCCGTCTTTGACACGGGAGGATCCGGCGGAAGAGCATGACCTGGACCATGTTGACAAGATTGATTTTCTTGCTTATCATGTTTTTAACACAGTTCTGGAGTCCGGTCAGCTCCACCGATGAACCCCAAGATAGGCCCTTCTCTTTCCAGGAGGTGAGACGCATGGGGATGTCGGATCGGAATTTGGGGGCCGCCACCCAGTTGGTGTCGCGCGGCTCGGTGATGTAGAACCACCCCGATTGCCACCCCTTTATCGTCTCCACATAGGAGCCTTCGAGCCAGGTGACGTTGGGCATTTTGCCCACCATGGCACCTCCGCACTCCGCTTGCTGGCCAACCACCACCTTCGGTTTAACATTGAAGGTCTTCAGCCACCGGCTAAAGTGGAGCTTGATGAGGAGGAAAGCCTCGCACACGATGATAAACACCAAGATGTTGAGGATGAAATTGGGGCTAGATCATGGAAGTCCATCCCGTAGGAGAACATGAGCCCGTGAACAAATGGGTGGAGGGGAAATCCTAGCCTACGGACGAAATGGGTAAGGAATACAACCCTTTCGTGGGGCTCGGGGGTAGGAATGATCTGCCCCGCGCCTGGGAGCCGGTGCGCGATATCTGCGGCCAGGTATCCGGATTCCCGGAGCTTCGTGATGTTCTCCTCCGTAATGGAGGAGGCCATCCACTTGCCTCCCGCTCCGGACATGTTCGAAGTGGTTTTGCAGAGAGAATGCGAACTTGGGCGCTGGAGCTCGAGTACGCAAGAATGGATAGGCAGGAGAGAAGAAGGCGTGGGTAAAAAGGTGGAACCCTTATCCCTTTATAAGGGCGGAAGAAACTATGCGCTCCCCACCTACCAGATAAATTCGCTTATTCCCCAAGAGCCGTGATTAATGGCGTGGTTGGGTTACCCACACCCGTATTGATGAGAATCCCGTGATAAGGGGACACGATCTCTGCTTCGATAAGACGTGCCAAGAAAACCGTCTCGCAATATGTGCAGTAGCTGGTTGAGAAAAATGATTCGAATAATGACCGGGCCATGGCATGATGTCACGTTATGAAAAGTTGTCAGTAGATTTGATTTGTGGAAATATTATACTCTCTACGGTATTATGTGGAATTTGTTTTGCAGAGCCGGACACTATCCCTGTGTTCAAAATCTTCTATGGAGTATTCGAAGGAGGAACCCGCCTTGCAATGCTGAAGACAATCTGCACGCCGGACTCGTCGTCATTGAAGACTGGTTCAGGGGCTACTGAGGGAGTCCTGGATTAGGGGGTCCTCGGACAGCCGGACTATATCCCTTGGCCGGACTGTTGGACTATGAAGATACAAGGTTGAAGACTTCGTCCCGTGTCCGGGTGGGACTCTCCTTTGTGTGGAACGCAAGCTTGGCAATTCAGATATGTAGATCTCCTCCCTTGTAACCAGCTCTGTGTAACCCTAGCCCCCTCCGATGTCTATATAAACCGGAGGGTTCAGTCCGTAGGACAATAACAATCATACCATAGGCTAGCTTCTAGGGTTTAGCCTCTTCGATCTCGTGGTAGATCAACTCTTGTAATACTCATATCATCAAGATCAATCAAGCAGGAAGTAGGGTATTACCTCCATCGAGAGGGCCCGAACCTGGGTAAACATTGTGTCCCCCGCCTCCTGTTACCATCCGCCTTAGACGCATAGTTCGGGGCCCCCTACCCGAGATCCGCTGGTTTTGTCACCGACCGCGACGCGCTCTGCTCGCATCCCGCCGCGCATGCTCTGCTCTCGCGTCCCTCTGGGTGCTCTGCCCTCGTCCCTCCATGCGCTCTGCCAGTGTTTGGGGCTGGCGCACGATCACGCACGTTCGTGTGCATGCGGTTGCATCGGGCGCATCGCGACGATGCAGTTACCCGCTAGAAAACTGCCATGAGGACGCGCCGAGAATCCATGCCGCACGGCCCCCTTTTATTCCTGCGGCCATTTACCTTCATCTCTCGTCTCACACGACACAATAACCACACCCATGAGGACACATACAGAGAGGACATCCAGCGGATCCGATGGCGCTCCCAGTTCACCACGGCGGGCAGTTCACCACGCAACACGTCATGGACACCCACATGAGGGGGAAGGCTCTCTCAGTGGTGTACACAAATGATTCGGTCTTGGTGGAGAGCTCCATCCAAACTATGGAGCAGTTCCTTGCCGAGGACAAGTACCAAGTGGTCGGCTTCGACCTTGAGTACACCATGGGTCGTGCAGGGCATGATCAGAAGGTTGTCATCTCCCAATTGTGCATGCGACAAGACGTTCCTACCTCTTGAGCATGCGTTGGTTTTCCCCAAAGAGGAAGGGATGATGCAGCAAAGTAGCGTAAGTATTTCCCTCAGTTTTTGAGAACCAAGGTATCAATCTAGTAGGAGGCTATGCGCTAGTCCCTCGTACCTGCACAAAACGAATAAATCCTCGCAACCAATGCAAATAGGGGTTGTCAATCCCTACTCGGCCACTTACGAGAGTGAGATCTAATAGATATGATAAGATAATGTTTTTGGTATTTTTATGATAAAGATGCAAAGTAAAATAAAAGCAAAGTAAAAGCAAAAGGAAATAACTAAGTATTGATAGATTAATATGATGAAGATAGACCCGGGGGCCATAGGTTTCACTTGTGGCTTCTCTCGAGAGCATAAGTATTCTACGGTGGGTGAACAAATTACTGTTGAGCAATTGACAGAATTGAGCATAGTTATGAGAATATCTAGGTATGATCATGTATATGAGTATCACGTCCGAGACAAGTAGACCGACTCCTGCCTGCATCTACTACTATTACTCCACTCATCGACCGCTATCCAGCATGCATCTAGAGTATTATGTTAATGAAAATAGAGTAACGCCTTAAGCAAGATGACATGATGTAGAGGGATACACTCATGCAATATGATGAAAACCCCATCTTGTTATCCTCGATGGCAATAATACAATACGTTCATGGCAAGCCCGGACAATCTATTAAGTTCGGCCGATTCGGCTAGCTGATCAGTCAAGGGAAGCGGACGCTCTGGAACGATAAATTGCGACCAGAACAGCTTGTCCATTTCACGATCTGTCTGATCTCAAAAGTATTCAACCGCATCGACAGCGCTCGCAGCCAAGTCCATATATGCGTCCGCCGAACTCCACAGCCGATCTAGAGGGGCATATCGTGGATCTCCGAACTTCCTCTGCAGTAGAAAGGGCTTCCCAGCCACAATATCCCCGGCTTCACGCAACTCCTCCTTCTTCGCCCTCATAGCAGAGCGGATGTCTCTGGTCACCATCGTGGCCTTTTCATGGTCCGCTGCCTTCACTCGGTTCTCTTCTTCAAGGAACTGGCAACGGTCAGCAGTGTCTTTTAATTTTACGGCCATCTTGGCCATCTTCTCTTTGCTTTCGCAATGCGCGGCCTTCTCGGCTCTTAACTCTTCGGCCGCCTTCAAGGCAGCCACATTACTAACTCTTGCTTGTTCCTTGGCTTGGGCAAGTTCCGCCCGAAGGGTCTCCACGGTGGCAGCTCCGTCTACAATCACAACATATTAAAGATACTGGCATCATGCTGCTCTTATTATGTGACATTCACCAGAAAACATTACTTACCCTGTGACTCGTCAAGCCGCTTGTTAACAAGCTCGATGTCGGCGTCTGCCGCATCCAGTTGCCGCTTTAGTTCGGCAAACTCATTAGTCCGGCTAGCCACCGGAGCTTCCACCACCTGCACATAAAGGCAGTCTGGTTATTACCTGGGACTATGATCCTCTGTTCGCCGCCGTTCTCGACGACAACTAGAGTCTCAGGGGCTACTATCTACACAGGGCACACCTAACATGTGTGGTACTATCAAAAAGTATATCATTTCACGTACCTCAAAGCCTGTTAGTAGACTCATAAAGGCTTCATGTAATCCACTTTCAGCGGACGAAATTCTTTCCATCACCGTATCCATCAACGTACGATGTTCTTCTGAGATGGCCGCTTGCTCCAACAGCTCCCTCAGAACCTCCGAACGCATACCAGACGGTGTCGGACTCTTTTGTTTGCTCTCTTCGAGAGCCGGACGCTGGGGACTTCAGGTGACCATAGGATTATCTTCTGGCCTCATCGGATCCGGAGAGGCCCTCCGTGACGACACTTCGAGGTTGCCCGCTTCTTGAGCGGGGGAGTCCAGGGGAGGCGTTTCGCTCTCCATCATCTCCGGAAGAAGATCCCCCAAAGACGAGCTCAGCTGAAAAGGGCTAAGATCCGAACTGCAAGATATATGCTTCGGTTATTTTCCTCAGAGAAAAGGTAGTATATCTTCATTATTAAAGTATCTTTGATCACTTATGGCTCATTAGAGGGCTGATCCTCGCGTGGACTTTGTGCGGCAAGAGCACCCCCCGAGGCAGCACCCTCAGTTGGAGACTTCTTCTCCCGTTTGGAAGCTTCGGTTTCCGGATCCTCAGAGGCAGTCCTCTTCCTCCCCCGTAGCGAGAGAAGGTCAGAATCTTCTCCATGTTTATCCTCCCTCATGGAGGCGCTCATTCCCTCAGTTGGAACTGGCAGCGATGGGGGGCCTGCTTTCGCCCGCATTATTCCCCCTTTATCTTCCTTCGAGGGCTCCGGGCAAGGTGCGAGCTCGAGCATCTTTTCCAGTACCGGATTTTCCAAACCCTCAGAGAGGGGGGCCGAACACCGAATCATCTTTGCCTTTGTTATCCAGTCCTAGTCAAAGGGCGATTTCTCAGAAATGACGTCATGGTAAATAAAAGACGGTGTGTTCGGCTAGAGGACTACTTACTTGGTCGGCGGCGCGGTTGCTACTCCGGCCCACGTCGTCGGTAGTATCCGGACACTCTGATTGAGGTCGAAGAATGACTTGTACATCTCCTCGTGCGTCAGGCCGAGGAAACTTTGAATAGCGCGTGGTCCTTCTGGGTTGAACTCCCACAAGCGAAGGGGCCGGTGTTTGCAAGGCTGGACTCGACGAACCAGCATGACTTGCATCACCATAACCAAATTAAAATATCCCTCGAAGAGATCTTGAATGTGTCTTTGCAGTATAGGCATGTCCTTGGATGGACCCCAGCTCAGCCCTCTGCTAATCCATGACATCAGTTGTGGTGGGGAGCCCGAGCGGAAAGCGGGGGCAGCCACCCACTTGGCACTTCTAGGAGCTGTGATGTAAAACCACTCCCGTTGCCATAATCCGGAGACCTCTAGAAAGGAACCTTTTGGACACGGCGCTCCTACAATCTTGCTTATTAATGCGCCTCCGCACGCTGCGTGCTATCCCTCGATTGTCTTCGGCTTGACATCAAAGGTCTTGAGCCACAGGCCGAAGTGAGGGGTAATGCGGAGGAAGGCCTCACACATGACAATAAATGCCGAGATGTGGAGAAAGGAGTTTGGGGCTAGATCGTGGAAGTCTAGCCCGTAATAGAATATCAAACCCCTTACGAAGGGATCCAGAGCGAGGCCTAGACCTCGGAGGAAGTGAGAGATGAACACGATGTCTTCATTGGGTTCAGGAGTAGGGACGACCTGCCTTCGGGCAGGCAGCCGATGCGAAACCTCGGCGGTCAGGTATCTGTCCTCCCTCAACCTCTTGATATCTTCTTCCGTAACAGAGGAGGGCATCCATCGGCCTTGAAGGCTGGATCCGGACATGATTGAAGGTCCGGAGCACCTGACCTGGGCTTTGGGTGTTAGAACTCGAGGCGGGGGAAGGATTCGATTGAGCACGGGAAGGAAAAAAGTAAAATCCTTGGCCCTTTATAAAGAGGGTGAATATCCAGCGTCCTCTCCGTGGCCATTTGGGACTTGCCCATAATCCAGGAGTCCTAGACGCAGTTGGGTTACCCACGCTCATATTGATGAGAATCCCATGATAAGGGGACACGATCTCTGTTCTGACGAGGCGTGTCGAAAAAACTGCCTCGCGTTATGTACAGAGCTAGTTAAAGGAAATGGTTCGAATAATCACCAGGCCATGACATAATGTCGTGTTGCCAAAACAAGTCAACAAATTGGATTTGTGGAAATATTATTCTCTCTACGGTGGTATGTGGAACTTATTTTGCAGGGTCGGATACTATCCTTGTATTCAAATTCTTCCGTGGTGTATTTGGAGGAGGAACCCGCCTTGCAATGCCAAAGAAAATAATGCGCGCCGGACTCATCGTCATTGAAATCCTGGTTCAGCGGCTACTGTGGGAGTCCTGGATTAGGGGGTCTCCGGACAGCCGGACTATAGCCATTGGCCGGACTGTTAGACTATGAAGATACAAGATTGAAGACTTCGTCTTGTGTCCGGATGGGACTCTACTTGGTGTGAAAGGCAAGCTAGGCAATACGGATATGTGTATATCCTCCTTTGTAACCGACCTTGTGTAACCCTAGCCCCTCCGGTGTTTATATAAACCGGAGGGTTTTAGTCCGTAGGACAACATACAATCATACCATAGGCTAGCTTCTAGGGTTTAGCCTCTCTGATCTCGTGGTAGATATACTCTTGTAATACCCATATCATGAATATTAATCAAGCCGGACGTAGGGTTTTACCTCCATCAAGAGGGCCCGAACCTGGGTAAAACATCGTGTCCCCTGCCTCCTGTTACGATCCGCCTTAGACGCACAGTTCGGGACCCCCTACCCGAGATCCACCGGTTTTGACACCGACATTGGTGCTTTCATTGAGAGTTCCTCTGTGTCGTCGTCGTTAGGCTTGATGGCTCCTACTATCATCGATAGCGATGCAGTACAGGGTGAGACTTCTCTCCCGGACAGATCTTTGTGTTCGGCGGCTTTGCACTACGGGCCAATTCGCTTGGCCATCTGGAGCAGATTGAAAGTTACGCCCTGGCCACCAGGTCAGGTTTGGAAGCTTAAACTACATGGCCGATATCCGCGGAGACTTAATCTTCGACGGATTTGAGCCCCTGCCTTGTACGCCACATGGTCATGATGAATACGATTTAGCTCTACCATCGGACCGTATTCAGGATATCGCATCGGCAGCCGCTCCGAACCTCAATTCGGAGCCAGTTGCGCCATCCATGGACGGGTGGATAGACCACGCCACGGAGGCCGTATCATCAGCGGCGATCGAGCCGAATATCGACCTTACCCTTTAGAAGAGTCGTGTTGTTAAACTGCCGGATACTTCTCCGGCCACGGACTCCGAACCGCCTGCCCCCGTTCCGATCGAATCCGGTTGGGCGCCGATCATGGAGTTTACCTCCGCGGATATCTTTCAGCACTCGCCCTTCGGCGATATACTGAATTCATTAAAGTCTCTCTCCTTGTCAGGAGAGTCCTGGCCAAACTATGCACTGCAGGATTGGGATGCGGATGACGAAGAAATTTGCCGCCCACCCACCACCAACTTAGTAGCCACTGTCGATGACTTAACCGACATGCTCAACTCCGACTCCAAAGACATCGACGGTATGGACGATGATGCAGGAGACAAACAGGAACCACTGCCCACAGGGTACTGGACGCCCACTTCACCACATGACGTATACATGGTGGACACACCAAAAGAAAACAATGACGAGGAACGGAAGGACGCAACGAAGGGTTGTTCCCTCGAGAAGCAGTCAAAACGGCGGCGTTAGCGCTGCACCAAATCCCGCCTCGGTAGAAACAACGATCATACAAACCCAACGTTAGAGCAGGGTGAACCATTGCCGGACCATGGCAATACGGAGAATCAAACCGAACAGCCCGACTCTGTCAAAGATAATAGTCCAGACGACATCACACCGGACAGATACCCGGAGCAACAGAATGCCCATCAAAGGCTCGTTGCCACCGCGAGGAGTCTAAAAAAGCAGAAGCAAAGGCTCAAGGCTGCGCAAGACACACTCCAAATCAGATGGAGTAAAGTAATCAACACAGCAGCGAAGTACGGCGGCAATCGCCCCACCAAGAGCTACCTAAAGCGGAAGTTGCTACCTGAATTCGATGAGGAGGCCTTAGACACCCCACAACCAAAAATTAAAACAGCCATCTGGCTGGATAGACGACCTCACAGCCAACATAAAGCGGCAAACAACGCCGCACATAAGCCAATACGCGATCTACGCGATGGCTTGCATCAAAAGGACAGCGAAACCAGATCCATCTATGGACCACGCAAGCGTGCTCCAGCATACGATGCAACACAACAAACATCCGAACAACGTGGTACACCCAGATATAGGGGTGCCGCACACCCCCTATGTTTCACTGATGAGGTACTGGACCATGGATTTCCAGAGGGATTCAAACCCGTAAACATAGAGGCATACGACGGAACAACAGATCCTGGGGTCTGGATTGAGGACTATATCCTCCATATCCATATGGCTCGAGGAGATGATCTCCACACCATTAAGTATTTAGCCCTCAAACTCAAAGGGCCAGCTCGGCACTGGCTTAAGAGCCTCCCCGAAAGCTCCATTGGAAGCTGGGAAGATCTCGAAGACGCTTTTCGGGCAAATTTTCAAGGGACTTATGTCCGACCTCCGGACACGGACGACTTGAGTCATATAACTCAACAGCCCGGAGAGTCAGCCCGAAAGCTTTGGAACAGGTTTCTTACTAAAAAGAACCAAATAGTCGACTGTCCGGACGCCGAAGCCTTGGCAGCTTTTAAGAATAGCATCTGTGACGAATGGCTTGCCAGACACCTTGGCCAAGAAAAGCCGAGAACAATGGTAGCATTAACAAGCCTCATGACCCGCTTTTGCGCGGGTGAGGATAGCTGGCTAGCCAGATGCAGCACCAGCAACCCCAGTACATCCGAAATTAGAGATGGAAACGGGAAATCACGGCGCAACAACAATAACAAACGCCGGAATAAAGAAGACAGCCCGAAGAGCATGGCAGTAAACGCCAAATTCATAAGCTCTCGGCCAGGTCAGCAAAAGCCGCCCTCTAAAGGAGC
Organism: Triticum dicoccoides; assembly: GCF_002162155.2. NCBI lineage: Eukaryota > Viridiplantae > Streptophyta > Magnoliopsida > Poales > Poaceae > Triticum > Triticum dicoccoides. Next base: position 252,015,696 of record NC_041392.1, on the reverse strand, counting down.
CAGAGACGAGCTGTCTAGCCTAAACAAAATTCTGGACCAAATATGTCAGATCCATAGCACCCCTGGTAAACCCGCTAATCATACCCACAGAGAATGTTGGGTCTTCAGGCAGTCCGGCAAGCTCAACTCCGTACACAAGGGGGAGGATACACCAAGCGAAGACGACGATGAGCCTCTCAAGCAAGACGCTGGGGAACAAAAGAAATTTCCACTAGAAGTCAAAACAGTAAATGTGTTACACGTGATCAAGGGGAGAAACAAAGTGGAACTCCCAGAAAAATATGCCCAAGGGCCTATCACCGTGGAGTCCTGCCACTGGTCGTCTCAACCGATCACATTCGACCATCGTGACTACTCAGCAAGTATCCGGCGTGCAGGATGGGCTGCCCTGGTATTAGACCCAATAATTGACGGATACCACTTCACACGAGTCTTGATGGACGGTGGCAGCAGTCTAAACCTGATATACCAGGATACAATCCGCGAAATGGGGATAGACCCAACGAAAATTTGCCATAGCAATACTACCTTTAAAGGAGTAACGCCAGGCCCAGGGGCTCATTGCACGGGCTCCCTGCTACTAAAGGTTATATTCGGCTTCCCCAGTAACTTCTGTAGCGAACATTTAACCTTCCACATTGCTCCGTTCCAAAGTGGCTATCAAGCACTACTTGGACGCGAAGCTTTCGCTCGCTGTAATGCAATACCGCATTACGCTTCCCTCACGCTCAAGACGCCCGGTCCACGTGGCATCATTACAGTGAATGGAAGTATTGAGCGATCTTTGCGTGCCGAAGAGAGTGCGACTGCCTTGGCAGCCGCACACTAAAAACGGCCTCACCAACTAAAGCATTTGATAGGTCATCAAGACCATGGACACGGTTAGACGAGTCCGGCATAGCTATATGTAATTCATACCGGATTGATGGACATACCCCTATTACTAATACAAGGGGCTCAATGGCGCAGACAAGTGGCAATTTTTACTCATCTTGAATTATGCATGGTTTCTTTAAAAACTACCTTTTTGCACAACAACTTTTCACCTAATTTCCTCTCTTTTACAGATGACCATCGTGCTACACCTGTCCAGGATACGGCACAACAGACACGGGCGCAGACGTGCAGCAGGGACCCGCTCCAAGGATTCTTTTTAGATTAAGACCCTGTGTAAACCTTTTTTAATGTCTCTTGTTGATACACATCCCTCGAATTCTCAGTACAATTGAGAAGGATGCTGACGTCTTGGCATGTGGCCAGGTCAGAATAAAACACGTACCTGGACACAAGGGGCTTCTTAAAAAGGGCATTATTTGGGCCCGGTTTATACCATAAAGACCGAATACCTTAGGGAGTGTTCGACGTCGCGAGTTTGGCCTTATATGCATTAGCTCCGAATCATGTCTTTGGTCAAATGTTGGGTTTTCCCGGCTCCGGTGTTTTGGTGCCTTACGTTCTGCTTTATCGGCTAAGACAGCACCAGGAGAACTACTGTGATTGTGCCCTGGTTCATCCGGACGAGCACCTCAGTAGAGAAAGCCAAAAACTGACTGTCATGATATAGCGCGATAATGGTCAACCACTCGATGACCTATCGGAATGTTAGAATTCCTCCGCTTTAACGAAGGGCCGTTTCCCGGCCAGGCATATACGCACCCCGAGTTCGGGAGAGTGCGGAGCCACGAGGGGCTATGTAGTAGCCCCACCGTCAAACTCCTATGGCTAAGTGAAAGTGCTAAAGCATCATAGTCCGGTTGCCTCGTTCGCTGCGCTATCACCTCCTTAATAGGACCAAGACGTTGGGTTAAGTGTGAACACGCGTCTTCTGCGAGCACCTCCGCATTACATGCGTGGGGGTTGAAGCCGACGACTGCAATCTTTCAGGTTATATACATATATACATAAACGGCCGCACAGGAGGCATCATATTACTTTCAGGCAAAAGTATAAATACATCCTTAATACATTTCATAAAAACATTGTGTTTAAAATGGGAATACATGTCACTCAAACATAATATTCTTTGAGCACTGGGCCTCTATCAAATGAGCACCCTCAAGAACTTCTTCAAAATAGTGCTCGGCAGCCACTCGGCCTATGGCAGAACCCTGCGCCGCAACAGTGGGAGCATCCATCTCCGCCCAGTATGCTTTGACACGGGCAAAGTCCATTCACGAGCCTTCTATGCATGCCGACCTCTTCATCGCATTGATGCGCGGCACCGCACCAAGGAACTGCTGCACTAAGCTGAAATAGCTGTTCGGCTTCGGCTTCTCCGGCCACAGTTGATCTACGACGGACCTCATGGCAAGCCCGGACAATCTATTAAGTTCGGCCGATTCGGCTAGCTGATCAGTCAAGGGAAGCGGACGCTCTGGAACGATAAATTGCGACCAGAACAGCTTGTCCACTTCACGATCTGTCTGATCTCAAAAGTATTCAACCGCATCGACAGCGCTCGCAGCCAAGTCCATATATGCGTCCGCCGAACTCCACAGCCGATCTAGAGGGGCATATCGTGGATCTCCGAACTTCCTCTGCAGTAGAAAGGGCTTCCCAGCCACAATATCCCCGGCTTCACGCAACTCCTCCTTCTTCGCCCTCATAGCAGAGCGGATGTCTCTGGTCACCATCGTGGCCTTTTCATGGTCCGCTGCCTTCACTCGGTTCTCTTCTTCAAGGAACTGGCAACGGTCAGCAGTGTCTTTTAATTTTACGGCCATCTTGGCCATCTTCTCTTTGCTTTCGCAATGCGCGGCCTTCTCGGCTCTTAACTCTTCGGCCGCCTTCAAGGCAGCCACATTACTAACTCTTGCTTGTTCCTTGGCTTGGGCAAGTTCCGCCCGAAGGGTCTCCACGGTGGCAGCTCCGTCTACAATCACAACATATTAAAGATACTGGCATCATGCTGCTCTTATTATGTGACATTCACCAGAAAACATTACTTACCCTGTGACTCGTCAAGCCGCTTGTTAACAAGCTCGATGTCGGCGTCTGCCGCATCCAGTTGCCGCTTTAGTTCGGCAAACTCATTAGTCCGGCTAGCCACCGGAGCTTCCACCACCTGCACATAAAGGCAGTCTGGTTATTACCTGGGACTATGATCCTCTGTTCGCCGCCGTTCTCGACGACAACTAGAGTCTCAGGGGCTACTATCTACACAGGGCACACCTAACATGTGTGGTACTATCAAAAAGTATATCATTTCACGTACCTCAAAGCCTGTTAGTAGACTCATAAAGGCTTCATGTAATCCACTTTCAGCGGACGAAATTCTTTCCATCACCGTATCCATCAACGTACGATGTTCTTCTGAGATGGCCGCTTGCTCCAACAGCTCCCTCAGAACCTCCGAACGCATACCAGACGGTGTCGGACTCTTTTGTTTGCTCTCTTCGAGAGCCGGACGCTGGGGACTTCAGGTGACCATAGGATTATCTTCTGGCCTCATCGGATCCGGAGAGGCCCTCCGTGACGACACTTCGAGGTTGCCCGCTTCTTGAGCGGGGGAGTCCAGGGGAGGCGTTTCGCTCTCCATCATCTCCGGAAGAAGATCCCCCAAAGACGAGCTCAGCTGAAAAGGGCTAAGATCCGAACTGCAAGATATATGCTTCGGTTATTTTCCTCAGAGAAAAGGTAGTATATCTTCATTATTAAAGTATCTTTGATCACTTATGGCTCATTAGAGGGCTGATCCTCGCGTGGACTTTGTGCGGCAAGAGCACCCCCCGAGGCAGCACCCTCAGTTGGAGACTTCTTCTCCCGTTTGGAAGCTTCGGTTTCCGGATCCTCAGAGGCAGTCCTCTTCCTCCCCCGTAGCGAGAGAAGGTCAGAATCTTCTCCATGTTTATCCTCCCTCATGGAGGCGCTCATTCCCTCAGTTGGAACTGGCAGCGATGGGGGGCCTGCTTTCGCCCGCATTATTCCCCCTTTATCTTCCTTCGAGGGCTCCGGGCAAGGTGCGAGCTCGAGCATCTTTTCCAGTACCGGATTTTCCAAACCCTCAGAGAGGGGGGCCGAACACCGAATCATCTTTGCCTTTGTTATCCAGTCCTAGTCAAAGGGCGATTTCTCAGAAATGACGTCATGGTAAATAAAAGACGGTGTGTTCGACTAGAGGACTACTTACTTGGTCGGCGGCGCGGTTGCTACTCCGGCCCACGTCGTCGGTAGTATCCGGACACTCTGATTGAGGTCGAAGAATGACTTGTACATCTCCTCGTGCGTCAGGCCGAGGAAACTTTGAATAGCGCGTGGTCCTTCTGGGTTGAACTCCCACAAGCGAAGGGGCCGGTGTTTGCAAGGCTGGACTCGACGAACCAGCATGACTTGCATCACCATAACCAAATTAAAATATCCCTCGAAGAGATCTTGAATGTGTCTTTGCAGTATAGGCATGTCCTTGGATGGACCCCAGCTCAGCCCTCTGCTAATCCATGACATCAGTTGTGGTGGGGAGCCCGAGCGGAAAGCGGGGGCAGCCACCCACTTGGCACTTCTAGGAGCTGTGATGTAAAACCACTCCCGTTGCCATAATCCGGAGACCTCTAGAAAGGAACCTTTTGGACACGGCGCTCCTACAATCTTGCTTATTAATGCGCCTCCGCACGCTGCGTGCTATCCCTCGATTGTCTTCGGCTTGACATCAAAGGTCTTGAGCCACAGGCCGAAGTGAGGGGTAATGCGGAGGAAGGCCTCACACATGACAATAAATGCCGAGATGTGGAGAAAGGAGTTTGGGGCTAGATCGTGGAAGTCTAGCCCGTAATAGAATATCAAACCCCTTACGAAGGGATCCAGAGCGAGGCCTAGACCTCGGAGGAAGTGAGAGATGAACACGATGTCTTCATTGGGTTCAGGAGTAGGGACGACCTGCCTTCGGGCAGGCAGCCGATGCGAAACCTCGGCGGTCAGGTATCTGTCCTCCCTCAACCTCTTGATATCTTCTTCCGTAACAGAGGAGGGCATCCATCGGCCTTGAAGGCTGGATCCGGACATGATTGAAGGTCCGGAGCACCTGACCTGGGCTTTGGGTGTTAGAACTCGAGGCAGGGGAAGGATTCGATTGAGCACGGGAAGGAAAAAAGTAAAATCCTTGGCCCTTTATAAAGAGGGTGAATATCCAGCGTCCTCTCCGTGGCCATTTGGGACTTGCCCATAATCTAGGAGTCCTAGACGCAGTTGGGTTACCCACGCCCATATTGATGAGAATCCCATGATAAGGGGACACGATCTCTGTTTTGACGAGGCGTGTCGAAAAAACTGCCTCGCGTTATGTACAGAGCTAGTTAAAGGAAATGGTTCGAATAATCACCAGGCCATGACATAATGTCGTGTTGCCAAAACAAGTCAACAAATTGGATTTGTGGAAATATTATTCTCTCTACGGTGGTATGTGGAACTTATTTTGCAGGGTCGGATACTATCCTTGTATTCAAATTCTTCCGTGGTGTATTTGGAGGAGGAACCCGCCTTGCAATGCCAAAGAAAATAATGCGCGCCGGACTCATCGTCATTGAAATCCTGGTTCAGCGGCTACTGTGGGAGTCCTGGATTAGGGGGTCTCCGGACAGCCGGACTATAGCCATTGGCCGGACTGTTAGACTATGAAGATACAAGATTGAAGACTTCGTCTTGTGTCCGGATGGGACTCTACTTGGTGTGAAAGGCAAGCTAGGCAATACGGATATGTGTATATCCTCCTTTGTAACCGACCTTGTGTAACCCTAGCCCCTCCGGTGTTTATATAAACCGGAGGGTTTTAGTCCGTAGGACAACATACAATCATACCATAGGCTAGCTTCTAGGGTTTAGCCTCTCTGATCTCGTGGTAGATCTACTCTTGTAATACCCATATCATCAATATTAATCAAGCAGGACGTAGGGTTTTACCTCCATCAAGAGGGCCCGAACCTGGGTAAAACATCGTGTCCCTGCCTCCTGTTACCATCCGCCTTAGACGCACAGTTCGGGACCCCCTACCCGAGATCCGCCGGTTTTGACACCGACACCCTCCGTGATTGATGCCTCCTCCGACAGAGCTCCGGAACAGGCCCCAAGATGGGATCTCGTGGATACAGAAAGTTGCGGTGGTGGAATTAGGGTTTTGGCTCTGTATTTGATCGTTTGGGGGTACGTATGTATATATAGGAGGAAGGAGTACGTCGGGGGAGCAACAGGGGGCCCACGAGGGTGGAGGGCGCGCCTGGTGGGGGTGGGCGCGCCCCCTACCTCGTGGCTTCCTCTTTTTGTGTCTTGACGTAGGGTCCAAGTCTCTTGGGTCTTGTTCGTTGAGAAAATCACGTTCCCGGAGGTTTCATTCCGTTTGGACTCCGTTTGATATTCCTTTTCTTCGAAACCCTAAAACAGGCAAAAAAACAACAATTCTGGGCTGGGCCTCCGGTTAATAGGTTAGTCCCAAAATAATATAAAAGTGGATAATAATAAAGCCCAATAATGTCCAAAACAGTAGATAATATAGCATGGAGCAATCAAAAATTGTAGATACGTTGGAGACGTATCAAGCATCCCCAAGCTTAATTCCTGCTCGTCCTCGAGTAGGTAAATGATAAAAACAGAATTTTTGATGCGGAGTGCTACTTGGCATAATTTTAATGTAATCTTCTTAATTGTTGTATGAATATTCAGATCCGAAAGATTCAAGACAAAAGTTCATATTGACATAAAAATAATAATACTTCAAGCATACTAACAAAGCAATTATGTCTTCTCAAAATAACATGGCCAAAGAAAGTTCATCCCTACAAAATCATATAGTTTAGTCATGCTTCATTTTCGTCACACAAGAATGCTCTCATCATGCACAACCCCGATGACAAGCCAAGCAATTGTTTCATACTTTAGTAATCTCAAACCTATAAACTTTCATGCAATATATGAGCGCGAGCCATGGACATAGCACTATGGGTGGAATAGAATATAATGAGGGGGGTTATGTGGAGAAGACAAAAAAGGAGAAAGTCTCACATCAACAAGGCTAATCAATGGGCTATGGAGATGCCCACCGATTGATGTTAATGCAAGGAGTAGGGATTGCCATGCAATGGATGCACTAGAGCTATAAATGTATCAAAGCTCAACAAAAGAAACTAAGTGGGTGTGCATCCAACTTGCTTGCTCACGAAGACCTAGGGCACTTGAGGAGGCCCATTGTTGGAATATACAAGCCAAGTTCTATAATGAAAATTCCCACTAGTATATGAAAGTGACAAAACAAGAGACTCTCTATCATGAAGGTTACGGTGCTACTTTGAAGCACAAGTGTGGCAAAGGATAGTAACATTGTCCCTTCTCTCTTTTTCTCTCATTTTTTTTCTTTGGGCCTTCTCTTTTTTATGGCCTTTCTCTTTTTTTTGGGCCTTCTCTCCTTTTTATGTCCTTTCTCCTTTTTTTTCCTCACTTGGGACAATGCTCTAGAAAATGATGATCATCACACTTCTATTTATTTACAACTCGATACTAGAACAAAAGATGACTCTATATGAATGCCTCCGGCGGTGTACTGGGATATGCAATGGACCAAGAGTGACATGTATGAAAGAATTATGAACGGTGGCTTTTCCACAAATACTATGTCAACTACGTGATCATGCTAAGCAATATGATAATAATGAATATGTCATGATGAACGGAATGGTGGAAAGTTGCATGGCAATATATCTCGGAATGGCTATGGAAATGCCATAATAGGTAGGTATGGTGGCTGTTTTGAGGAAGATATAAGGAGGTTTATGTGTGAAAGAGTGTAACATATCACGGGGTTTGGATGCACCGGCGAAGTTTGCGCTAACTCTCAATGTGAGAAAGGGCAATGCACGGTACCGAAGAGGCTAGCAAGGATGGAAGGGTAAGAGTGCGTATAATCCATGGACTCAACATTAGTCATGAAGAACTCACATACTTATTGCAAAAATCTACAAGTCACCAAAAACCTCGGCACTACGCGCATGCTCCTAGGGGGGTAGATTGGTAGGAAAATACCATCGCTCATCCCCGACCGCCACTCATCAGGAGGACAATCAAATAACACCTCATGTTTCAAATTTGTTACATATCGTTTACCATACGTGCATGCTACGGGACTTGCAAACGTCAACACAAGCATTTCTCAATTTCACAACTACGCAACTAGCACGACTTTTGTTGGGGATATAACTACTAGTTATGACCCGCCCAAGAGGGGTCGGGTCAGCCCCAATGGCGGGTCACAAAGGAAGCCCAGTAAACACTCAAGTTGATAGTTTATTAAACCTTATGGAAGGCCTAAAGGCCCGGAGGTGGCTTAAGGCCCAATATTGTAAACCGCCGTATGTAAGGAAAGAATTGTAAGAAAAGGCATGTAAAATAAGTCACCGAGCCAGACACGTTTTATGAGCCGACTGGGACTCTGTAGGCCACCAGGCGTCAACCCATGTATATAAGGGGACGACCTGGTGGCGGCTTAGGGAGAAGAGAACAAAGATCGATAACCAAGCCGGCGAGTAGAGCCTCTGGGTGATCGAAACCCTAGCAATACCAACCCCAACTAGACGTAGGCTTTTACCTTCATCGTAAGGGGCCGAACTAGTATAAAACCCTCTCGTGTCCTTTGTCCCATAAACCCATTTAAGCTTCCTAGTTGCGATGGCCCTACGACTAAGTACTTCCACTAGGACATCTGCCGTGACAATTCCACGACAGTTGGTGCCCACCGTGGGGCCAGCGCATGGTGGATTTGAGTTCTTGAAGGGCAACTTCGAAGGGCTCAAGGGATACGATGTGGGCCAGATGACCAAGAGTCGTCGCCGCAAGCTCTACATCGACGACGAAGGCTGGGGCCCCGAGGCCGACTCAATTAAGTACGGGTACCGGGTCCCATTCGGCGGACTTCACGTCTTCATCGGCCGGATCAGCGAGTCCGGCCCTGAGCCGGACGTCCACACCAACCTCATCGAAACGGCTCAGCGCGCGAGGACGACCCATGTTCAATCTGTCGTAAAGCATGCCTTCGTGGGCTGCGTCCACGGCAGTGAATACTCTGAAGGATCGATGGTAGGCGGTGAGATGGCCGTCTGTTCTGACACGACATCATCAACGGGTGACACAGACTCTTTGTACCAGCTGCAGGATGGCATGCTTGGGGGCTGTTCCGATGGCAGCAGTATTCCAAACCCCCTTGAGCCGCCAAATTGGGCCGGAGTCTTCATGGCAGGAACACAGCCCGGGCAAAACTCCACTGCAGCAGCATCAACAGCTATCAGGTCGGCCGCGGCCAGGTCAAGAGACCCCACGCGCCCCCCGGCTCAGATTCTAATGGACCTCATGGATAAACTGACGACTCTGTTGACCATCGTGGTAGAGCCGGCGGATAAAACCCAGCATGACGTGGAGGTGGCATGCGTCCGTGAGGAGATGGAGCAAGCTAAGGAAAATCTCGCTGCAGAGGAAGTCAAGATGGCAGCGCAATGAGCGGCTTTGGACGTTCGGGCTCAGCAGCTTCAAGCAGAGACCTTCTGGCTCTCGGTGGATTTGAACGCGTCAAACGAGGTCATGAGGAGAAGGCATCAGAAAACTCAATCACGTCTACCTCTGACGCTTGATCCTAGGAATCTTTTCCATACACCCGGGGCCAGGGGAAGCAACCCGCCGGAGGTACCCCGGATTAGAACACCCGGCGCACCGGTCCAGCCGCGTACTATGGAACCACCTCGTGTAAATACCGCTCCGCCTCATTATGTCCCGACGCCGCCGGGTCACTTCTCCAACCCATTGGAAAACCTCATTGCAGCATCGGCTCGTTTGGCGGCTCTCCCGATGGAAGGTAACTCGCCGGCGGTGGTTGAAACGCAGAGAGCAAGAGAACTTCTTCAAACAGCTCTAGCACAACAGGATGCGTACTCCTACAGTCGAGACAGGATCCATTCAACTCCTTGTCCAAGCCGGAGCCCGAGCTACAGTAGGCACATGGAGTCCGCAGACATGTCAAGCAATGCTCAACGCCACAACCGGCCGCACAGGCATGAGCCAATATGGGCCAGAGCCCTTAACTTGGTGGGTCAGGAGAGGATTCCACAAGAGGTAGAGCGAGCAGCTCAACTGGCAGCAGATCAGGCGGCTCATCAACTTTTCCGGCTTATCCAACAACCTCGGTTGAGGCAGGTGTGGCCACAAGAACCGGAGGCGTTCCTTGCTTGGTGCTGTCCATATGTAATGAGCGTTTGCCAAAATATTTTAAGGGGCCTCGTAAGGTGCCTAATTACACGGCTGACTTACAGCCCGGGGCTTGGATTGAGAGTTATGAGATGGCTATGGAGTTGTTGGAGGTCAGCGACGCAGCAATGGCCAAGTATTTCACCATGATGTTAGATGGGACAGCTCGTACACGGTTGAAAGGTTTGCCACCCAATTCTATCGGCTCATGGGCGGAGTTAAAGGCTCGGTTCATCCAGAACTTCAAAGACAGGTGTAAGCAGCCTATGTCGATTGTGGATCTGACCAATTGCAAGCAAGAGGACGGTGAATCCATGACCCATTGGGTACGCCGGGTCAAGGAGATAATACATTCATCTAATAAGATAGATGCCGGCTTAGCAGTCTTGATGTTAGGGAAAATTTGCCATTTTGAACCTCTGAAGCAGAAGCTGGGGCGGCTCAAGCGTGACTGCAATGACATGGGACAGTTGATGGCGGCGCTCGTCAAGTATGCTGATTCTGATAGTACCAAAGACCCAGTGTCTGACGAAGAAAAAACAGCAAAGGGAAAGAAGAACGACAACGGCAAGGGTCACCAGCATAACCCAGCGAATCAAGGAGGTAATAAACGTAAGGCTGATGAGTTTGTCGCTAACACTAATGCACAGGGCAGAAATCAACGACACAAGTGTAGGCGCAAGGACATTGGAGAAGAGGTGGCCCGGCTCTTGGCGGCCGGGTTCATTGTAGAAGTCTTTCACCCAGAGTGGTTAGCTAACCCGGTGCTTGTACTCAAAAAGAACGGCACCTGGCATATGTGTGTGGATTACACTGATCTGAACAAGGCTTGTCCGGCTGATCCTTTTGCCCTCCCCCATATTGATCAGATCATTGATGCTATGACGGGTTGCACACGTTTGAGTTTCTTGGATGCTTATTCAGGTTATCATCAGATTAAGATGGCGGTCAAAGATCAGGAGAAGACAGCTTTTATCACTCCTTTTGGAGCCTTCTGTTATGTGTCCATGCCTTTTGGGCTTAAGAGTGCCCAGGCGACTTACCAGCGGTGTGTGCAGAATTTTCTTCATGATCAGATTGGGCGTAATGTTCATGCCTATGTAGATGATATAGTGGTAAAATCCAGGAAGGAAGAAACTCTGATTGCAGATCTGAAAGAGACCTTTGATAATCTCCGGGTCTACAAAATGATGCTTAACCCGGCGAAGTGTGCTTTTGGAGTCCCAGCCGGCAAACTCTTGGGTTTTTTGGTGTCCAACCGAGGTATTGAAGCTAACCCGGAGAAAATTAAGGCAATTACATCCCTGGCCAAACCAACATGCATCAATGATGTTCAACGACTGGTGGGTCGTGTTGCTGCCTTGAGCCGGTTCATAAGCCGATTAGGGGAGAAGGCGATGCCTTTGTATCAAATGATGAAGAAAACAGATGATTTTGTTTGGAGCGATGCTGGAAACTCTGCTTTTGAAGATCTGAAGACACAGCTTGCTGAGCCGCCGATCCTTGCTGCTCCCGTTGAGAAAGAGCCGCTGTTGTTATATGTGGCCGCCAACTCACGAGCTGTGAGTGTGGCTATTATGGTAGAGCGCAAGGAGGCTGGTAAGGAACATCCGGTTCAATGGCCGTTTTACAACGTTAGTGAGGTGTTAATTGAGTCCAAGCAACGATATCCACATTGGTAGAAGCTCGTGTATGGGGTGTTCATGGCAAGCCAGAAGCTCAAACATTATTTTCAGGGTCATCCAATCACTGTGGTTAGCTCTGCTCCTTTGGGAGACATCATTCAAAATAGAGAAGCCACTAGACGAGTCGCCAAGTGGGCCATTGAGCTTGGGTCTCATGGGTTGAAGTATGTACCACGTACTGCGATTAAATCTCAAGCACTACTTGACTTCATTAATGACTGTACAGAGATGCAGATGCCAGAAGAGAAACCAGACAACACATATTGGACTGTTCATTTTGATGGGTCCAGACAGTTGGAAGGCTCGGGGGCTGGAGTTGTTTTAACCTCCCCTCGAGGTGAAAATTTTTGTTATGTGTTATGTCTGATGTTTCCTTGTACTAACAACAGAGCAGAGTATGAAGCCTTGCTCCATAGTCTTCGGGTAGCAAGGGAGATGAGTTTGAGTCGGGTCAGGTGTCTTGGTGACTCAGATTTAGTGGCTCAACAAGTGTCAGGCAAGTGGGATTCTAAAGATCCTCTCATGGCGTCTTATCACCGGGAGTTTGATGATGTTGTAGGACATTTTAAAGGTTATCAGGTGGAGCACATTGACCATCGGAAGAACGAAGCGGCTGATGCTTTAAGCCAGTTGGGGTCTCAACGTAAACCGGTACCACCTAACACCTTTTTGGATATTTTGCATAACCCGTCTGTCAAGTTGCCCACAGAAGAAGACATAGCTGTTCCTGACCCGGAGGCACAGTTGGTGGCGGCTCTTCATGTCATCCCATATTGGACAGTGTCGTTCTTGGCTTACATGACCCGGGGAGAGTTGCCAGTGGATGAGACCCTGGCTCGACAGATAACCCGACGGTCTAAGTCAATGACGATTTTGGGTGGAGAACTATACCATCGCAGTGTCTCTGGAGCGTTTCAGCTGTGTGTTTCCCCCGAAGAATGTCAAGAAATACTTCGTGAGATCCATGAAGGCGATTGTGGTCATCACGCCGGGTTAAAATCACTGGTGGCCAAGGCTTTTCGTCATGGTTCTTACTGGTTGATGGCTCACGCTGATGCAGAGGATCTGGTCAGCAGATGTGATGGATGTCAAAAGTTCGCACGACGAGCACATGTTCTAGCTCAAGAACTCCGGATGATTCCAATCACTTGGCCGTTCGCGGTCTGGGGGCTTGATATGGTGGGGCCTTTCAAAAGGTCTAAGGATAAAAAGATGCATCTTTTAGTGGCAGTTGATAAATTCACAAAGTGGGTTGAGGTAGAGCCGGTGAGTAAGTGTGATGCGGCCACGGCGGTTAAGTTCATGAAAAAGGTGATCTTCCGTTTTGGTTTTCCACACATCATTATCACTGACAATGGCACTAATCTATCCAAAGGAGCTATGGAGGAGTTTTGTCAACGTGAGCATATCCGGCTTGATGTTTCTTCTGTGGCTCATCCTCAATCCAATGTTCAAGCTGAGAGAGCAAATCAGGAAATTTTAAAAGGTCTCAAACCCCGACTTATGGTTCCTTTGCAGCGAACGCCGGGTTGTTGGGTAGAAGAATTACCCTCGGTGCTGTGGAGTATCAATACCACACCTAACAGGTCTACAAGTTACACACCTTTCTTCATGGTATATGGAGCAGAAGCAGTGTTGCCAAGTGACATCCGTCATGACTCGCCCCGTGTGGTGGCTTATGTTGAAGCTAATAAGGAACAAGCCAGTCAGGATGCGCTCGACTTGTTAGATGAAGAAAGAGACCTAGCAGTGGCTCGATCAGCAATTTATCAACAGGACCTGCGCCGTTATCACAGCCGTCGGGTTAAGTCTAGGACTTTTCAAGAAGGCTACCTGGTGCTCCGGCTCATCCAGGATCTGTCAGATGCACACAAGTTATCCCCACCTTGGGAAGGACCCTTTGTGGTCAGTAAGAACTTAAGCAACGGGTCATATTACCTCATCGACGTTCGAGAGCACAAAGACTCACGTAAGTTGGAGGAGGAGACCCGCCGGCCGTGGAACATTGCTCAACTTCGATCATACTATAACTGAGCCACCGGCTCTCATCATGTACATACTCTAACATTGTATATACCATGATAAGCAATAAAGTAAGACCATCGGTCTCTTTTCTTTTCAAAGATTATGCATCTTTGTTATTTATTATTTTCAAATGACTATTAAGGAACTGATCATATTTGAATCAAGTTTAACCTTTTTTGGTCCGGCTTATGATCGTATTCGAATCTAGCTGCAAATATCATGGTCACTTGGGGGCTCCCTGTTCAAACATAGGTCGTATTCGAACCAAAGAGAACATAGATGTCGTAGACCTCTTGATCGGCTCAAGGCCAAACCCACTTGGGGGCTTCTTGATCGTATCCGAATCATAGCTTAACCCCTTTTGGGTCCGACTTGGATCGTATTCAAATCAGGGTCGTTAAAAACCTCTCAAGGTCATTTGGGGGCTTCCTATCCAAACATAGGTCATATTCGAACCAAAGAGAACATAGCTGTTGGTACCCTCTTGATGGCGCAACGCCAGAGCCACTGGGGGCTATATGGTCGTATTCGAACCTTAGCTTAACCCCTTTGGTCCGGTTTACTGATCGTATTCGAATCAGAAGCCCTCAACCTTTCCAATACAAGGTTAAATTATACTTATTATCTGTTGTTTGCCTTTTAGTTTTTGTTATCTCGATATTAAAAAATATTCGCCTGGTCTTCTTCGTCAGCTCGACTATTTGATAACACAGCCACCGAGGTATAATGATCATTGAGTATTCAGAAGCATTGACTTCTCATGAAGTTTGAGTTATCAACTCCATTACCCGGGTTATTCAAGCCGGCGGTCTAAGGATCAAGGGTACAAGTATGGCTATTACTTATACGCAATTGCCTGCTGCATTAACTGAAGAGTTAGTTTCAGCTCTTGTCCTTTATTAATATCTGTTTCTGTTTTCTATTATGGTAAACATATTGGCTATAAGCCAGGTGTTTTAACCCGTTCGGTTCTAAGCCGCCAAGACAGTCTTTTCTTTTGTCTCTACAGGAACAGAGTTCAAATATTACAGAAACAATCATCAAATACGATGCATATATTGCCATCAGAAAATATGAAGTCACACACAATGTTTTATGCACGATGGCATAGGCAAGGCATTTAGTGTTTTCACAGCTAAGCTATTACAAGGCTTTATATAAGCCAATGAGGATGGTTATTATTCCTCCCTCGCCGGTTCACCACCCCCTGTTGGCTGGAACTTGGGTTTTGACCAGTCAAAACCGTTCACGGCAAAAAATTCTGCTTCTTCATCGATCAGGTCGACCGGGTCGACTTTCGGGGCAAATGTGTTTTCTCTGACAGGCGGGATTAAATCAGTTACCTTGTACGAGGGAGTTGCCATCTTCTTATTCTCAGCATCAAAACTCGGCTGGTACTTGTCGATGTTGGTTTCATCTCCAAGAATCGTTGCCTGAGGCCGGACTCCGCGCACGTAGGCCATGAAGTCATCCTGTTCAAAGGGAGATCTGTCTTCTTTCATAGTGGGATAGCCTCTGGCCACGTCCGCCTGGTCTAGGTCGGGCACCCAAGCCTTGGAACGACTCAGGGCAGTCAAAGCTCCGGCTCGCGCATAGGACCGCTTCACTTCTTGAAATCTAGTGGGCAGATTGACAACTTCTTCAAGACGTCGCTGAGCCGGTTGGGTCCTTGATTCCCAGGAGATATGGAGGCAAGTGCCCGTTGCACGCCAATATACAGTTGTTCCACTAAGGTATATACTGCTTTCAGGTTTATCACATGATTTTGGCTCAGGTTCTGGCTTCGTGGGCCTGCACATATTTTATAAACAAAGTCAGCTGGCGATTTATATTTTGGATCAACAAACAAGTACACAAGATTAGAAGCAGACGGCTTACCAAAGATGGCGGCCACCATTTGAGACACCCGGCCCTTTAAACCGTTCAACTCTGTTGAAACTTCTTCACGGGCTGCTTCGGCCTTCTCGGCGCATTGTGTCAAAAGCGTATCTTCATCTGCCCAGGTTTTCTTCTTGGCGATGAAGCTGGTCTTTAATTTCTCCGTCTCAGAGAGACTCACTTGCAGTTTGGAGTTCGCAGCCTTGATTTCTGCTTCCTGGCTCACTAGCCGGGTCTTCGCATCAGTCAATTGCGAGTTCAGTTCAGATAAATCATTCTGCAAAAAGGCATACTCAGATGAGTCCAGATTTCGCTTAAAAGTTCAACAATCAAGATTCAAGTCGCAAGTACTTTACAAAAAAAACACTTCGCACTTGGGGGTTAATGTATGCCCAAACAAATTTTTATGACTCTAAAGACATACTTTAAAGTCCCAAGTACTTTACAAAGTAACAGAACTTTGCACTTGGGGGCTAATGTATGCAATTCAGCAAGTTTCTCAAGGTTAGGCCGGAGTATTGAGTTCTTTCAATACGGTACAAATCAATTTAAAGTACCGGCTCATTTATGATAAAAAAAACCGGCCCTTGGGGACTATAGGTGAAGCTTTGTTCTATTGGATTCAAGGAAAGTTTCAAAGGTAAAGGTCTTGGCCTATATTATAAAGTCTACAAATCATTCCATTTCTTTCATAATCTGAAGACTTGGGGGTTGGAGGAATATAGATAAGCCAGAAGAACATACCTAGTATTTCAGCTCCAATTGTTCGACCATTTCGATCTCAGAGTCGCGACTAAAGTGCACATGGCTGAGATAGGCGGATAAAATATCATTGGCATTTAGATGGTCATAATTGTTAATGTCAAAACGCACTTTCTGCCTCTCCAATGCCTCTTGTTTTGTCGTGTGGCGAGCCAGCACGGTTGGATTCCCCAGTTCAATAAAACGGCTCCCGGTAATCTGAACGTCTTGTGTAGACGGAGACGGCGGGTTGGCTGAGCTTGATGGTCTAGTTGTGGAAGGGTTCACAGTGGTCTCGTCAAACGACGACTCAGGAGGGTTTGCTTCGGCATCAACATGCGGGTCTTTTGGAGCGTCAGTTAATGGAGAAGATGGCATGGCCGGGTCAGATGCAAACACCGGCGAATCTTCTGCCGGTTTAGTTGCCTTTGCCTTCTTGGATTTAGCTTGGCCACTAAGAGGGATGTTGCAAGACTATAAGCACAAAGATACAATTTGAACAACCCGAAAAAAGGAGGATTTTTCATTACCCACGGGCAGTCTTGAAGGCCGGAAATTGAGTCTGCGATGAGTCGCTAGAAGAGCGAGACACCTCCTGAAAAGATAAAATAAAGTTAAAGTAATGCAAGGGAAAGGATCCATTAAACAGAGTTAAAGTCAAAAGAAATAAACCTCGTTCCGGCGCTTCTGAGGGGTTTGTTGAAGAACAACAGCCGACTCATCTTCGGTCCGAGCTTGATGACGGCTTTCATGTTGCTGCTTTTTCAAAAGAAAGTTGGGATCCAAGTGAGCTAAAGGGTTAGAAAACCTTACTTTACGGATCACTCATCGAATTTTTTGTCTTGGCAAGGGCTCTGAGTCAGAGGAAATGATAGTTACCTCTTCTTCCATGGCCCGACTGGCCCTAGTGTCATCCTGGTAATGATCAGTGTTAATAAGATTGTTAAAAAATTGGCCAAGGGAATCAAGGGCTACCTCCGACTCAGATGTATCGTCAAGCTTCATCAAATCTTCAACAGTGTTCTTCTTCTTCTTTTTCGACCTCTGGGTCGTTTTCTTGGCATTTATAGCGGCGGCTCTCGCTTTCTTGGCAGCCTCGTGGTCATATTTTACTTTCCAAAAGTCAGAGTTGGCCTGCAGACAGGTAAAAACACGATGAAAAGGTCAGGCAAGTATTAAGCAATACGGCTGGGAAAAATACAAAGGAGAGAGATCAGCATATACTTACTTCTAGCGCCGGGTTAAGCTTGTAGAAGGGGTTTAACCTGACAATACTGCAATCTTCATATTTCCGGTTCACCAGAAGGGTTGGCATTGAAACAATATCTTCTTCTATCAAATCAACGGGGCTGTGATGAAGAGAGTCATCCAGGCCTCCACCATACTCACACATCAGCTTTGACCGGCGGCTCAAAGGGATGAACCGCCATGAGATCCAGCAGTGGGTCAGATCAACTCCAGTTAACCCGTTCCCTAACAGAGCATTGATCTTTTTGATGGATGGCATCAGTCTCTTGTGTTCAGCGGCAGTGAGCTTGTCAGGAAGTGCGAACTTGGAGTCAAGACGATCAGGGCGATAACCCGGAAGTGGCTTTTTGTTTCCCGGAGAAATGTCTTGATAGTAAAACCAAGTCTGATTCCAGTCCTTGGATGACTTGGCAAGACTATGAGGGGGGAAGACAACACCCTGCCGGCGCTGAATTGAGATACCACCAAGCTCTAAGCTAAGGCCATTGGCGCACTCATTTTGCCGGTTTAGATAAAAGTATTCTCTAAACAATTCCACGGTCGGCTCTTGTTGAAGATACACCTCACAAAGCACTTGGAAGTTACAAATGTTAGATATGGAATTGGGCCCGATATCTTGAGGATGGAGTTCGAAAAAGTGGAGGACCTCTCTGAAGAACTTTGAGCCGGGCGGTGAGAAGCCACGGTTCATGTGGTCAGTAAAAACAATCACTTCTCCGTCTCTTTGATTGGGTCGTTTTTCTTCCTTTGTCTGGGGCACGGTAAGACATAACGTCTTTTCCTGGCAGAAATCCTATGGTGAAAAACTCCTTCAAACGTTCTTCAGTTACGATTGAGGGGACCGAGTTGCAAATGGTTGGCGCTTTGGACGGCATGATGTTCAAAAATGAACTGAAAGAAAGGTAACATGCCAATTCAATTCAATGGTGAAATTAACATTTTGATGAGGACATCAATACCATTGTTACACCCACAGCCCCTGCTGCTATACATATTGGACCAATTACTAGAGCTCGCGCACGCCAATTGAATTATCAGGTACTTTCGTTTCTTGGTAACGATTCTAATGTTCATGAGAATATGATGCTGCCTAAATTGGATACATTTGTTTTGCTTACAAATGAAGGGCCTAGCTTGGACAAGAAAGATGAACCTTGGAGGAAGTTCAAGCATGGAGATGATGGCATGCGCAAGGGGAACAAGAACGGAGTTACAAGTGATGATTCCAGGACTCTGAAGCCACCATAATGAGTGCATGAAGCATTGGACGAAATATACAAGATGCCACTTCATAAATTTCGTCCAGAGGCTATTCGAGGTGTTGCATCACCTTATTATTGGGCCAGGCCCATGTATTTTCGAAGTACTTAAGTATAGGCTGTTTTTAGAGTCCGTATGTGTGGGGAAACAAGAGTTAGGGTTGGTTTCGGACCCCTCCACCAAGGGCCACGAAATTCCCCCTCTCTCCTCCATATATACAGCCCTTAGGGCATCGTTTAGACTTTGGGTTTTGTTTAGATTAAAAGTTCGCCATAGCTGCAACTTCGCGTACTTCATTTGTGTCCAACGACCAGACCAAGACGTCACAGAACCCCACCTTGATCAATAAAGCTTTCATCTTATATTCGCAATATCCAGATTGCAATCTCAGTTTCTTGCTTGTTCTTCGTTTGCTCGCAGGAAACAGACCCTCGTGATCAGGTTGATCGTGCTCCGGCGTGGTCAATTACCCCTCGGAAGTTGGTTTAGTGATTGCTTCCATGGCATCAATAGGGCACACGAATGATATTATTTGTCATCGTGGTAAGGGAAGAGGACATTTTGCGAGAGAATGCCAATCTCAGCGTGTGATGATTGCTACTGAGGACGGTGGGTATGAGTCCGCTAGTGACTATGATGAGGAGACTTTGGCTCTTATTACACATGAAGAACACGGTGGAGAGGATTCTGATCATGAGACGCAATACATGGCTGCTGAAGATGCTGACAGGTATGAATGTTCAGTTGCTCAACGTGTTTTGAGTGTGCAGGTTACACAAGCTGAGAAAAATCAGAGGCATAATTTGTTCCATACAAAGGGAGTTGTGAAGGAATGTTCTGTTCGCATCATCATAGATGGAGGGAGCTGCAATAACTTGGCTAGCATGGAGATGGTGGAGAAGCTATCTCTCACAACAAGACCGCATCCACATCCTTACTATATCCAATGGTTCAACAACAGTGGCAAGGTTAAGGTAACACGTACTGTTCATGTGCATTTTAGTATCTCTACATATGCTGATTATGTTGATTGTGATGTGGTACCTATGCAAGCATGTTCCTTATTGCTTGGTAGACCATGGCAATTTGATAAAAAATCTGTACACCATGGTAGAAACAATCAATATACTCTTGTTCATAAGGATAAAAATATTACTTTGCTTCCTATGACTCCTAATTCCATTTTGAAAGATGATAATAGAGCTAATAAAGCAAAACGGGAGAAAAATAAGAGTGAAAATCAGATTGTGGCAAAAGAATTTGAGCAACAAATGAAACCTAATAATAAACCATCTAGTGTTGCTTCTGAAATTAAATTGAAAAGTGCATGTTTACTTGCCACCAAATCTGATATTGATGATTTAGATTTCAGCAAATCTGTTTGCTATGCTTTTGTGTGCAAAGAGGCATTATTTTCATTTGAGGACGTGCCTTCCTCTTTGCCTCCTGCTGTCACTAACATTTTGCAGGAGTTCGCTGACGTCTTTCCACAAGACGTGCCACCGGGATTACCACCTATTCGAGGGATTGAGCATCAAATTGACTTAATTCCCGGTGCATCATTACCCAACCGTGCACCATTCCGTACCAATCCAGAGGAGACGAAGGAGATTATGCATCAAGTACAAGAACTGCTCGACAAAGGTTATATACGCGAATCCCTTAGTCCTTGTGCTGTTCCTATCATTTTAGTGCCAAAAAAGGATGGTATGTCGCGTATGTGTGTTGATTGTACAAGCATTAATAATATTACTATTCGTTATCGTCATCCTATTCCTAGGCTAGATGATATGCTTGATGAATTGGGTGGCTCTACAATATTCTCCAAAGTTGATTTGCATAGTGGATACCATCAAATTCGTATGAAATTGGGAGATGAATGGAAAACAGCGTTCAAAACTAAGTTTGGATTGTATGAGTGGTTAGTCATGCCTTTTGGGTTAACTAATGCACCTAGTACTTTCATGAGGTTAATGAACGAAGTTTTACGTGCTTTCATTGGCCGATTTTGTGGTAGTTTACTTTTATGACATATTGATTTATAGAAAATCTTTGGAGGAACATTTGGAACATTTACATGTTGTTTTTGCTGCTCTACGTGATGCACGTTTGTTTGGTAACCTTGGAAAGTGCACCTTTTGCACCGACCGAGTATCTTTTCTTGGCTATGTTGTTACTCCACAGGGAATTGAAGTTGATAAAGCCAAGATTGAAGCTATTGAGAGTTGGCCGCAGCCCAAAACGGTCACACAAGTGAGGAGTTTCTTGACCTCGCTGGTTTCTATAGGCGTTTTGTGAGAGATTTCAGCACCATTGCTGCACCTCTCAACGAGCTTACAAAGAAGGACGTGCCTTTTGTTTTGGGTACCGCACAGGAGGAAGCCTTCACGGTATTGAAAGATAAGTTGACACATGCTCCTTTACTCCAACTTCCTGATTTTAATAAGACTTTTGAGCTTGAATGTGATGCTAGTGGAATTGGATTAGGAGGTGTGTTATTACAAGATGGCAAACCTGTTGCATACTTTTCTGAAAAATTGAGTGGGCCTAGTCTGAACTATTCTACTTATGATAAAGAATTATATGCTCTTGTTCGGACCTTAGAAACATGGCAACATTATTTATGGCCCAAGGAATTTGTTATACATTCTGATCATGAATCTTTGAAACACATTAAAAGTCAAGCAAAACTGAACTGTAGACATGCTAAATGGGTTGAATTCATTGAGACTTTCCCTCATGTCATTAAACACAAGAAGGGTAAAGAAAATGTTATTGCTGATGCATTGTCTCATCGTTATTCTATGCTTTCACAACTTGACTTTAAAATATTTGGTTTGGAGACCATTAAAGATCAATATGTGCATGATGCTGAATTTAAAGATGTATTGCAGAATTGTAAGGAAGGGAGAACTTGGAGCAAGTTCGTTCTTAACGATGGATTTGTGTTTCATGCTAACAAGCTATGCATTCCAGCTAGATCCGTTCGTCTTTTGTTGTTGCAGGAGGCGCATGGAGGAGGATTAATGGGACACTTTGGCGTCAAGAAGATGGAGGATATACTTGCTACACATTTCTTTTGGCCAAAGATGAGATGGGATGTTGAGCGTTTTGTTGCTCGCTGCACTACATGTCAAAAAGCTAAGTCACGACTCAATCCTCATGGTTTATATATGCCTTTGCCTATACCTAGTGTTCCTTGGGAGGATATATCTATGGACTTTGTTTTCGGTTTACCTCGAACAAAGAAGGGGAGGGATAGCATATTTGTTGTCGTGGATAGGTTCTCGAAAATGGCACACTTTATACCATGTCATAAAAGCGATGATGCTGTTAATGTTGCTGATTTGTTCTTTCATGAAATTATTCGCTTGCATGGTGTGCTAAATACTATTGTTTCAGATCGTGATACTAAATTTCTTAGCCACTTTTGGAGATGTTTATGGGCTAAGTTGAGAACTAAACTGCTTTTTAGTACTACTTGTCACCCCCAAACTGATGGACAAACTGAAGTAGTCAATAGAACATTGTCTACTATGCTTAGGGCTGTTTTGAAGAATAATAAGAAAATGTGGGAAGAATGCTTGCCTCATATTGAATTTTCTTATAATCGTTCATTGCATTCTACTACTAAGATGTGCCCTTTTGAAATTGTGTATGGTTTCCTACCTCGTGCACCTATTCATTTGTTGCCTCTTCCATCTTCGGAGAAGGTTAATTTTGATGCTAAAGAACATGCTGAATTGATTTTAAAAATGCATGAGTTAACTAAGGAAAACATTGAGCGTATGAATGCTAAATATAAACTTGCTGGAGATAAGGGTAGAAAACATGTTGTGTTTGCACCTAGAGATCTTGTTTGGTTACATTAGCGTAAGGATGGATTTCCTAATTTGCGCAAATCAAAGCTAATGCCACGTGCTGATGGTCCTTTTAAGGTGTTAGAGGAAATAAATGATAATGCATATAAACTTGAGCTGCCTGCAGATTTTGGGGTTAGTCCCACTTTTAACATTGCAGATTTGAAGCCTTATTTGGGTGAGGACGATGAACTTTCGTCGAGGACGACTTCATTTCAAGAAGGGGAGGATGATGAGGACATCAATACCATTGTTACACCCATAGCCCCTGCTGCTATACATACTATACCAATTACTAGAGCTCGCGCACGCCAATTGAATTATTGATATGTCTCCAACGTATCTATAATTTTTGATTGCTCCATGCTATATTATCTACTGTTTTGGGCAATATTGGGCTTTATTATCCACTTTTATATTATTTTTGGGACTAACCTATTAACCGGAGGCCCAGCCCAGATTTGCTGTTTTATGCCTACTTCAGTGTTTTGAAGAAAATGAATATCAGACGGAGTCGAAACGGAACAAAATCAACTGGAGAAGTTATTTTTGGAAGGAAACACACCTGATGGACTTGGACCTCACATCAGAAGATACGGGAGCTTCCCACCCCCCTAGGGCGCGCCCCTACCTCGTGGGGCCCCCGTGCTCCCCTGACGTGCTTCTTCTGCATATATAACTCCATATACCCTAAAACTTCCAGAACAGAGATTAGATCGGGAGTTCCGCCGCCGCAAGCCTCTGTAGCCACCAAAAACCAATCGGGACCCTGTTCCAGCACCCTGCCGGAGGGGGGAACCCTCACCGGTGGCCATCTTCATCATCCCGGCGCTCTCCATGATGAGGAGGGAGTAGTTCTACCTCGGGGCTGAGGGTATGTACCAGTAGCTATGTGTTTGATCTCTCTCTCTCGTGTTCTTGAGATGATACGATTTTGATGTATCGCGAGCTTTGCTATTATATTTGGATCCTATGATGTTTCTTCCCCGCCCCCCTACTCTCTTGTAATGAATTGAGTTTTCCCCTTGAAGTAACTATCGGATTGAGTCTTTAAAGATTTGAGAACACTTGATGTATGTCTTGCGTGGGATACCCATGGTGACAATGGGGTATTCTATTGACACACTTGATGTATGTTTTGGTGATCAACTTGCGGGTTTCGTGACATTGGGAACCTATGCATAGGGGTTGGCACACATTTTCATCGTGATTCTCCGGTAGAAACTTTGGGCACTCTTTGAGGTCCTTTGTGTTGGTTGAATAGATGAATCTGAGATTGTGTTATGCATATCGTATAATCATACCCACGGATACTTGAGGTGACATTGGAGTATCTAGGTGACATTAGGGTTTTGGTTGATTTGTGTCTTAAGGTGTTATTCTAGTACGAACTCTAGGGTTGTTTGTGACACTTATAGGAATAGCCCACCAGATTGATTGGAAAGAATAACTTTGAGGTGGTTTCGTACCCTACCATAATCTCTTCGTTCGTTCTCTGCTATTAGTGACTTTGGAGTGACTCGTTGTTGCATGTTGAGGGATAGTTATGTGATCCAATTATGTTAGTATTGTTGAGGGAACTTACACTAGCGAAAGTATGAATCCTAGGCCTTGTTTCCTAGCATTGCAATACCGTTTACGCTCACTTTTATCACTTGCTACCTTGCTGTTTTTATTATTTCAGATTACAAATACCTTTATCTACTATCCATATACCACTTGTATCACCATCTCTTCGCCGAACTAGTGCACCTATACAATTTACCATTGTATTGGGTGTGTTGGGGACACAAGAGACTCTTTGTTATTTGGTTGCGGGGTTGCTTGAGAGAGACCATCTTCATCCTACGCCTCCTACGGATTGATAAACCTTAGGTCATCCACTTGAGGGAAATTTTCTACTGTCCTACAAACCTCTGCACTTGGAGGCCCAACAACATCTACAAGAAGAAGGTTGTGTAGTAGACATCAATTATCAGGTACTTCCGTTTCTTGGTAACGATTCTAATGTTCATGAGAATATGATGCTGCCTAAATTGGATACATTTGTTTTGCTTACAAATGAAGGGCCTAGCTTGGACAAGAAAGATGAACCTTGGAGCAAGTTCAAGCATGGAGATGATGGCATGCGCAAGAGGAACAAGAACGGAGTTACAAGTGATGATTCCAGGACTCTGAAGCCACCATAATGAGTGCATGAAGCATGGGACGAAATATACAAGATGCCACTTCATAAATTTCGTCCAGAGGCTATTCTAGGTGTTGCGTCACCTTATTATTGGGCCAGGCCCATGTATTTTCGAAGTACTTAAGTATAGGTTGTTTTTAGAGTCCGTACGTGTGGGGAAACAAGAGTTAGGGTTGGTTTCGGACCCCTCCACCAAGGGCCACGAAATTCCCCCTCTCTCCTCCATATATACAGCCTTAAGGCATCGTTTAGACTTTGGGTTTTGTTTAGATTAAATGTTCGCCATAGCTGCAACTTCGCGTACTTCGTTTGTGTCCAACGACCAGACCAAGACGTCACAGAACCCCACCTTGATCAATAAAGCTTTCATCTTATATTCGCAATATCCAGATTGCAATCTCAGTTTCTTGCTTGTTCTTCGTTTGCTCGCAGGAAATAGACCCTCGTGGTCAGGTTGATCATGCTCCAGTGTGGTCAATAACCGCTCGGAAGTTGGTTTAGCGATTGCTAAGGCGCGACGTCTCGCACGTTCGTAGTCGGATCGTCAAGGTCGACTCCCACAGAAACGATAGCCACCATCTCATTGAAACATCGGGACACCTTTGCCTCTATCACATTTAAATGATGATAATACAGGGGAGTAATGGCGGCTTAATTAAGGGCTAATGTCATAGAAGGAAAAGTAAGTCGGCACAGTAAGCCGCCACGACTACAGATATTTGAAGAAAGCAATTTCAGCTAAGTATGGAGACAAACAGGTTTTATAACTTCTGGATACTTCTATGGATCAAATGGCCGTTCAAAAATGAGAAACTTCCTGGACGTCAAAATACAGCCCAGATGAGTTCATCAGCTCTAAGAAGATATCTGTGCAAAGGAAAGGGGTCTACTAACATCTAAAATGGATGTAAAACCACTGCCGCACGAGCAAAGTATTCCTTTCCGATCAAGAGAGGCTGTGGAGGAAGAACTACCAGAAAAGTTCATGATGAACAGTTAAGAACACTGATGAAATCGCAAACCCTAATGTAGATCTAAAAAGTTTGAGAAGGCGAGACTTACGGATGCGGATCTGTTGCGGAGGGTCGTCGCTGTTTCTATGGACAACTCAGGGTGATGCAACGGCCAAGCTTGAGGACGACGATGAGCGCTGCGGCGGCGGCGGAGCTCGAGCAGCAGTGGAGGTTGCGAGAGGAAGAATATGAAGAGAGAGGAGAATGAGAAAAACCGGCCGCGTGCCTATTTATAAGGGAAAAAGCGAACAGGCGGGCGCGAAAATCAAGGAAGACCCAAATAATGGTTATCAAACTGGATGGACGCCTCGATTCTCGGAAGGCATTAAAGATGAAGATCCGTTGGGAGATGACATCATAAAAGTTTTTTGTGTTTTCCAGAGATGACGTCATGGCAGGTTACAAAAAACTCTGCGAGGATAAGAAGATGGATTTTGTCTAATTATTGAAGATTGACAAGGAACAAAGTTCAAAGTCAACCTGGGGCCTAATGTTGGGGATATAACTACCAGTTATGACCGCCCAAGAGGGGCCGGGTCAGCCTTAATGGCGGGTCATGAAGGAAGCCCAGTAAACACTCAAGGTGATAGTTTATTAAAACTTATAGAAGGCCTAAAGGCCCGGAGGTGGCTTAAGGCCCAATATTGTAAACCGCCGTATGTAAGGAAAGACTTGTAAGAAAAGGCATGTAAAATAAGTCACCGAGCCGGACACGTTTTATGAGCCGGCCGGGACTCTGTAGGCCACCAGGTGTCAACCCATGTATATAAGGGGACGAACCGGTGGCGGCTTAGGGAGAAGAGAAGAGATATCGATAACCAAGCCGACGAGTTGAGCCTCTTGGTGATCGAAACCCCAGCAATACCAACCCCAACTAGACGTAGGCTTTTACCTTCATCGTAAGGGGCCGAACTAGTATAAAACCCTCTCGTGTCCTTTGTCCCGATTAACCCCTTTAAGCTTCCTAGTTGTGATGGACCTACGACTAAGTCCTTCGGCTAGGACATCTGGCATGACAATTCCACGACAACTTTGATATTATTACCTCCATATCTCAAAACAATCATCAAGCATCAAACTTCTCTTAGTATTCTAAACACTCATAAGAAAATTTTGCTAATCTTGAATACCTAGCATATTAGGATTTTAAGAAAATTACCATGCTATTTAAGACTCTCAAAATAATCTAAGTGAAGCATGAGAGATTAATAGTTTCTATAAAACAAATCCACCACCGTGCTCTAAAAGATATAAGTGAAGTACTAGAGCAACACTCAATAACTCAAAACATATAAGTGAATCACATAGAGTATTCTAACAAATTCCAAATCATGTATGGATCTCTCAAAAGGTGTGTACAGCAAGGATTATTGTGGTAAACTACAAAGTAAAGACTCAAATCATACAAGACGCTCCAAGCCAAACACATATCATGTGACAAATAAAAATATAGCTCCAAGTAAAGTTACCGATAGAAGTAGACTAAAGAGGGGATGCCTTCCGGGGCATCCCCAAGCTTTGGCTTTTAGGTGTCCTTAGATTATCTTGGGGGTGCCATGGGAATACCCAAGCTTAGCCTCTTGCCACTCCTTGTTCCATAATCCATCAAATCTTTACCCAAAACTTGAAAAGTCCACAACACAAAACTTAAAGTAGAAAATCTCGTGAGCTCCGTTAGCGAAAGAAAACAAAAGACCACTTCAAGGTACTGTAATGAACTCATTCTTTATTTATATTGGTGTTAAACCTACTGTATTCCAACTTCTCTATGGTTTATAAACTATTTTACTAGCCATAGATTCATCAAAATAAGCAAACAACACACGAAAAACAGAATCTATCAAAAACAGAACAGTCTGTAGTAATCTGTAGCTAGCGCAAGATCTGGAACCCCAAAAATTCTAAAATAAAGGTCTGGACGTGAGGAATTTATCTATTAATCATCTTCAAAAATAATTAACTAAATATCACTTTCCAAATAAAAATGACAGCAGTTCTCGTGAGCGCTAAAGTTTATGGTTTTTACCGCAAGTTCAACAAGACTTTCCCAAGGTCTTCCCAACGGTTCTACTTGGAAAAAACACTAGTTAAACACAAAAAACACAACCAAAACAGAGTCTAGATAAATTATTTATTACTAAACAGGAGAAAAAAGCAAGGAATAAAAATAAAATTGGGTTGCCTCCCAACAAGCGCTATCGTTTAACGCCTCTAGCTAGGCATAACAAGCAAGGATAGATCTAGGTATTGCCATCTTTGGTAGGCAATCCATAAGTGGCTCTCATAATAGATTCATAAGGTAATTTTATTTTATTTCTAGGGAAGTGTTCCATGCCTTTCCTTAACAGAAATTGGAATCTAATATTTCCTTCCTTCATATCAATAATTGCACCAATCGTTCTAAGGAAAGGTCTACCAAGAATAATAGGACATGAAGGATTGCAATCTATGTCAAGAACAATAAAATCTACGGGCACATAATTCCTATTTGAAACAATAAGAACATCATTAATTCTTCCCATAGGTTTCTTAATAGTGGAATCCGCAAGGTGCAAGTTTAGAGAGCAATCATTAAAATCACGGAAACTTAACAAATCACACAAAGTCTTCGGAATCGTGGAAACACTAGCACCCAAATCACATAAAGCATAGAATTCATGATCTTTAATTTTAATTTTAGTAGTTGGTTCCCACTCATCATAAAGTTTTCTAGGCATGGAAACTTCCAATTCATGTTTTTCTTCATAAGATTGTATCAAGGCATCAACGATATGTTTAGTAGACGCTTTATTTTGACTATAAGCATGAGGAGAATTTAGCACGGATTGCAACAAGGAAATACAATCAATCAAAGAGCAATTTTCATAGTTAAATTCCTTGAAATCCATAATAATGGGTTTAGCAACATCTAGGGTTTTAATTTCTTCAATCCCATTTTTATCAATTTTAGCATCGAGATCAAAAAATTCCGAATTCGAAGAATGCCTTCTAGGTAAAGGTGGATCATATTTAGTCACATCATTATCAAGATTCATATTGCAAAACAAAGATTTAATAGGCTACACATCAATAAGTTTTAGATCTTCATCTTTATTTTCATATGAACTAGAAGAACACACTTTTATAAAGGCATCTTTCTTAGCACGCATCCTAGCGGTTCTTTCTTTGCACTCATCAATGGAAATTCTCATGGCTTTGAGAGACTCATTGACATCATGCTTAGGTGGAATAGATCTAAGTTTCAAAGAATCAACATCAAGAGCAATTCTATCAACGTTCCTGGCCAACTCATCAATCTAAAGCAATTTTTCTTCAATCAAAGCATTGAAACTCTTTTGCGAAGTAATAAATTCTTTAATATATATTAGAATCAAAATCAGAGGGC
The DNA here is from genome assembly GCF_002162155.2 of Triticum dicoccoides. NCBI lineage: Eukaryota > Viridiplantae > Streptophyta > Magnoliopsida > Poales > Poaceae > Triticum > Triticum dicoccoides. The sequence continues at coordinate 251,986,204 of NC_041392.1, read as the reverse complement.
ATCTTATTATAATTTCCATAAGAATTTTTGTAGGAATAACCATAATTATTAGAGGGATTACTAGGATAAGGCCTAGGATTAAAATTTCCTCTATACGCGTTGTTACCAAAATTGTTCCTACCAGAAAAATTCACATCCATAGATTCATTATTATTCTAAATCAAAGTAGACAAGGGAATATCATTAGGATCAGAAGAAACACTTTTACTATCAAATAATTTCATAAGTTCATTCATCTTTCCACTCAAAACATTAATTTCTTATATCGCGTGCACCTTTTTATTAGTAGATCTTTCAGTATGCCATTGAGAATAATTAACCATAATATTATCTAGGAGTTTAGTAGCTTATCCTAAAGTGATTTCCATAAAAGTGCCTCCAGCGGCCGAATCTAAAAGATTTCTAGAAGCAAAATTCAATCCGGCATCAAAAAATTGTATAATCATCCACAAATTTAAACCATGAGTAGGGCAATTACGTATCATTAGTTTAATTCTCTTCCAAGCTTGTGCAACATGTTCATGATCAAGTTGCTTAAAATTCATAATATCGTTTCTAAGAGAGATGATCTTAGCGGGAGGAAAATACTTAGAGATAAGAGCATCTTTGCACTTATTCCATGAATCAATACTATTCTTAGGCAAAGACGAAAACCAAGCTTTAGCACGCTCTAAGCGAAAAAGGAAATAGCTTCAATTTAACAATATCATTATACACATCTTTCTTCTTTTGCATATCACACAAATCAACGAAGCTATTAAGATGGGTAGCGGCATCTTCACTAGGAAGGTCGGAAAACGGATCTTTCATGACAAGATTCAACAAAGCAGCATTAATTTCACAAGATTCAACATCGTTAAGAGGAGCAATCAGAGTGCTAATAAAATCATTGTTGTTGGTATTGGTGAAGTCACACAATTTAGTGTTATCTTGAGCCATCGTGACAAGCAAGCAAACTAACACACAAGCAAACAAAAAACAAGCAGGCAAAAAGAGGCAAATAGAGAAAGAGAGGGAGGATAGAGAGAGAGAGGGCGAATAAAACGGCAAGGGTGAAGTGGGGGAGAGGAAAACGAGAGGCAAATGGCAAATAATGTAATGCGGGAGATAAGGGTATGTGATGGGTACTTGGTATGTTGACTATTGCGTAGACCTCCCCGACAACGGCACCAGAAATCCTTCTTGCTACCTCTTGAGCATGCGTTGGTTTTCCCCAAAGAGGAAGGGATGATGCAGCAAAGTAGCGTAAGTATTTCCCTCGGTTTTTGAGAACCAAGGTATCAATCCAGTAGGAGGCTACGCGCTAATCACTCGTACCTGCACAAAACAAATAAATCCTCGCAACCAACGCAAATAGGGATTGTCAACCCCTACTCGGCCACTTACGAGAGTGAGATCTCATAGGTATGATAAGATAATATTTTTGGTATTTTTATGATAAAGATGCAAAGTAAAACAAAAGCAAAGTACAAGCAAAAGGAAATAACTAAGTATTGATAGATTAATATGATGAAGATAGACCCGGGGGCCATAGGTTTCACTTCTGGCTTCTCTCAAGAGCATAAGTATTCTACGGTGGGTGAACAAATTACTGTTGAGCAATTGACAGAATTGAGCATAGTTATGAGAAAATCTAGGTATGATCATGTATATATGCATCACGTCCGAGAAATGTAGACCGACTCCTGCCTGCATCTACTACTATTACTCCACTCATCGACCGCTATCCAGCATGCATCTAGAGTATTAAGTTAATGAAAACAAAGTAACGCCTTAAGCAAGATGACATGATGTAGAGGGATCAACTCATGCAATATGATGAAAACCCCATCTTGTTATCCTCGATGGCAACAATACAATACTTGCCTTGCTGCCCCTACTGTCACTGGGAAAGGACACCGCAATATTGAACCCAAAGCTAAGCACTTCTCCCATTGCAAGAAAGATCAATCTAGTAGGCCAAACCAAACTGATAATTCGAAGAGACTTGCAAAGATAACTAATCATACATGAAAGAATTCAGAGAAGATTCAAATATTGTTCAGAGATAGACTTGATCATAAACCCACAATTCATCGGTCTCAACAAACACACCGCAAAAAGAAGATTACATCGAACAGATCTCCACAAGAGAGGGGGAGAACTTTGTATTGAGATCCAAAAAGAGAGAAGAAGCCATCAAGCTACTAACTATGGACCCGTAGGTCTGAAGTAAACTACTCACACTTCATCGGAGCGGTTATGGTGTTGATGTAGAAGCCCTCCGTGATCGATGCCCCCTCCGGCGGAGCTCCGGAACAGGCCCCAAGATGGGATCTCGTGGATACAGAAAGTTGCAGCGGTGGAATTAGGGTTTTGGCTCCGTATCTGATCGTTTGGGGGTACATAGGTATATATAGGAGGAATGAGTATGTCGGTGGAGCAACAGGGGGGCCATGAGGGTGGAGGGCGCGCCTGGTGGGGGTGGGCGTGCCCCCTACCTCGTGGCATCCTCTTTTGTGTCTTGACGTAGGGTCCAAGTCTCCTGGGTCTTGTTCATTGAGAAAATCACGTTCCCGAAGGTTTCATTCCGTTTGGACTCCGTTTGATATTCCTTTTCTTCGAAACCCTAAAACAGGCAAAAAACAGCAATTCTGGGCTGGGCCTCCGGTTAATAGGTTAGTCCCAAAAATAATATAAAAGTGGATAATAAAGCCCAATAATGTCCAAAATAGTAGATAATATAGCATGGAGCAATCAAAAATTATAGATACGTTGGAGACATATCAGACGTCCTTGTCTACCACTACCAGCTGGCCACAACACCTTGCGAGCGTTTCTCCAGGTTTGTCAACTGCTCCGGCTACAGTTTCGCTGCGATGGACACCACCAACGATCCAAAAGCGCTCAAGGTTTCGGGCTTGAAATGCCCGAATCTTGTCAACATCCAGCGCGACTACAAGGTCTGGGGTAGCGACAAAAACAAGCTGAACTCCCTAGTTGACCTCGCCTTGGCCATCAGCGACCCCTACTACATGAAGATGAAGAATGAGAGCGATAAGGACAGGAACGCCTGGCACAGTGTGTGGCATAAGATACTGGCTGAACAACATGTCAAGTACGCGGCCATGGACGCGTACACATGCTACGAGATGTACAGGAGGATCGTTGATGTGAGGAACTGTCTTCTTCCTGACCCAGACGAGGGATCGAGCCACATAGTAGTGGCGGGAGCGTCACAAGAAGTAGATGACTAGACGATCGTTTCTCCTACTTTAGAATGCATGCAATTGTTTATTGAGGTGTCTGCGAATGATCTGTATAGTCACTTATGTAATTGGATGTTTATTTTAGTTATATATATACATGTTATTCTACTATAGACAGAGCAAATCGCATGGCTTATTAGCAGCAATTGTCTGTGTTATTATTGGTCTTCGCACACATTTCTGATTACAGACATGTTTGCCGTGTATCACACGCATATTGTTCAGTTGAACCGTTTCCATTGTGTTGCCTAATCACACACAGTTCATTCTAGTGAATTGTATGCTATATATCTCACACGCCTTCACCTGGCGGCCCGTTTATTTTGTTCCTCCTCATCCCAAACAGTTAATGGAACTGAACCATATGCCCTGCATCACACATGCAACTAAAATCTGAACCGTGTTTGATGCATCCGTCATCGCAAACGTTTTGCACCTTTTTTGACGTCTTTTTACACCACCGTGTGCGATTATGGCATCACACACAGTTTCGTCGAAGGGTCTCTGATCGTAGTGTCGCGTTTGGACCATCCTGCAGTAGTTAAGCCATCGAATACCTGCACAAACGAACACCAACTTGCACCCAACGTGATAAAGGGGTTGTCAATCCCTTCACGGTTATTTGCAAAGTGAGCTCTAATATAGATGGTAAATGGTAAAGTAATATTTTTGGTTTATGGAACGTAAAGTAAAAGAATGCAAAGAAAGTAAATAGGAAACTAAAATTGTAGATCGAACACTTACATGATGGAAAGTAGACCCGGGGGCATAGGTTTCACTAGAGGCTTCTCTCAAGATAGAAAATATTACGGTGGGTGAACAAATTACTGCCGAGCAATTGATAGAGAAGTGCAAAGTTATGACGATATCTAAGGAAATGATCATGAATATAGGCATCACGTCGGTGTCAAGTAGACCGAAACGATTTTGCAACTACTACTATTACTCCACACATCAACTGCTATCTGGCATGCATCTAGAGTATTAAGTTCATAAAGAATGGAGTAACGCACTAAGCAAGATGACATGATGTAGAGGAATTACCTCAAGCTTTATGATGAAAACCCCATCTTTTTATCCTCGATGGCAACAATAAAATACATGCCTTGCTGCCCCTACTGTCACTTGGAAAGGACACCGCAAGATTGAACCCAAAGCTAAGCACTTCTCCCATTGCAAGAAAAACCAATCTAGTTGGCCAAACCAAATCGATAGTTCGAAGAGAATTACAAAGATATCAAATCATGCATAAAAGAATTCAGAGGAGATTCAAATAATATTCATAGATAAGTTGATAATAAATCCATAATTCATCGGATCTTGGCAAACACACCGCACAAAAGTATTACATCGAATAGATCTCCAAGAACATCGAGGAGAACATGGTATTGAGAATCAAAGAGAGAGAACAGGCCATCTTGCTACAAGCTATGGACCCATCGGTCTGTGGTAAACTACTCATGCTTCATCGGAATGGCAATAGAGTTGATGTAGAAGCCCTCCGTGATCGAATCCCCTCCCGGCAGGGCGCGGTGGAAAAGTGGTTTTGTGGCTCCCCTCGAAGGTTTTGGCATATTTGAGAATATATAGGAAGAAGAAATAGGTCGGTGGAGTCATGAGGGGCCCACAAGGGTGGGGTGCGCGCCCTACACCCTGGGTGCACCTCGTGGCTTTCCTGACGTACACTCCAAGCCCTCTGGATGTCTTTTGGTCCAAGAAAAATCGCCGCGAAATTTTCATTCCGTTTGGACTCTGTTTGGTATTCCTTTTCTGCGAAACTCAAAAACAAGGAAAAAACAGGAACTGGCACTGGGCTCTAGGTTAATAGGTTAGTCCCAAAAATCATGTAAAATAGCACATTAATGCATATAAAACATCCAAAATAGATAATATAATAGCATGGAACAATAAAAAATTATACATACGTTGGAGACGTATCATGGTGCGACGGCAACGATGGTCGGGTGGGAGCTCAGGCGGGAGCTAGTGATCTACCCGAGGCACATATCTCGACTTGGGCTCGAGATTCCAGCCGCTTGCACCGTCCCGAGGATGTACCACTCAGTGACAAGGCTGGAATGCTAGATACGTATAGGCGTGTGCTCGTGGGAGGGAGCAACCTGCTCAACGGATACCAGTTTGCAAACATGATGTTCTCGATGTAGTTGAGCCAGTGAGCCTGGAGGCGTTCTTCCGTCGTACGTTGATGCGCGGCTCAACGGTGTGCAGCCACGTACCAGCATAGGTCAGCAACGGGGAGGCGGCATCAGTTTGGTTCCAGATGCCCAACTGACCGTTGTCGCCGTGGAGTTCGTGACTCACTCATTCGAGTTGAACCGGCCGGTGGTGGCCTGGCCGTGGCGTGGGTGCCACAGTTGGACGTCGGGGCGTTATGAGGCATAGGATGTCCATGGAAGGAAACTATGGAAATTTTGTAAAAAACTACCCACACCCCTATCCACATTTGTAAATAAGGCCTTCCCTCATTCATCCTTTTCTCCCACAAGATAAACTACTCATACAAATGCATCTTCGAATGACTTGTTATCTTTGTTGCTTGTACTGGATGGGTAGTTCTCTCTTTTGTTATGCATATTCCTTGTCCTTTGGTCATCCTCATTTATGTCACTCTTACTATGTAATAGTTGCCTATATTTAGAATGTCATTCTCGTCTGGGGCACCAGAGTCTAAGCGCTACAGATGGGTGTGTTTTGGTGGTGTAGCAAGACTTCTTATGAACTATCATGTCTTGTTGTTTATGTCAGTAGTAGTAACTAGTTGGTGTTTGAATGTTGTATATATCATTGTTTCGAACCGTTTATTGGGCCGAGTAGTAACGCAATGCCAAACAGGTCAATTATGACTCTCGGGCCGGGCTCTCAAAAGATCCTCAAAAAAGGTCGGGCTCTCAAAAAAAGAAAGAATAAGGACTCTTAGGCCGACATGTAGGCGCACTGGTGTTTTCGTGCGCTTGCGCGCCGAGAGAATATTGGCGTGTGTTCGAAATTCATGCTACCTTTTCATCCCCAATCTCCCACCCCTCCCCCACCTCTGGAATCTTGATTCCTACTCCAGTTCCCCTAAATCCCCCTCCTATACTCCATGTACTCAAGTGCACTACCATGTCGCCGGTCAACGCAGATCTCCGAGCCGGAGATCCTGAGGTCCGTCCTGCCTTCGGGCGCTGCGTGTTGTCGCTCAACAGTGTCATGGCAGTGCTTGACGACCAGTTTGCCGGCAAAGTGCTGATGGTAACCATCAATGACGACCGGCCTCCTGTCTCACTAGATGACCATGTCAAAGCTCTTGGCATTGTGCACGACATCCAAATAAGTGACTTGCTCGCCGAAGTCTATTCGCCACCGGCTGATTTCTTCGTCAGGTTCCGGACAACTTTCGACAGCAGCCGTGTGTTTGAATCTTCCCGGTGTTTGTTCTGCGATGGCGCGTTGATGAGCTTTGATCGGTGGCATCGTGGATGGGGCTCGGTGCCCTTTGAGCTTGATTTTTTGACAAAGCTTACCTTCCACGGCATGCCTTGACGTGCTTGGAACAGAAAGTCCATGAATGAGCTTATCAACGACCTTGGAGGTGAGCTTGTAAGTATGTTTGTTCCTCCAGACATTTGGACTCTGACGGTTATGGCATGGATGAAGAAGCTGTCGACCATACTGAAGGTGATTGGTGTTGAGATACCGATGCAGGAACCAGGGTTGTACTATTCATCACCACCAAGGCTACCGCGGACTATGTTAGGGATGTACCTGTATCGAGTATTCATGCATGTCGAAGAAGTGGTCAGTCCATCAATCGAAGTCCTCCTGGCACCGCTGGTGCCATGGTCCGTCGACGACATCCATTACAGGAGTCAACGTCAGACTTTACCCGTGTTGCTCAGAACGATGGATGGCACAGGGCCTACTCCATCGCGCGGCGGAGGCCACTACTTCTTTGGGAGAAGAGGCAGGGCTGCCTGCCTAGATGTGCTATAATTTGAGGTAACAACTGAATCTTGTCAGATACTAGTTAAATCCGAGCTATGGGTGTGAAGCACTGATGTGCCAGTACATTCGATTGTGACCTGTTCTATTTTTGTACATGAACTTTTTTTAGAAAGGGTTGTACGTCAACTTAATGTGCTAGCCGAACTTATTATGTTGTCTATCTATTTTCTTTGCGCAACATTTAAGATATTTTCCCGTCATTGATAAAGACGATGAACCATTATGTACGAGTTCATTGGTTCAGCATAGCCCTACCCGTAGCGATCCACTGCTTCCATCTTGATTGTGTCACATGCATGAAATTTTTGTATGCAAGTTCAGTGTGCTATGATGTTCTATATGATTGTCTCAACTATATACGCTTTTACCGAGCATCAGCAATGCATATGGCTGAAAGATGTATTTACAAGCATCGATCGATGGGTCTCTCTGACACACACACATGCACAAGTGGGACCTGTTGAATTATTTCTTCGCTCGTGACAACTTTCATTAGGTTCCACTATATAGTAACTTTTTTCTTAAGTTATTAATTGAGCTCAGTGACTTCAAAAAGTTGTGCAGAAGCCTTGTTTGGGCCTTTCTGGCATCGCCGAATGTGGTCTGAGTAGCCATGTGAAGTTGTAATGTACTACACAGGCCTTTTTTTGAACATCAGCAATGCAACTGGGCCGATAGTTGTACACAATATCCGCCTCAACTTGTTATTCTCCGCCCCGCTTGGCTGCAAATCTTTCCTAGGAGGAATGCATTAGGCTTAACAAGAAAATGAGTTTTAAGAAATAATAAATGGGATGTAATTATAAAAAGTGGGCTGTAACTATAAAAAATGCACCAAACACATAATTAGCTTAAAAATATTATTTTTGGATTTTGAAAATTTTAATTTCATTACTTGTTGCACGCACAATATTTCATTGGATTTTTACGTAATACAAATTTATTTTGAAATTATATTTAATCTGACTAGAAATTTCGGGATAAAAATATTTTGGATCCCATCAAAATGTGGGAAATTTAATTGAATTCTGTTTTGAGCGGTTGGTTGAAATTATTAATCATTGTCCTAGCAAGAAAATGGGTTGTACTTTTAACAAACTGTAAATGGGTTGTAGTAAATTCCATTAGAATTCAAAAATGGGTTGTACATTCTTACAAATCGCAAATGGGCTATATGTTCCCCGCCACATAATTTTGCTCCTACTAAGTTGACGCATACACAAGGCTTTGTCAACTTATAGTCAACACACGGTTCTAGTAGCAGTGGTCGTTGGATGTCCATCCAATGGATCTCGTGCTTCTGCTTCAATCTCGGATATTCTTGCTTCAGCCGCCCAAAAATGATTCCTCCCCTGACATCTGGGGCACACCGTTTGGGAGGTTGATCTGCGGGCCAACTAAGTTGACGTGTACCAAGGGCTTTGTCAACTTAGTCAACATAAATGATTCTAGCTGCAGTGACCATACGATGTCCATCCAACGGTCGTCGTGCTTCTTCAACCTCTGGTCTTCTTGCTCCAGCCGCCCAAACCAGCGCCGGCCGTGCCGCCTGCTCCTGCCTCCCGTGTACGGCTGTGCTGCCACCGCTGGCCATGCCATCCCTCTATACACACCCACACCTCCTGTTATTCTCCGGTGACGGCAACCTCACAGTGCAGCCGAAGCAGTCAACCCACGTACTCTCCTCCACGTGGGCATCTACTACCTCTTGAGCACTGTGTTGGTTTTCCCTTGAAAAGGAAAGGGTGATGCAGCAAAGTAGCGTAAGTATTTCCCTCGGTTTTTGAGAACCAAGGTATCAATCCAGTAGGAGATCACGCTCGAGTCCCACGCACCTACACAAACAAATAAGAACCTCGCAGCCAACACGATAAAGGGGTTGTCAATCCCTTCACGGTCACTTACGAGAGTGAGATCTGATAGATATAATAAGATAATATTTTTGGTATTTTTTATGATAAATACAAATAAACATGCAAAGTAAAATAAACGGCAAAGGAAATAACTAAGTGTTGGAAGATTAATATGATGGAAGATATGTTTCACTAGTGGCTTCTCTCAAGAGCATAATTATTACGGTGGGTAAATGAATTACTGCCGAGCAATTGATAGAATTGAGCATAGTTATGAGAATATCTAGGTATGATCATGTATATAGGCATCACGTCCGCGACAAGTAGACCGAAACGATTATGCATGTACTACTATTACTCCACACATTGACCGCTATCCACCATGCATCTAGAGTATTAAGTTCATAAGAACAAAGTAATGCTTTAAGTAAGATGACATGATGTAGAGGGATAAACTCATGCAATATGAAATAAACCCCATCTTTTTATCCTTGATGGCAACAATACAGTACGTGTCCGTTCCCTTTTTGTCACTGGGATCGAACACCGCAATATTAAACCCAAAGGTAAGCACTTCTCCCATTGCAAGAAAGATCAATCTAGTAGGCCAAACCAAACTGATAATTCGAAGAGACCTGCAAAGATAAACCAATCATACATAAAAGAATTCAGAGGAGATTCAAATATTGTTCATAGATAAACTGGACCATAAACCCACAATTCATCGGATCTCGACAAACACACCGCAAAAGAATATTACATCGAATAGATCTCCAAGAGAATTGAGGAGAACTTTGTATTGAGATCCAAAGAGAGAGAAGAAGCCATCTAGATAATAACTATGGACCTGTAGGTCTGAAGTAAACTACTCACACATCACCGGACAAGCCATGGAGTTGATGTAGAGGCCTTCCGTGATCAATGCCCCCTCCGGTGGAGCTCCGGAAAAGGCCCCGAGATGGGATCTCTCGGGTACAGAAGGTTGCGGCGGTGAATTAGGTTTTCGTGGTGCTCCTAGATGTTTTGGGGGTACGTGGATATATATAGGAGGAAGAAGTACGTCGGTGGAGCAACAAGGGGCCCATGAGGGTGGAAGGCGCGCCCCCTGCCTCGTGCCCTCCTCAATCGTTTGTTGACGCCCACTCCAAGTCTCCTGGATCACGTTTGTTGAGAAAATCACATTCCTGAAGGTTTCATTCCGTTTGGACTCCGTTTGATATTCCTTTTCTTCGAAACCCTAAAATAGGCAAAAAAAATAGCAATTTGGGATGGGCCTCCGGTTAGTAGGTTAGTCCCAAAATGATATAAAAGTGTAAAATAAAGCCCATTCACATCCAAAATAGATAATCTGATAGCATGGATCAATCAAAAATTATAGATAGGTTGGAGATGTATCAAGCATCACCAAGCTTAATTCCTGCTCGTCCTCGAGTAGGTAAATGATACAAGAAGAATTTTTGATGTGGAATGCTTTCTAACATATTTCTCAATGTAATTTTTCTTTATTGTGGCCTGAATGTTAAGATCCAAAAGATTCAAGATAAAATTTTAATATTGACATAGAAAGAATAATACTTCAAGCATACTAACTATGCAATTATGTCTTGTCAAAATAACATGGCCAAAGAAAGTTATCCCTACAAAATCATATAGTCTGGCTATTCTCTATCTTCACCACACAAAATATTTAAATCATGCACAACCCCGATGACAAGCCAAGAAATTGTTTCATAATTTTGATGTTCTCAAACTTTTTCAATCTTCACGCAGTATATGAGCGTGAGCCATGGATATAGCACTATATGTGGAATAGAATGGTGGTTGTGGAGAAGACAAAAAAGGGGGAAGATAGTTTCACATCCACTAGGTGTATCAACGGGCTATGGAGATGCCCATCAATAGATATCAATGTGAGTGAGTAAGGATTTCCATGCAACGGATGCACTAGAGCTATAAGTATATGAAAGCTCAACAAAAGAAACTAAGTGGGTGTGCATCCAACTCGCTTGCTAATGAAGACCTAGGGAAATTTGAGGAAGCCCATCATTGGAATATACAAGCCAAGTTCTATAATGAAAGATTCCCACTAGTATATGAAAGTGATAACATGAGAGACTCTCTACTATGAAGATCATGGTGCTACTTTGAAGCACGAGTGTGGTAAAAGGATAGTAACATTGTCCCTTCTCTCTTTTTCTCTCATTTTTTTATTTGGGCCTTCTTTCTTTTTTTTTCTTTTTTTGGCCTCCTTTTTTCGTCCGGAGTCTCATCCCGACTTGTGGGACAATGCTGTAATAATGATCATCATCACACTTTATTTACTTACAACTAAAGAATTATAACTCGATACTTAGAACAAAATGTGACTCTATGTGAATGCCTCCGGCGGTGTACCGGGATGTGCAATGATGCATGAGTGACATGTATGAAGAATTATGAACGGTGGCTTTGCCACAAATACGATGTCAACTACATGATCATGCAAGCAATATGACAATGATGAAGCGTGTCATAATAATGGAACGATGGAAAGTTGCATGGCAATATATCTCGGAATGGCTATGGAAATGCCATAATAGGTAGGTATGGTGGCTGTTTTGAGGAAGGTATATGGTGGGTTTACGGTACCGGCAAAAGTTGCGCGATACTAGAGAGGCGAGCAATGGTGGAAGGGTGAGAGTGTGTATAATCCATGGACTCAACATTAGTCATAAAGAACTCACATACGTATTGAAAAAATCTATTAGTTATCGAAACAAAGTATTACGCGCATGCTCCTAGGGGGATAGATTGGTATGAAAAGACCATCGCTCGTCCCCGACCGCCCCTCAAGGAAGATAATCAATAAATAAATCATGCTCCGACTTCATCACATAACGGTTCACCATACGTGCATGCTACGGGAATCACAAACTTTAACACAAGTATTTCTCAAATTCACAACTACTGAACTAGCATGACTCTAATATCACCATCTCCATATCTCAAAACAATTATCAAGTATCAAACTTCTCATAGTATTCAATGCACTTCTATGATTTTTTTATATTAAAGCAATTTCCATGTTGTTCTAAAGGACTCTCAAAATAATATAAGTGAAGCAAGAGAGATCAATTATTTCTATAAAATAAAACCACCGCCGTGCTCTAAAAGATATAAGTGAAGCACTAGAGCAAAAACTATATAACTCAAAAGATATAAGTGAAGCACATAGGGTATTATAATAAATTTCAAATCATGTGAGTCTCTCTCAAAAGGTGTGTACAGCAAGGATGATTGTGGTAAACTAAAAAGCAAAGACTCAAATCATACAAGACGCTCCAAGCAAAACACATATCATGTAGTGAATAAAAATATAGCTCCAAGTAAAGTTACCGATAGACGAAGCCGAAAGAGGGGATGCCTTCCGGGGCATTCCCAAGCTTAGGCTTTTTGGTGTCCTTGAGTTTTACCTTGGGGTGCCATGGGCATCCCCAAGATTAGCCTCTTGCCACTACTTGTTCCATAATCCATCAAATCTTTACCCAAAACTTGAAAACTTCACAACACAAAACTTAAATAGAAAATCTCGTGAGCTCCGTTAGCGAAAGAAAACAAAACACCACTTCAAGGTACTGTAATGAACTCATTCTTTATTTATATTTGTGTTAAACCTACTGTATTACAAATTCTCTATGGTTTATAAACTCTTTTACTAGCCATAGATTCATCAAAATAAGCAAACAATACACGAAAAACAGAATCTGTCAAAAACAGAACAGTCTGTAGTAATCTGTAGCTAAGGCAACTTCTGGAACCCTAAAAAATCTAAAATATATTTCTGGACGTGAGGAATTTACCTATTAATCATCTGCAAAAAGAACTAACTAAATATCACTTTCCAAATAAAAATGGAAGCAATTCTCGTGAGCACTAAAGTTTCTATTTTTTACAGCAAGATCAAAAAGACTTTCCCCAAGTCTTCCCAACGGTTATACTTGGCACAAACACTAATTAAACACAAAAAACACAACCAAAACAGAGGATAGATAAATTATTTATTACTAAACAGGAGCAAAAATCAAGGAATAAAAATAAAATTGGGTTGCCTCCCAACGAGCGCTATCGTTTAACGCACCTAGCTGGGCATAAAAGTGAAGATAGATCTAGGTATTGCCATCTTTGGTAGGTAATTCTTCAATAAGACACCTATCACTCTTACGAGTTTATTTATTTTTATTAATTATCAAACTCCTAGGCACGAAATAAATAAAATCATTTATAACAAACGGTTCCTTAATGATAGCAAAAAGATTGGGATGAACACTTATTGATTTTAAATCCGCAGTTTCCTTACTAGAGGATTCGCCCTTATTTTTAGGAACATAAACAAGCTTGGCAATTTTTGTAGGAGGATTTGGAGTATTTTTAACATAAGAAAAAGTGGACCCAAAATTGGTGATAATTCCCTCAAGTTTACCGATTCTAATAGAATCTTGATCTATTTTTTCCTTAACTATGGGTTCTTTTTCCCTAAAACTTTTCAGAGTAACTCCCACTATCGGTGTCAAAACCGGCGGATCTCGGGTAGGGGGTCCCAAACTGTGCGTCTAGGCCGGATGGTAACAGGAGGCAGGGGACACGATGTTTTACCCAGGTTCGGGCCCCCTTGATGGAGGTAAAACCCTACGTCCTGCTTGATTGATATTGATGATATGGGTAGTACAAGAGTAGATCTACCACGAGATCAGAGAGGCTAAACCCTAGAAGCTAGCCTATGGTATGATTGTATGTTGTGGTTGTTGTCCTACGGACCAAATCCCTTCGGTTTATATAGACACCGGAGAGGGTTAGGGTTACACAAGGTCGGGTACAAAGGAGGAGATATCCATATCCGTATTGCCTAGCTTGCGTTCCACGCTAAGTAGAGTCCCATCCGGACACGAGACGAAGTCTTCAATCTTGTATCTTCATAGTCTAACAGTCCGGCCAATGGAGATAGTCCGGCTGTCCGGAGACCCCCTAATCCAAGAGTCCCTCAATAGCCCCTGAACCAGGCTTCAATGACGATGAGTCCGGCACGCAGTATTGTCTTCCGCATTGCAAGGCGGGTTCCTTCTCCAAATACATCACAGAAGAATTTGAATACGAGGATAGTGTCCGACCCTGCAAAATAAGTTCCACATACCACCGTAGAGAGAATAATATTTTCGCAGATCTAATTTACAGGCTTCTTTTGGCAGCATGACGTTATGTCATGTCCCGGTGATTATTTGAACCATTTCCTTCAACCAGCCCAGCAGATAACGCGAGGCAGTTTTTCGACACGTCTCGTCAAAGCAGAGATCGTGTCCCCTTATTACGGGATTCTCATCAATACGGGCGTGGGTAAGCCAATCGTGCCATCAATTACGGCGCTTGGGGGATAAATGAGTTTTACCAGGCAAGTGGGGACGCTTAGCTTCGTCTGCCCATATAAAGGGATAAGGATTCACCTTTCTATCCACGCCTTCTTCCTCATTTGCTCATCCGTTTTCGCACACTCGAGCTCTAGCGCCCAAGTCCGCACTTCCCACCTCAACCTTCTCCAACCATGTACGGAGCGGGAGGCAGGTGGATGGTCTCCTCCGTCATGGAGGGAGACATCAAGAAACTAAGGAGAGCCGGATACCTGCCCGACGACATCGCGCACCGGCTCCCAGATGAGGGGCAGCTCATCCCCACCCCCAGGCCCCATGAGAGGGTAGTGTTCCTCACCCATTTCCTCCGCGGACTGGGATTCCCTCTCCATCCATTCGCCCAGGGGCTCATGTTCTATTACGTCCTGGATTTCCACGATCTGGCCCCGAACTTCATCCTCAACATCTCGGCGTTTATCGTCGTGTGCGAGGCCTTCCTCCGCATCAAGCCCCACTTCGGTTTATGGTTGAAGACCTTCAATGTCAAGCCGAAGGTTGTGGGTGGGCGCCAGGCGGAGTGCGGAGGCGCCATGGTGGGGAAGATGCCCAACGTAACATGGCTCGAGGGCTCCTTTGTGGAAACCATAAAGGGGTGGCAATCGGGGTGGTTCTACATCACCGAGCCGCGCGACCCTGCATGGGCAGTGGCCCCCGAGTTCGGATCTGGCATCCCCACGCGGCTCACTTCCTAGAAAGAGAAGGGCCTATCCTGGGGTAGTTTGGGAGAGCTGACCGGACTCCAAACATGTATTCAAAACATGGTGAACAAGAAGGTCAAACTTGTCAACATGGTCCAGGTCATGCTCCACCGCCGGATCCTCCCGTGCCAACAATAGGAGTTCAATTTGTGGGAGTTCGACCTGCCGCAGCACCGAACTCTGAACAGGCTCTTCGACACAACTCACGAAGATGCCTGAAGGGTGCTGTTCAAAAGTGCTGAGGTCCCCCCTCCTATTACCGAGGATCACGGATTCAGCGCCAAGCGCCAAGCCAAAGCGGCAAGCTGCTTTACCTCTAGCGGGATACTTATTTTTTATAGGTTAACTCCATGCGGGATCTAAACTCCTGTACCTTTGACAGGACTGGCAGGAGATGGCCAGATAGATCGATTCTCCGGCTCCTTTGCCCGAAGGCCCAGCAGACGCTCTTCTGGCGAAGATGTTGACTCCGGGTCCTTATACGGTGCCGGAGAAGACCAAGAAGGCCAAGGGAACCCGAAAGAGTTCCCGACGCCACGCGTCATCGGACTCACCGTCCGATGACTCTGCGGCGCACTCCTCCCCCGAAGATGAGGAAGAAGAAGAAGATGCTCCCCCTCCTGCTAGGGGAGATAAGAAAAGGAAGGCAGCCCTAACTGGGGGCCGAAGGGTCCAAGAAGGGAAGGACTCTCCTTCCGGACAGCTCCACCGCCGCCGACGACGACGAAGACGAGTCGTTGCCCAGGGCCAAGCCCCTGGGGAGATCATAAGTATTCGGATACTAGAGTAACTCGTAGCATTCCTTTGTCGCACTGCTTTTCCTAACGTCGAACATGATTATGCAGGCCGCCGCGAACCAGCATCGATGTATCATCGGACGGCTCCCTGGGCTCGTTGGACATGGATAGAGATCTAGTCCCGACCGCCACCTCCCCTCATCCTGCTGACGATGCCGAGGTGCTGTCTCAAGAGGCACCGGGTCGAGGGGAGACAGTCCTGGAGGCGCCTCAAGGCGACTTTCCTGACTCCGGGAGCCGAGGGGACGAGGCCCCTGAGAGCTCCGAGTTCGGCCCTCAGCCGAACACCGCGCCGGACCCTCCAGCGGTTCCAGGCTCGGGCAGGCGGCCTCTTTCTAAGAGGGGCAAGACGCCTGTGCCGGTGACCTCTATCCATCCAGAGGCGCCGGACAATCTGCTGGAAGCACTTCGCAGTGCTTCCATCAACGAGGAGCACCGCACTATCATGAGTGCGGTGATCCAGAAGGTTCAGTCCGCCAAGAGCGGATTGACTGAAGCCTGTGCCAGCCTTCTAACAGGCTTTGACGTAAGTGTTTTAAAATGTAGTAGAAATATTACCGCATAGACAGTAGCCCCTGATGCTTTGTTCGGTGTTCACAAAGAAAAGCCGAACAGAGGATCAAATAGTATCACAGGAGTCTAATATAATTATGTCAATATGCATATGCAGGCTTCACTGTTGGCGTCCGCCGCACTGACTGCGGAGGTCGCCGTACTAAAGCAGGACCTCGAGGGATCCAGGAAAGAGCTCGGCCTTGCCAAGAGGCAGCTCGAGGAGAACAAGGGTAAGTAATACCCTGTCTATAGATATGTATATATAAAAGAAGACGCGATTGCAAAATGACAGGATCAACGTATATTTGCCAGGGGCCACGACCGAGGTGGCGACCCTGAAGCAAGCGCTAACCAAGGCCGAATATATAGCGGCCAAGGAGCGCACCGAGCGAGAGAAGCACGAGGCTCGGGTGGGCGAGGTGCAGCAAGAGCTCCAGGCTCTCGTGGCGAAGCACAAGGCGTTGGAGCTTGACTCAAAGACGCGGGAGTCTGAGCTTGCTGCGGCCCTCGAGAGCGCAAAAAGTGCCAAGGCCGAAGCCCAAAAGGCCCTCCAGGAGATCGATGCGATGAAGAATATAGCGGCAGGTAAGGCTTTCTATATGCAAAGCAAGCATGTAAAAGTAAATTACCGATTACTTACCCGAATCCAGAGCTCTCTAGGAGCGTTCGCAGATTTGCCCCGCAGCGTGTCCGATGCCGCACAATTTTACCAGGCCGAGGACGGAAGCTCAATGGAGAAGCTGTTCTGGTCTCAGTATGCTGAGGCCGAACACCCGATGCCAATGAGCGACCAGCTGAAGCAGATGGTCGAGCTACATAAGGCGGCCGATCTGGCCATGAGGAGCTTTATAGTCCGGCTGTGGCCTGGCGACGCCCTTCCGAACAGCTTCTTCGGCTTGGTGAGGCGGCTTGTGGATGCCTGCCCTCGGCTGGAGGTCGTCAAGCGATCTGTCTGCATTGAAGGTGCACGCCGGGATTTCGCCCGTGTGAAATTGCAGTGGGTCAAGCTGAATGCCATGAAGCTGATCAAGGTGGGGCCGCCGGGGGGCAAGGAGTACCGCCACCCTGAGATGTACTACGAGGGTGTTCTGTCGGGTGCCCGTCTCATAGCAGACGAGTGTTCCAAAGATGTAATATTTGAGTGACACTTTCTCGTTTTATCCTGTATTTATGAAAACTTGTTTCATATGCGCTTTGCAACGCTTGTTTGAATTTAAAATATTACCTTCTGTTTGGCTATTTATCCAATCTGAGAGATGGCTAGTCCTCGGCTTCTGCCCCCATGCCACGAGTGCTGTGGTGTTCGGGATAAACCTGAGCACTCTTGTTCCCATGTTTGGGTCCTTCGAGGGAGGTGCTCAGCACAGCGAACAAGGCAACTGGACTAATAATGCTTTATCACTCTCACTTAGCCATAGAATTCTATAATTTTAAATTTCGGCGAAGCCCTTGGTATTCGGAAGGCCGAATTTGGGGCGTGATACACGCCTTTAAGCCGGACAGGGCCGGCCCCTCGCTCTAAGCGGCATAAGTCTTTAGGGACTCGAAAACCTCGCCGAACAGCGACCAGTCTCTCACCTTATCATGACAGCCAATTTTAGCTTTTTCTACTGAGGTGCTGAACCCAGCAGAACCGGGGCACAATCGCAGTAGTTCTCCCAGCGCGACCTTAGCCGATACAGCAGGACGTAAGGTACCAAAACATAGGAGCCGGGCAAACCCAACATTTGACCAAAGACATGATTCGGAGCTGATGCACATAATGCTATAAGTTCGGGGTGCCGCACTTGTGGAAGTGTTCGGACTTTTCACACCGTATTGTGAGGTACGTAAGCCCCTGGTGTGTTAGCCATACCAAGGTGTACAGTTCCAAGGCATCATTAATGAACACACACACACACATATATATATATATATAACAGGAATGCAACAATAGTCGTAATGTCATGCATTGTTTATTAAAAAATTGTGTTAAAGCAGAGTGATACAGATAGTGCGATAAGAAAAGAGTAGGACTATGTCCCTTCCAAGGGCAAGCTGATGAATGATATTAAATCGAATATTTCGCTCGTTACTGTAATCCACCTAGGAATTCCGTGGTATGACATAGCTGTCTGCCTCCTTGGTTGCTGCATCATGTGTTCGGCAATAGTGCTGCCGGATAGTGTTTCCAGTGATTAAGGTCCTGAAAAAAGGAAGAAAAATAACCAAACGGGAAGCCCCTAGTGCGGTTTAGGCCGCGTCTTGGGGCGTGCCGCAGTTGTGCCCCCCTCCCCACCTGTGCCCATGGTATTTTTAATGCGTAATTATGTACGCGCGGCACGAGTTTCGCCGTTAGGCTGGAATTGGGGTGGCGGCCTTATTGCTACGCAAGCTCAGATCGCGCCAGGTGGTCTATTTGCCGATTGCCCCGAGCGCGCTTGAAGGTGTCCGGGCTTTGAAGCGCCGAACTGGTTGATTGCCTTGAGAGGCTGCTTTGCGCTTCTGCTGCGAGGGCCACGGTGTGCTCCTCTGTTCGAAGAGAGTGCTCTGTGTTTCCATTGACTGTAATAACTCCGCGAGGTCCTGGCATCTTGAGCTTGAGGTATGCATAATGCGGTACCGCATTGAATCTAGCATATGCGGTTCGCCCGAGCAGCGCGTGATAACCACTGCGGAACGGGACTATATCAAAGATTAACTCTTCGCTTCGGAAATTATCTAGGGATCCGAAGACCACTTCCAGTGTAATTGAGCCTCTGTAGTGGGCCTCCACACCTGGAATGACGCCTTTAAAGGTCGTTTTTGTGGGTTTGATCCTTGAGGGGTCTATACCCATTTTGCGCACTGTGTCCTGATAAAGCAGGTTCAGGCTGCTGCCGACATCCATAAGGACTCGAGTGAGGTGGAATCTGTCAATGATTGGGTCTAGGACCAGTGCGGCGAATCCTCCATGACGGATACTAGTGGGATGGTCCCTGCGATCGAAGGTGATCGGATAGGAGGACCAAGGGTTGAATTTTGGGGCGATTGGCTCCAACACATATACGTCCCTGAGCGCATGCTTCCGCTCCTTCTTGGGGATGTGGGTTGCGTATATCATGTTCACCGTCCGCACTTGCGGGGGAAACCTCTTCTGTCCTCTATTGTGCGGCTGCTGGGGCTCCTCCTCGTCGTCGCTATGCGGCCCCTTGTCCTTGTTTTTCGGCAATTAACTTGCCGGCCTGCTTGAACACCCAACAATCCCTATTGGTGTGATTGCCTGGCTTGTCTGGGGTGCCGTGTATTTGACACGAGCGATCGAGTATATGGTCCAAGCTGGACGGACCCGGCGTACTTTGTTTGAATGGCTTTTTCCGCTGACCGGGTTTAGAGCCTTTGAATCCGGCATTGACTGCCGTATCCTCAGTATTTTCGCTGTTAATGCAGCGCTTATGTTTGTTGCGACATGACCTGCTATTGCCGTCCTTGGTATCTGAGGTACGATGGTTCTTTGATATGTTATTACTGCGAGCCAGCCAGCTGTTTTCTCCCGCACAAAAGCGGGTCATGAGCATCGTGAGAGCTGCCATAGATTTCGGCTTTTCCTGACCAAGGTGCCGAGCTAGCCACTCGTCTCGGATGTTGTGTTTGAAAGCCGCTAAGGCCTCCACATCCGGACAGATGACGATTTGATTTTTCTTTGTAAGGAACCGAGTCCAGAATTGCCTGGCCGACTCTTCTGGCTGTTGAATTATGTGGCTCAAGTCATCGGCGTCTGGTGGTCGCACATAAGTGCCCTGAAAGTTGTCGAGGAATGCGGCTTCCAGATCTTCCCAACAGCTAATGGAGTCCACTGGCAAGCTGTTAAGCCAATGTCGCGCTGGTCCTTTGAGCTTTAGTGGGAGGTATTTGATGGCGTGTAAGTCATCACCGCGGGCCATGTGGATGTGGAGGAGGAAATCCTCAATGCATACTGCAGAATCTATTGTGCCATCATATGATTCAATATTTACAAGTTTGAAACCTTCTAGGAATTGATGTTACATTACTTCGTCTGTGAAGCATAAGGGGTGTGCGGCGCCTCTGTATTGAGCTATATCGCGACGCAGCTCGAATGGGTCTTGCCCGCTGTGTTCGGCCCGACCGGATTTGCTTTTACTATATCCGGCGTGACGTTTATCGTCTCGCAGAGTGGTGCACCGTCGTGATCCGTAGATCGATCTTGCATGTTTTGCTTTTTCCTTCAATATGTCTCGCAGGTCTGGCGTATCTCCCCATGATTTTTTATTTGAATGGCGTCGGGGTGGAGGCTGAGTTTTTGGCTGGAATGCCTCTCTATCGCGGCCACGAGGTGGCCGATCAGCCGTATCATACACTTCTTCCACCAATCGGGGTAGTAACCTGCACTTTGGGTAATTCTTGGAGGGGCGCTCGAGTTTATATTCCTCGCCGTGAGGACTTCAGTCCATCTGTCAGCTAGCAGATCTTGATTAGCTTGAAGCTGCTCCTACTTTTTCTTTAGGCTATTTGCCGTGGCCATAAGCCGGCGCTTGAAGCGCTCTTGTTTGACGGGATCCTCTGGTACGGCGAATTCATTGTCGCCGAGGCTTGCCTTGTCTTCGGAGGGGGCATGTAATTGTCACCCTCCTCCTCTCCGTCTGCTGCTCTCTCAGGAGAGCTGGCTCCTTCATCCTCCTGCTCTAAATCATGCTGGAGGAGATTGTTTTTGTCTTCGGCACTATCCGAAGTGTTATTATCTCCTGTGCCGGTATCACCACTTTTTCTTTGGCGGGACTTAGAGTGGCGCCGCTGACGTCGGCGCTTGGGTTGCTTCTTGGAGGGTTCATCCTCCGCTATCTCATCGCCATTGCCTTCGTTGGGTGTATCCACCATGTATATGTCATATGACGAGGTGGTTTTCCAGTGCCCTATAGGCGCTGGTTCATGTTCGTCTCCTACATTGTCGTCCATACCGTCGATGTCTTCGGAGTCGAAGTCGAGCATGTCGGTTAAATCATCGACAGTGGCTACAAAGTGGGTGGTGGGTGGGCGTCGAATTTCTTCGTCGTCCGCATCCCAATCATGTTGGCCATAATTCAGCCAGGGCTCTCCTGACAAAGAGAGAGACCTTAGTGAATTCAGAATGTCGCCGAAGGGCGAGTGCTGAAATATATCCGTGGCGGTGAATTCCATGATTGGCGCCATATCGGATTCAATTGGCAGGGGCGCGGACAGTTCGGAGTTCGGATAAGAGTCCGGTACCTTGGAGTCACGGGTTTCGCAGAGGATTAGACTGGTGTTTGGCTCGGTCGCCGTTGAAACTGCAGCCCCTGAGGCGGTGTCTAGCCACCCGTCCTCGATTGGTGCAGTTGGCTCCGAGCTAAGGATCGGAGCTGATGCGGGCGCGGCCTCTGGGGTACTATTCGGCGGCAGACCTAGGTCATACCCGTTGTGACAGTGCAGCGCGCCCGGCTGTAGCTCGAATCCGTAGAAGATCAAGTCTCCGCGGATGTCAGCCATGTAGTTCAAACTTCCAAATCTGACCTGACGGCCAGGGGCGTAGCTTTCAATCTGCTCCAGATGGCCAAGCGAATTAGCCCGCAGTGCAAAGCCGCCGAATATGAAGATCTGTCCGGGGAGAAAAGTCTTACCCTGGACCGCATCGCTATCGATGATAGTAGGAGCCATCAAGCCTAACGGCGACGACACAGAGGAACTCTCAATGAAAGCACTAATGTCGGTGTCAAAACCGGCGGATCTCGGGTAGGGGGTCCCGAACTGTGCGTCTAGGCCAGATGGTAACAGGAGGTAGGGGACACGATGTTTTACCCAGGTTCAGGCCCTCTTGATGGAGGTAAAACCCTATGTCCTGCTTGATTGATATTGATGATATGGGTAGTACAAGAGTAGATCTACCACGAGATCAAAGAGGCTAAACCCTAGAAGCTAGCCTATGGTATGATTGTATGTTGCGGTTGTTGTCCTACAGACTAAAACCCTTCGGTTTATATAGACACCGAAGAGGGTTAGGGTTACACAAGGTCGGTTACAAAGGAGGAGATATCCATATCCGTATTGCCTAGCTTGCCTTCTATGCTAAGTAGAGTCCCATCCGGACACGAGACGAAGTCTTCAATCTTGTATCTTCATAGTCTAACAGTCCGGCCAATGGAGGTAGTCCGACTGTCCGGAGTCCCCCTAATCCAGGACTCCCTCACCCACCTTAGATCCATATTGGGTAATTTGGTTGTGGATCTTTTTATCCAACTTCTCAATCAACTCTACAGTAGCAACTTTATTCTCAATAATTTCAAGCCTTTGCATCACATGTTCCAAAGTTAACATAGTTCCATTAACCAAAAGAGGTGGTGAGCCAAACAAATCTATCATAGCATTATAAGAATCAAAAGTATGGTACCCAAGAAATTCCCTCCAGTAATGGTATCCAGAATATATCTACACCAAGGAGTAGCGCCCACATAAAAATTGCGGAGAAGAACGGAAGTAGATTGCTTCATGGTAGATCTATTTTGAGCATTGCAAATTCTATACCAAGCGTCTTTTAGATTTTCTCCCTCCCTTTTCTTAAAAAGAACTTCATTCTCGGGAGATAACGGAAAAGATAGAGGACTAGCCATAATGACAAGGTCAGCAAGAAAGCAACGAATGGAAAAGAGAGGGCGAATAAAACGGCAAGGGTGAAGTGGGGGAGAGGAAAACGAGAGGCAGATGGCAAATAATGTATTGCGGGGGATAAGAGTTTGTGATGGGTACTTGGTATGTCTTGACTTGTGCATAGACTCCGGCAACGGTGCCAGCAATGGCTCATGTTAGGAGTCAAATCTTGACTTGACTTGGCGCGAATCTCCCCGGCAACGGCGCCAGAAATCCTTCTTGCTACCTCTTGAGCACTACGTTGGTTTTCCCTTGAAGAGGAAAGGGAGATGCAGCAAAGTAGCTTAAGTATTTCCCTCAGTTTTTGAGAACCAAGGTATCAATCCAATAGGAGATCTCGCTCGAGTCCCATGCACCTACACAAAAAAATAAGAACCTCGCAACCAACACGATAAAGGGGCTGTCAATCCCTTCACGGTCACTTACGAGAGTGAGATCTGATAGAAATGATAAGATAATATTTTTGGTGTTTTTTATGATAAAGAGAAATAAAGATGCAAAGTAAAATAAACGGCAAAGGAAATAACTAATTGTTGGAAGATTAATATGATGGATGATAGACCCGGGGGCCATAGGTTTCACTAGTGTTTTCTCTCAAGAGCATAAGTATTACGGTGGGTAAACGAATTACTGCCGAGCAATTGATAGAATTGAGCATAGTTATGAGAATATCTAGGTATGATCATGTATATAGGCATCACTTCTGCGACAAGTAGACTGAAACGATTCTGCATCTACTACTATTACTCCACACATTGACCGCTATCCACCATGCATCTAGAGTATTAAGTTCAAAAGAACAGAGTAATGCTTTAAGTAAGATGACATGATGTAGAGGGATAAACTCATGTAATATGATATAGACCCCATCTTTTAATCCTCGATGGCAACAATACAATACGTGTCGGTTCCCTTTCTGTCATTGGGATCGAACACCGCAAGATTGAACCCAAATCTAAGCACTTCTCCCATTGCAAGAAAGATAAATCTAGTAGGCCAAACAAAACTGATAATTCGAAGAGACTTGCAAAGATAAACCAATCATACATAAAAGAATTCAGAGGAGATTCAAATATTGTTCATAGATAATCTGGATCATAAACCCACAATTCATCGGATCTCGACAAACACACCGCAAAAGAAGATTACATCGAATAGATCTCCAAGAGAATCGAGGAGAACTTTGTATTGAGATCCAAAGAGAGAGAAGAAGCCATCTAGCTAATAACTATGGACCCGCAGGTCTGAAGTAAACTACTCACACATCACTAGAGAAGCCATGGAGTTGATGTAGAGGCCCTCCGTGATCAATGCCCCCTCCAGCGGAGCTCCGGAAAAGGCCCCGAGATGGGATCTCTCGGGTACAGAAGGTTGCAGCGGTGGAATTAGGTTTTCGTGGTGCTCCTCAATGTTTGGGGGGTACGTGGATATATATAGAACGAAGAAGTACGTCGGTGGAGCAACGAGGGCCCCACGAGGGTGGAAGGCGCACCCAGGGGGTAGGCATGCCCCTTGCCTCGTGCCCTCCTCAATCGTTTCTTGACGTCCACTCCAAATCTCCTGGATCACGTTTGTTGAGAAAATCACATTCCCGAAGGTTTCATTCCGTTTGATATTCCTTTCCTTCGAAACCCTAAAATAGGCAAAAAAACAGCAATTTGGGTTGGGCCTCCGGTTAGTAGGTTAGTCCCAAAAATGATATAAAAGTGTAAAATAAAGCCCATTAACATCCAAAATAGATAATATAATAGCATGGAGCACTCAAAAATAATAGATACGTTGGAGACATATCAACATCCACTGCCGCGTCTTCCCCGGCTCTGCCTCATTCCCTTCCTGGGCCTTGCTGTCGTCCACCGCCTTCATGCTCTAGGCGCGGAATGGTCAACGTGGTCAATGATATGTCTCCAACGTATCTATAATTTTTGATTGCTCCATGCTATATTATCTACTGTTTTAGGCAATATTGGGCTTTATTATCCGCTTTTATATTATTTTTGGGACTAACCTATTAACCGGAGGCCCAGCCCAGATTTGTTGTTTTATGCCTATTTCAGTGTTTTGAAGAAAAGGAATATCAGACGGAGTCGAAATGGAAAGAAATCAACTAGAGAAGTTATTTTTGGAACGAAAGCCACCCGATGGACTTGGACCCCACGTCAAGGAAGGAACGAGGAAGCCACGAGGGTGGGGGGCGCGCCCACCCCCCTAGGGCGTGCCCCCTGCCTCGTGTGGCCCTCGTGGCTCCCCTGACGTACTTCTTCTGCCTATATAACTCCACGTATCCTAAAACTTCCAGAACGGAGAATAGATCGGTTGTTTCGCCGCCAGAAGCCTCCGTAGCCACCGAAAGCCAATCTAGACCCGTTCCGGCACCCTGCTGGAGGGGGCAATCCTTCTCCGGTGGCCATCTTCATCATCCCGGCGCTCTCCATGACGAGGAGGGAGTAGTTTACCCTCGGGGCTGAGGGTATGTACCAGTAGCAATGTGTTTGATCTCTCTCTCTCTCTCTCGTGTTCTTGATTTGGCACGATCTTGATGTATCGCGAGCTTTGCTATTATAATTGGATCTTATGTTTCTCCTCCCCCTCTACTCTCTTGTAATGAATTGAGTTTTCCCTTTGGAGTTATCTTATCGGATTGAGTCTTTAAAGATTTGAGAACACTTGATGTATGTCTTGCCCTGCGTATCTGTGGTGACAATCGGACACCACATGATGCACTTGATGTATGTTTTGGTGATCAACTTGCGGGTTTCGTGACATTGGGAACCTATGCACAGGGGTTGGCACACGTTTTCGTCATGATTCTCCGGTAGAAACTTTGGGCACTCTTTGAGGTCCTCTGTGTTGGTTGAATAGATGAATCAGAGATTGTGTGATGCATATCGTATAATCATACCCACGTATACTTGAGGTGACATTGGAGTATCTAGGTGACATTAGGGTTTTGGTTGATTTGTGTCTTAAGGTGTTATTCTAGTACGAACTCTAGGGCTGTTTGTGACACTTATAGAAATAGCCCACTGGATTGATTGGAAAGAATAACTTTGAGGTGGTTTCGTACCCTACCATAATCTCTTCGTTCGTTCTCCGCTATTAGTGACTTTGGAGTGACTCGTTGTTGCATGTTGAGGGATAGTTATATGATACAATTATGTTAGTATTGTTGAGGGAACTTACACTAGCGAAAGTATGAACCCTAGGCCTTGTTTCCTAGCATTGCAATATCGTTTACGCTCACTTTTATCACTTGCTACCTTGCTGTTTTTATTATTTCAGATTACAAATACCTTTATCTACTATCCATATACCACTTGTATCACCATCTCTTCGCCTAACTAGTTCACCTATACAATTTACCATTGTATTGGGTGTGTTGGGGACACAAGAGACTTTTTGTTATTTGATTGCAGGGTTGCTTGAGAGAGACCATCTTCATCCTACGCCTCCTACGGATTGATAAACCTTAGGTCATTCACTTGAGGGAAATTTGCTACTGTCCTACAAACCTCTGCACTTGGAGGCCCAACAACGTCTACAAGAAGAAGGTTGTGTAGTAGACATCAATTATCAGGTACTTTCGTTTCTTGGTAACGATTCTAATGTTCATGAGAATATGATGCTGCCTAAATGGGATACATTTGTTTTGCTTACAAATGAAGGGCCTAGCATGGACAAGAAAGATGAACCTTGGAGCAAGTTCAAGCATGGAGATGATGGCATGCGCAAGGGGAACAAGAACGGAGTTACAAGTGATGATTCTAGGACTCTGAAGCCACCATAATGGGTGCATGAAGCATGGGACGAAATATACAAGATGCCACTTCATAAATTTCGTCCAGAGGCTATTCTAGGTGCTGCGTCACCTTATTATTGGGCCAGGCCCATGTATTTTCGAAGTACTTAAGTATAGGTTGTTTTTAGAGTCCGTATGTGTGGGGAAACAAGAGCTAGGGTTGGTTTCGGACCCCTCCACCGAGGGCCACGAAATTCCCCCTCTCTCCTCCATATATACAGCCTTAGGGCATCGGTTAGACTTTGGGTTTTGTTTAGATTAAATGTTCGCCATAGCTGCAACTTCGCGTACTTCGTTTGTGTCCAACGACCAGACCAAGACGTCACAGAACCCTACCTTGATCAATAAAGCTTTCATCTTATATTCGCAATATCCAGATTGCAATCTCAGTTTCTTGCTTGTTCTACGTTTGCTCGCAGGAAACAGACCCTCGTGGTCAGGTTGATTGTGCTCCAGTGTGGTCAATAACCGCTCGGAAGTTGGTTTAGCGATTGCTAAGGCGCGACGTCTCGCACGTTCGTAGTCGGATCGTCAAGGTCGACTCCCACAGAAACGATAGCCACCATCTCATCGAAACATCGGGACACCTTTGCCTCAATCACATTTAAATGATGATAATACAGGGGAGTAATGGCGGCTTAATTAAGGGCTAATGTCATATAAGGAAAAGTAAGTCGGCACAGTAAGCCGCCACGACTACAGATATTTGAAGAAAGCAATTTCAGCTAAGTATGGAGACAAACAGGTTTTATAACTTCTGGATACTTCTATGGATCAAATGGCCGTTCAAAAATGAGAAACTTCCTGGACCTAAAAATACAGCCCAGATGAGTTCATCAGCTCTAAGAAGATATCTGTGCAAAGGAAAGGGATCTACTAACATCTAAAATGGATGTAAAACCACTGCCGCATGAGCTAAGTATTCCTTTCCGATCAAGAGAGGCTGTGGAGGAAGAACTACCAGAAAAGTTCATGATGAACAGTGAAGAACACCGATGAAATCGCAAACCCTATTGTAGATCTAAAAAGTTTGAGAAGGCGAGACTTACGGATGCGGATCAGTTGCGGAGGGTCGTCGCCGTTTCTATGGACAACTCAGGGTGATGCAGCGGCCAAGCTTGAGGACGACGATGAGCGCTGCGGCGACGGCGGAGCTCGAGCAGCAGCGGAGGTTGCGAGAGGAAGAAGATGAAGAAGAGAGGAGAATGTGAAAAACCGGCCACGTGCCTATTTATAAGGGAAAAAACAAACAGGCGGGCGCGAAAATCGAGGAAGACCCAAATAATGGTTATCAAACTGGATGGACGCCTCGATTCTCGGAAGGCATTAAAGATGAAGATCCATTGGGAGATGACATCATAAAAGTTTTTCATGTTTTGCAGAGATGACATCATGGCAGGTTACAAAAAACTCTATGAGGATAAGAAGATGGATTTTGTCTAATTATTGAAGATTGACAAGGAACAAAGTTCAAAGTCAACCTGGGGCCTAATGTTGGGGATATAACTACCAGTTATGACCCGCCCAAGAGGGGCCGGGTCAGCCTTAATGGCGGGTCATGAAGGAAGCCTAGTAAACACTCAAGGTGATAGTTTATTAAACCTTATAGAAGGCCTAAAGGCCCGGAGGTGGCTTAAGGCCCAATATTGTAAACCGCCGTATGTAAGGAAACACTTGTAAGAAAAGGCATGTAAAAGAAGTCACCGAGCCGGACACATTTTATGAGCCGGCCGGGACTCTGTAGGCCACCAGGTGTCAAACCATGTATATAAGGGGACGACCCGGTGGCGGCTTAGGGAGAAGAGAAGAGAGATCGATAACCAAGCCGGCGAGTTGAGCCTCTTGGTGATCAAAACCTCAGCAATACCAACCCCAACTAGACGTTGGCTTTTACCTTCATCGTAAGGGGCCGAACTAGTATAAAACCCTCTCGTGTCCTTTGTCCCGATTAACCCCTTTCAGCTTCCTAGTTGTGATGGCCCTACGACTAAGTCCTTCCGCTAGGACATCTGCCATGACAATTCCACGATAACTTTGATATTATTACCTCCATATCTCAAAACAATCATCAAGCATCAAACTTCTCTTAGTATTCAAAACACTCATAAGAAAATTTTGCTAATCTTGAATACCTAGCATATTAGGATTTTAAGCAAATTACCATGCTATTTAAGACTCTCAAAATAATCTAAGTGAAGCATGAGAGATCAATAGTTTCTATAAAACAAATCCACCACCGTGCTCTAAAAGATATAAGTGAAGTACTAGAGCAAAACTAAATAACTCAAAACATATAAGTGAAGCACATAGAGTATTCTAACAAATTCCAAATCATGTATGGATATCTCAAAAGGTGTGTACAGCAAGGATTATTGTGGTAAACTAAAAAGTAAAGACTCAAATCATACAAGACGCTCCAAGCAAAACACATATCATGTGGCGAATAAAAATATAGCTCCAAGTAAAGTTACCGATAGAAGTAGACTAAAGAGGGGATGCCTTCCGGGGCATCCCCAAGCTTTCGCTTTTAGGTGTCCTTAGATTACCTTGGGGGTGCCATGGGCATCCCCAAGCTTAGGCTCTTGCCACTCCTTGTTCCATAATCCATCAAATCTTTACCCAAAACTTGAGAACTCCACAACACAAAACTTAAAGTAGGAAATCTCGTGAGCTCCGTTAGCGAAAGAAAACAAAAGACCACTTCAAGGTACTGTAATGAAAAAATTCTTTATTTATATTTGTGTTAAACCTACTGTATTCCAACTTCTCTATGGTTTATAAACTATTTTACTAGCCATAGATTCATCAAAATAAACAAACAACACACGAAAAACAGAATCTATCAAAAACAGAACAGTCTGTAGTAATCTGTAGCTAGCACAAGATCTAGAACCCCAAAAATTATAAAATAAAGGTCTGGACGTGAGGAATTTATCTATTAATCATCTTCAAAAATAATTAACTAAATAGCACTTTCCAAATAAAAATGACAGCAGTTCTCGTGAGCGCTAAAGTTTATGTTTTGTGCCGCAAGATCAACAAGACTTTCCCCAAGTCTTCCCAACGGTTCTACTTGGGAAAAACACTAGTTAAACACAAAAAACACAACAAAAACATAGGATAGATAAATTATTTATTACTAAACATGAGAAAAAAGCAAGGAATAAAAATAAAATTGGGTTGCCTCCCAACAAGCGCTATCGTTTAACGCCTCTAGCTAGGCATAACAAGCAAGGATAGATCTAGGTATGGCCATCTTTGGTAGGAAATCCATAAGTGGCTCTCATAATAGATTCATAAGGTAATTTAATTTTATTTCTAGGGAAGTGTTCCATGCCTTTCCTTAACAGAAATTGGAATCTAATATTTCCTTCCTTCATATCAATAATTGCACCAATCGTTCTAAGGAAAGGTCTACCAAGAATAATAGGACATGAAGGATTGCAATCTATGTCAAGAACAATAAAATCTACAGGCACATAATTCCTATTTGCAACAATAACAACATCATTAATTCTTCCCATAGGTTTCTTAATAGTGGAATCCGCAAGGTGCAAGTTTAGAGAGCAATCATCAAAATCACGAAAACTTAACAAATCACACAAAGTCTTCGGAATCGTGGAAACACTAGCACCCAAATCACATAAAGCATAGAATTCATGATCTTTAATTTTAATTTTAATAGTTCGTTCCCACTCATCATAAAGTTTTCTAGGCATGGAAACTTCCAATTCAAGTTTTTCTTCATAAGATTGCATCAAGGCATCAACGATATGTTTAGTAGACGCTTTATTTTGACTATAAGCATGAGGAGAATTTAGCACGGATTGCAACAAGGAAATACAATCAATCAAAGAGCAATTTTCATAGTTAAATTACTTGAAATCCATAATAATGGGTTTAGCAACATCTAGGGTTTTAATTTCTTCAATCCCATTTTTATCAATTTTAGCATCGAGATCAAAAAATTCCGAATTCGAAGAACGCCATCTAGGTAAAGGTGGATCATATTTAGTCCCATCATTATCAAGATTCATATTGCAAAACAAAGATTTAATAGGCGACACATCAATAACTTTTAGATATTCATCTTTATTTTCATATGAACTAGAAGAACACACTTTTATAAAGGCATATTTCTTAGCACGCATCCTAGTGGTTCTTTGTTTGCACTCATCAATGGAAATTCTCATGGCTTTGAGAGACTCATTGATATCATACTTAGGTGGAATAGATCTAAGTTTCAAAGAATCAACAGCAAGAGCAATTCTATCAACATTCCTGGCCAACTCATCAATCTAAAGCAATTTTTCTTCAATCAAAGCATTGAAACTCTTTTGTGAAGTAATAAATTCTTTAATATTAAATTCAAAATCAGAGGGCATCTTATTATAATTTCCATAAGAATTTTTGTAGGAATAACCATAATTATTAGAGGGATTACTAGGATAAGGCCTAGGATTAAAATTTCCTCTATACGCGTTGTTACCAAAATTGTTCCTACCAACAAAATTCACATCCATATATTCATTATTATTCTAAATCAAAGTAGACAAGGGAATATCATTAGGATCAGAAGAAACACTTTTACTAGCAAATAATTTCATAAGTTCATCCATCTTTCCACTCAAAACATTAAGTTCTTATATCGCATGCACCTTTTTATTAGTAGATCTTTCAGTATGCCATTGAGAATAATTAACCATAATATTATCTAGGAGTTTAGTAGCTTCTCCTAAAGTGATTTCCATAAAAGTGCCTCCCACGGCCTAATCTAAAAGATTTCTAGAAGCAAAATTCAATCCGGCATAAAATTTTTGTATAATCATCCACAAATTTAAACCATGAGTAGGGCAATTACGTATCATTAGTTCAATTCTCTCCCAAGCTTGTGCAACATGTTCATGATCAAGTTGCTTAAAATTCATATATCGTTTCTAAGAGAGATAATCTTAGCGGGAGGAAAATACTTAGAGATAAGAGCATCTTTGCACTTATTCCATGAATAAATAGTATTCTTAGGCAAAGACGAAAACCAAGCTTTAGCATGCTCTAAGAGAAAAAGGAAATAGCTTCAATTTAACAATATCATTATACACATCTTTATTCTTTTGCATATCACACAAATCAACGAAGCTATTAAGATGGGTGGCGGCATCTTCACTAGGAAGGTCGGAAAACAGATCTTTCATTACAAGATTCAACAAAGCAGCATTAATTTCACAAGATTCAGCATCGTTAAGAGGAGCAATCGGAGTGCTAATAAAATCAATGTTGTTGGTATTGGTGAAGTCACACAATTTAGTGTTATCTTGAGCCATCGTGACAAGCAAGCAAACTAACACACAAGCAAACAAAAAACAAGCGGGCAAAAAGAGGTAAATAGAGAAAGAGAGGGAGGATAGAGAGAGAGGGCGAATAAAATGGCAAGGGTGAAGTGGGGGAGAGGAAAACGAGAGGCAAATGGCAAATAATGTAATGCGGGAGATAAGGGTATGTGATGGGTACTTGGTATGTTGACTATTGCGTAGACCTCCCCGACAACGGCGCCAGAAATCCTTCTTGCTACCTCTTGAGCATGCATTGGTTTTCCCCGAAGAGGAAGGGATGATGCAGCAAAGTAGCGTAAGTATTTCCCTCGGTTTTTGAGAACCAAGGTATCAATCCAGTAGGAGGCTACGCGCTAATCACTTGTACCTGCACAAAACAAATAAATCCTCGCAACCAACGCAAATAGGGATTGTCAACCCCTACTCGGCCACTTACGAGAGTGAGATCTCATAGATATGATAAGATAATATTTTTGGTATTTTTATGATAAAGATGCAAAGTAAAATAAAAGCAAAGTAAAAGCAAAAGGAAATAACTAAGTGTTGATAGATTAATATGATGAAGATAGACCCCGGGGCCATAGGTTTCACTTCTGGCTTCTCTCGAGAGCATAAGTATTCTACGGTGGGTGAACAAATTACTGTTGAGCAATTGACAGAATTGAGCATAGTTATGAGAATATCTAGGTATGATCATGTATATAGGCATCACGTCCGAGACAAGTAGACCGACTCCTGCCTGCATCTACTACTATTACTCCACTCATCGACCGCTATCCAGCATGCATCTAGAGTATTAAGTTAATGAAAAAAAAGTAACGCCTTAAGCAAGATTACATGATGTAGAGGGATCAACTCATGCAATATGATGAAAACCCCATCTTGTTATCCTCGATGGCAACAATACAATACTTGCCTTGCTGCCCCTACTGTCACTCGGAAAGGACACCGCAAGATTGAACCCAAAGCTAAGCACTTCTCCCATTGCAAGAAAGATCAATCTAGTAGGCCAAACCAAACTGATAATTCGAAGAGACTTGCAAAGATAACTAATCATACATAAAAGAATTTAGAGAAGATTCAAATATTGTTCAGAGATAGACTTGATCATAAACCCACAATTCATCGGTCTCAACAAACACACTGCAAAAATAAGATTACATCGAACAGATCTCCACAAGAGAGGGGGAGAACTTTGTATTGAGATCCAAAAAGAGAGAAGAAGCCATCAAGCTACTAACTATGGACCCGTAGGTCTGAAGTAAACTACTCACACTTCATCGGAGCGGTTATGGTGTTGATGTAAAAGCCCTCCATGATCGATGCCCCCTCCGGCTGAGCTCCGAAACAGGCCCCAAGATGGGATCTCGTGGATACAGAAAGTTGCGGCGGTGGAATTAGGGTTTTGGCTCTGTATCTGATCGTTTGGGGGTACATAGGTATATATAGGAGGAATGAGTATGTCGGTGGAGCAACAGGGGGCCCACGAGGGTGGAGGGCGCGCCTGGTGGAGGTGGGCGCGCCCCCTACCTCGTGGCTTCCTCTTCTGTGTCTTGACGTAGGGTCCAAGTCTCCTGGGTCTTGTTCGTTGAGAAAATCACGTTCCCGAAGGTTTCATTCCGTTTGGACTCCGTTTGATATTCATTTTCTTCAAAACACTAAAACAGGCAAAAAACAGCAATTCTGGGCTGGGCCTCCGGTTAATAGGTTAGTCCCAAAAATAATATAAAAGTGGATAATAAAGCCCAATAATTTCCAAAACAGTAGATAATATAGCATGGAGCAATCAAAAATTATAGATACGTTGGAGACATATCAAACGTCCTTGTCTACCACTACCAGCTGGCCACAACGCCTTGCGAGCGTTTCTCCGGGTTTATCAACAGCTCCGACTACAGTTTCGCTGCGATGGACACCACCAACGATCTAAAAGCGCTCAAGGCTTCGGGCTTGAAATGCCCGAATCTTGTCAACATCCAGCGCGACTATAAGGTCTGGGGCAGCGACAAAAACAAGCTGAACTCCCTAGTTGACCTCGCCTTGGCCATCAGCGACCCCTACTACCTGAAGATGAAGAATGAGAGCGATAAGGACAGGAACGCCTGGCACAGTGTGTGGCATAAGATACTGGATGAACAACATGTCAAGTACGCGGCCATGGACGCGTACACATGCTACGAGATGTACAGGCGGATCGTTGACGTGAGGAACTGTCTTCTTCCTGACCCAGACGAGGGATCGAGCCACATAGTAGTGGCGGGAGCGTCACAAGAAGTAGATGACTAGACGATCGTTTCTCCTACTTTAGAATGCATGCAATTGTTTATTGAGGTGTGTGCGAATGATCTGTATAGTCACTTATGTAATTGGATGTTTATTTCGGTTATATATATATACATGTTATTCTACTATAGACAGAGCAAATTGCATGGCTTATTAGCAGCAATCTCCTGTGTTATTATTGGTCTTAGCACACATTTCTGATTACAGACATGTTTGCCGCGTATCACACGCATCTTGTTCAGTTGAACCGTTTCCATTGTGCTGCCTAATCACACACAGTTCATTCTAGTGAACTGTATGCTATATTACGCACACGCCTTCAGCTGGCGGCCCGTTTATTTTGTTCCTCCTCATCCCAAACAGTTAATGGAACTGAACCGTATGCCCTGCATCACACACGCAACTAAAATCTGAACCGTGTTTGATGCATCCGTCATCGCAAATGTTTTGCACCTTTTTTGATGTCTTTTTACACCACCGTGTGCGATTATGGCATCGCACACTGTTTCGTCGAAGGGTCTCTGATCGTAGTGTCGCGTTTGGACCATCCTGCAGTAGTTAAGCCACCGAATACCTGCACAAACGAACACCAACTTGCACCCAACGTGATAAAGGGGCTGTCAATCCCTTCACGGTTATTTGCAAAGTGAGATCTAATATAGATGGATAAATGGTAAAGTAATATTTTTGGTTTATGGAACGTAAAGTAAAAGATTGCAAAGAAAGTAAATAGGAAACTAAAATTGTACATCAAACACTTATATGATGGAAAGTAGACCCGGGGGCATAGGTTTCACTAGAGGCTTCTCTCAAGATAGAAAATATTACGGTGGGTGAACAAATTACTGCCGAGCAATTGATAGAGAAGTGCAAAGTTATGACGATATCTAAGGAAATGATCATGAATATAGGCATCTTGTCTGTGTCAAGTAGACCAAAACGATTTTGCATCTACTACTATTACTCCACACATCAACTGCTATCCGGCATGCATCTAGAGTATTAAGTTCATAAAGAATGGAGTAACGCACTAAGCAAGATGACATGATGTAGAGGAATTACCTCAAGCATTATGATGAAAACCCCTTCTTTTTATCCTCGATGGCAACAATAAAATACATGCCTTGCTGCCCCTACTATCACTTGGAAAGGACACCGCAAGATTGAACCCAAAGCTAAGCACTTCTCCCATTGCAAGAAAAACCAATCTAGTTGGCCAAACCAAACCGATAGTTCGAAGAGAATTACAAAGATATCAAATCATGCATAAAAGAATTCAAAGGAGATTCAAATAATATTCATAGATAAGTTGATAATAAATCCACAATTCATCGGATCTTGGCAAACACACCGCACAAAAGTATTACATCGAATAGATCTCCAAGAACATCGAGGAGAACATGGTATGGAGAATCAAAGAGAGAGAACAGGCCATCTAGCTACAAGCTATGGACCCATCGGTCTGTGGTAAACTACTCATGCTTCATCGGAATGGCAATAGAGTTGATGTAGAAGCCCTCCGTGATCGAATCCCCTTCCGTCATGGCGCGGTGGAAAAGTGGTTTTGTGTCTCCCCTCGAAGGTTTTGGCATATTTTAGAATATATAGGCAGAAGAAATAGGTTGGTGGAGTCATGAGGGGCCCACAAGGGTGGGGTGCGCGCCCTACCCCCTGGGTGCACCTCGTGGCTTTCCTGACGTACACTCCAAGCCCTCTGGATGTCTTCTGGTCCAAGAAAAATCGCCGCGAAATTTTCATTCCGTTTGGATTCTGTTTGGTATTCCTTTTCTGCGAAACTCAAAAACAAGGAAGAAACAGGAACTGGTACTGGGCTCTAGGTTAATAGGTTAGTCCCAAAAATCATGTAAAATAGCACATTAATGCATATAAAACATCCAAAATAGATAATAAAATAGCATGGAACCATAAAAAATTATAGATACGTTGGAGACGTATCATGGTGCGACGGCAACGATGGTCGGGTGGGAGCTCAGGCGGGAGCCAGTGATCTACCCGAGGCACATATCTCGACTTGGGCTCGAGATTCCAGCCGCTTGCACCGTCCCGAGGATGTACCACTCAGTGACGAGGCTGGAATGCTAGATACGTATAGGCGTGTGCTCGTGGGCGGGAGCAACCTGCTCAACGGATACCGGTTTGCAAACATGATGTTCTCGATGTAGTTGAGCCAGTGAGCCTGGAGGCGTTCTTCCGTTGTACGTTGATGCGCGGCTCAACGGCGTGCGGCCACGTACCAACATAGGTCGGTTACGGGGAGGCGGCATCAGTTTGGTTCCAGATGCCCAGCTGACCATTGTCGCCGTGGCGTTCGCGACTCACTCATTCGAGTTGAACCGACCGGTGGTGGCCTGGCCGTGGCGAGGGTGCCACAGCTGGACGTCGGGGCGTTATGAGGCATAGGATGTCCATGGAAGGAAACTATGGCAATTTTGTAAAAAAAATACCCACACCCCTATCCACATTTGTAAATAAGGCCTTCCCTCATTCATCCTTTTCTCCCACAAGATAAACTACTCATACAAATGCATCTTCGAATGACTTGTTATCTTTGTTGCTTGTACTGGATGGGTAGTTCTCTCTTTTGTTATGCATATTCCTTGTCCTTTGGTCATCCTCGTTTATGTCACTCTTTGCCGGGGGACTAATCCACGAGCACCTACGGGACCGGCGGACTGAGTCCCTTTCGGTTCAGTGGGGGCGAGGGTCGCACGAAGAGCGGATCGAGGCGAAGCACACGAGCGGTTTACCCAGGTTCGGGCCGCACGGATGCGTAAAAACCCTACTCCTGCTTTGTGGTTTGTATTGAGTTCTTGCTCGGGAGAGCGGAGTGCTACAGTACACCCCAGCAGCTAACGAGACCGAGCCTGAGTGTTCCCCCCCCCCTCCTACGTTGTGCATGGGCCTCCTTTTATATGCTCAAGGGGTCACCGACAGGTGGCAACATAGACAAGGGTAAAAATGGAAAGGTGTTGCGGCTGGTACAGCTACCTGCTACAGTGTATCATACCTAACCCTGACGGCAGCGGACAAGGGCATTAAATGCCCGTCTGCGTCGCCTAAATAGTGCAAAAGGGACCGTCAGGGACGCCACCGCTCGCCATGATGGCAATCTTGTCAGCGTTGTTTGCCACCGCGCGCCGCTGGCTGCACAGCCTCCCGCCACGTACGCCTGGAAGGGTCCCAGAGCGACACGTTGGTGGATGTGCTGGAGCGCGGGCATGGAGTGGTGGCTTGCCGTGGCAAGCGCCTTGCCGCGGTCGTTGTCTTGTCGCGTCCAGGAGCTTGTCGCTCACCGGGCCTTGCCGGGACGCGTGGCTCGTCGCGGCAAGTTCCTTGAGATGCCTTGGTTGGCCTTCCCGGCAAGCTCCTCTTGCCGGGGTCTTGAGATGCCTTGGTTGGCCTTCCCAGCAAGCTCCTCTTGCCGGGGTCTTGTCTCCTTGGCTTGGATACTTTGTCCTTGAATGGCTCCAAAGGAACCATGGAGGACCTTGGCGGTCACCCAGCAAGCCTTGCCGCGGGATGCTGCGACTGCCCGTGCACAAGTTCGGGATACTAGGGTACCCCTACTCTAGTACACCGACAGGAGCCCCCGGGCCTGGGCCATACACGGTGCCGAGCACTGTTGGGCCAGGCCCAAAACAGGGCACGGGTACGCGCGGGCTGGGTTATGCCGTATCTCTCCCCGTATCCACCGCGCCCTCCCCGAACAGCACGCGTTGAATGCGGCATCGTGGGAGAGATCGTGGGTGGTTTCTTTATTCGGAAAGGAGGAACGTCCACCCCCTCCCTCTTTATAAGCAGGGGAAACAGGGGTAGTGCGCCCATTCGCCAGTTGCTACTCCAATCTCGGTAATCTCCGCCGCTCCCTTGTCTTCCCAAAGCTGAAAGAGAGCAGCGCCCCGCCCCCCATCGCCACCAGCACCACCAACGCCGTCGACCTGCTCCACCACTTCCGCCATGGCTCCGAGAGCCGACAAAGGGAAGGTTGTGAAGTCGACCGAGGCACAGCGGCTTGCGGCGCTGCGAAAGGAGCGGGCAATCTCCCCCCCCCCCCAAGCTCGCCGCGAGGGAGCTGAGGGAGAATTACTACCTCTTCTGGTCGACGGAGACGCGAGCGCACCCGCGCACGAAGGTACTTCCATCCGCCGCTTGGAAAACGGCTCCAAATGGATATTCATTATTCGCCTTGTTCTTCTACTTCGGGCTCTGCTCGCCTTTCTCTGAGTTTTTCTGCAATATTATGAACACCTACGGGTTCCACCTCCTTGATTTCACCCCCAATGCCGTTCTGACCATGGCAGTTTTCGCACATCTCTGCGAAAACTTTGTCGGAGTCCATCCCAATGTAGCCCTTTTTCGCCACTTCTTTATGCCCCGAGTAGAGAGAGGAGAGCCTTTATCCGGCGGAATTGCCTGGATCTCGAGGGCCGGCAAGAAGGACACTTATCTGGAAGGAGAATTCCGCAGCAAGTGGGAGGAATGGAGAGCAGACTGGTGCTGGATTGTCGAGGAGAACCCGCAGCCGTTTACCGCCCGGCGCCAAGCCCCAGTAGCACGCGGCAGCGATTGGAGTGACGTGGCCTCAGAAGATGATAGGCTGAAGATTGCCGTCACCCGGATCCAACGCCTCAGGCTTGCCGGGCTCACTGTAGGCGCTGTTGGCGCAGATTTTCTTCGCCGCCGCATCGCCCCCCTGCAGGAACGGAGGAGACCCGCCTGGGAATTCAAGAATGCGGCGGATATCATGAGGCTGCGTCCGGGCCTCAACTTCAACTTCACTGTTCTGGAGCTCAACGCGATGCTCCAGGAGCAGTTCAAGTATGACCCTCAGCATCCCGAAGTGTTCAGGTTGCCGGGGGGTGTCGTTCCGCTGTGCAACAACTCCGCGCTCGACCGCATCCGTGCAATGATGCCGCTGTGCGATTTGCATGGAATTGTCCCAACTTGGCAAAAGCCTGCAGACGACGTCGTGCAGGAGTTCTTTGACGGCTTGGTAGAAGTGCCGGTCCGGTCCGACGAAAAGGATAGCCTCACCCGCGACACCACCGATGCGGAGATGACACGCATCGCCACTAGGCTGGAAGAGGCGGTGGCGGCCGCAGCCGCGGGCGAATTTGGATTCACCGTGGAGGAGGCAGATGCAGCAGAGGCGGCAAGCCGTGCCGAGCGAGGGGAGCCTGCCGGCGAGAAAGAGCTTGCCAAGCATGGCGTCGAGTCGAACGAGCCCGCCGAGGATGCGAGCGGCTCGCTGGAGATCAACTCCTCTTCCTCCTCATCTTCAGGCAGCTTGCTGCAAGCAGAACCTCCATCTCCACCAAGAAGGCGTCTCCGCAAGGCCGGGGACGTAGCGGGGCAGCGGGCAAGTGAACAGCCGCCGCGCCGCGCGACACGCTCCACCGCGGCAAGCACTGTTGCCGTGGGAGCACCTCACGCTGCTGCGGCAACTGGAGCGGGGTCCACCCGGACCACCACTTCTGCTCCTGCCGCTTCTCACGCCGCGGCGGTAGCCGGAGCGGGGTCATCTCATACCATCGCCACTGTTCCCACCAAGCGGCCAAGGGAAACCACTCCTCCGCCTCCTCGCGCCGGACGTGAGCCAGACTTCGACTTCTCCGTGTTCAGCTCCGACGAGGAAGAAGAAGAGTAAGATTCTCTTGTTGTACTTGTAGTTCTTCAATTCTTGTTGTTTTGTCTTGTATCTCATTTGCTTTACTCTGAACTTATTCCTTTTTAGGACTCTGGCCCAGAGAGCAGCGAAGAGAGCCAAGGTCCCGGTGATTGTCATCGAGGACGAACCCACCGCGACAGCAGGGGGTGCGTCCGAGACAACCTTGTTGGACCCGGCAACTGTTCTCCAGAGCAGCCCCCAGCGTAAGTATATGGTTCGCTTTCCGCTGTTAGGCGCGCATGGATACTCTTTATTTGCTGACATCTGACTGTTGGTTTGTGTAGGAGCAGAGCAGCCCCACCAGGAGCGCCCGGAGGCCGCCCCCGAAATGCCAAGGGAGAGTCCTCCGGCAAGGAAGAGTTCTCCGGCAAGGGACAGCACTAGCGTCCCCCCGGCGGCGGAGACTGCGACTGCCGAACCCAGTACAGGTAATCTTCTCTTCAAAGCTTCCCTTGGGTTCTTCTTCTTTTCGGGTATTTGCTTGACTTTTCTCACTTTTCCGGCCATCAGACCCAGCTTCTGCGGAGCCGATGGAGACCGAGGTTGCTGCCGACGACGCCACTGCCACTGAAGAAGCAGCCGGCGTTGATGATCCCGCCAGCGACGAGGCCGCCAAAGCTGCCGCCGCAGCAGCTGGCGAGGGGTCTGGCGATTGCACTGACGGCCCTGAGGCCGCAGGAGCGCGAGGCGCCACGTCGACTGCCGACCCATCCGCTGCTGCCGCAACGCCAGGCTCCGAAGAGCCCTAGCCAGGCGTCTACTTGAAGGCTGGTGATGGCGTCTTCATCAACCTCCCCTGGGCGTCAAGCTCCAGGGTGCCGGTTGAGGGAGAGAGCTTTGATGGAGAGGTGCTCGCCTCCGCTGGGCTGACGCTAGTTGATGCGCCGAGCAGCAGCAGCGGCGAGCCTGAGGAGGAGCGGCTGCTGCGGAAGCTGTTGTCGCTCTACCGCGAGCGGCAAGCCAAGCTGGAATCCCGCGAGGCGCTTGTCGCGAAGGCGGGAGTGGACATCGAGAAGCGCGTGGAGGAGCTCCGGGGTCTCAACCAGGAAGCTCTCCGGTCCCTGGCAGAGGAGCGGGAGGAACTCGCCGAAGAGCAGAAGGCCTTCTTCCTCGAGAAGGCCGAAGTTGAAGAGCAACAGCGGCTTGCCGCTGAGAAGCTGTCTGTGCAGGAGGGCGAGCTGGCGCAGCGGAAGGTCAACCTTGACGCACACGAGGAGGAGCTTGCCGCGCGCGAGCAAACATTCGGCGGAGCCCTCAAGCAAGCGGAGGATGCTGCCGCAGCTGCCGAGGCCGCCAAGAAGGAGCCGGAGACGAAGGTGGCGCAGCTGGAGGCCGATCTCAAGGCGAGTGGTGAAGAGCTTGCCGAGAAGGGCAAAGAGCTTAGTGCCGCCAAGGACTCCAATGCAGATCTTGAGTTGGAGCTGACCACTTTGACCAAGACGCTGGACGGCGCCAGGGAGGAGGAGGTGGCCTTGAAGGAGGAAATCAAGGCCGACAAGGCGCTGTTGGCGAGTGCTGCCGCCGCCCAGAATGCTTTTAGGGAGAATGTGGAGCACTGGACGGAGGGTCTCGTGAATGTTTCCGCAGACATTGACAGCGAGCTGGCGCAGCTGGGGATGGAGGATCTCGGGTATCCCTCCGACGAGAACCTCCAACCCAGCGCCAAGCTCATCTTGTTCTTCAAAGGCGTGGCGACGGCCCTCCAGCGGCTCCGGGAGAAGATCCCAAAGCAGCTGGGCGACGAGTCGCGTAAGATCTGCGCGGGATCTCTTCAAAAGGTGTTGGTGAAGGTGGCCTTCCGCAACCCGGGCCTCAACCTCACCAACGTCTTCAAGACCCTGCCGCCGGATGCTGATCTGGAGGCGCTCAAGACCCTTGTCGCACCCATTATGGACAAGGTGAGCGGGATCAAGAGGATTGAGGGCGATCGCGTAGACTAGGCCGCCCGTCTTCTTCTTTTCTTGTCGCTGCTGGTCATGTTATGAGAACAATCTGTTAGAGCCGCGATAAGCTACCTTGTACTATAACTCTATTCCGGGTAATGATTGCAATGTTATTCCCTTTACTTGATTCCTCCCTTTGTATGTTTTTGCCCTACGCTTTTAGGGAACTTGCCGGTGCAGGAACCTTAGCCGCGAGCGCTGAGTGCGGAACATCAGCAGCCTGCTGGC
Organism: Triticum dicoccoides; assembly: GCF_002162155.2. Lineage (NCBI taxonomy): Eukaryota > Viridiplantae > Streptophyta > Magnoliopsida > Poales > Poaceae > Triticum > Triticum dicoccoides. The sequence continues at coordinate 251,943,702 of NC_041392.1, read as the reverse complement.
GGTGCCGCTACCGACAAGAAACCTTATCACAACTAGTCGCAGCTCACTTAAGTTGTTGAGCGGACTCGAAACCAAATAAGGGAGCAACTAGCTACGAGTTGGTTCCTCCGCGCACAGGTTTTCCATACAAAGTGCGGTCGTTCAAGGGAGATAACTTAAAAATTTAAAAAATCTGATTGCTCAAACTTTGGCAACTTAGCTTTTCTGTTGTTTGCTTCCCGGTAAGGCGAAACTTTCTTGAACGACGCCTGGTCCATACCATTATCTTCTCCTCCCCCCCGACAAACTTGTGGGCGAGGGATCCTTCCTTTCCTTGAGAAAAAAGAAAGAAGAGAAAATAAAGATATGGAGCCTTACAGCTCGTTATCGCTTACCTGGGAGTAGGTGCTGCACAAAGTGTCAGATCACATATGCAAAAAATAGAAAGCGTGATATTGACAAGATGTGCGGAGCACATGAGCTTTGCTTATGCACGGGGTCTGCGCCCGGCTTTGTACAAAGGATTACATGCAACAGCGGCAAGACTTGTACAAAAGATGGTTGCCGGAACAGGTTCCGGCAACCGCGCCTTACGGGTAAAACTTACGAAGATGCCCAATGTTCCAGGAATTGCTCACCGGAATGCTATCCTCGGTCTCAAGGCAGACAGTGCCAGGCCTAGTGACTCGTTTCACCCGGTAAGGGCCTTCCCACTTCGGCGTCAACTTGTTGGAATTCTTGGCGGACTGAACACGCCGAAGAACAAGGTCGCCTTCCTCGAGACTTCTGGCGTTAACTTTGCGGCTATGGTAGCGGCGCAAAGCTTGCTGGTAGCGAGCAGCTCATACAGCAGCCTGAAGACGGTCTTCCTCAAGGAGTAGCGCGTCATCTTGTCGCAGCTGCTTTTGCTCAAGCTCATCATAAGCGAGCACTCGAGGTGACCCGTACACGAGTTCCATGGGGAGAACTGCCTCTGCTCCATAGACTAGAGCGAAAGGTGTCTGGCCAGTGGCTCGATTTGGCGTCGTCCTGATCGACCAAAGAACCACCGGCAGCTCCTCGATCCAGTTTCTTCCGCACTTGTGCAGCCTGTCGAAAGTCCTGGTCTTGAGCCCACGCAGCACTTCAGCATTCGCCCTCTCCGCTTGACCGTTGCTTCTCGGGTGAGCAACAGAAGCGAAGCAGACCTTGGCGCCAAGATCTTGGATGTACTGCATGAAGGTGCGGCTCGTGAATTGCGTACCGTTGTCGGTGATTATCCTGTTAGGGATCCCGAAGCGGCAAACAATCGACCTGAAGAACTTGACTGCTGACTGTGCTGTCACCTTCGTCACTGCTTCCACTTCCATCCACTTTGTGAACTTGTCGATTGCAACGTACAAGTACTCAAAGCCCCCGACTGCTCGGGGAAAGAGGCCGAGGATGTCGAGCCCCCAGACCAAAAATGGCCAGGATAAAGGGATCGTCTGAAGAGCTTGAGCTGGTTGGTGTATCTGCTTGGAATGGAACTGGCATGCTTCACACTTGGTTACTTGTGCAGTTGCATCCTAGAGGGCTGTCCGCCAAAAGAAACCTTGCCGGAATGCTTTGCCGGCAAGTGCTCTTGCGCCAATGTGGTGACCACATATGCCTCCATGTATCTCTGCCAACAGCTTTTGTCCGTCTTCCCGGTGAATACACTTCAATTTCACACCGTTGAGTCTTCTTCTGTACAGTGTGTTGTCGACAAACTGGTACATACTTGACTGCTAGGCTACTCTTTCCGCTTCTTCTTGCTCTTCGGGAAGTTCTCCTGTCTGAAGGAAACAGACAATCTGCTGTGTCCATGCTGGAGCTTGTGGCTCGACAACAAGGACTAAAGGCAAATCTGCTGCTGCGGGAACATCCGCTTCTACGGCAAGAACGTGCGGCTCTGCCGGAGCTTGACGTTCCCCGGCAAGCTTGCCGGAGCAAAACTTGTCGGGAGCTTCTGCTTCAACGGAACAAACCCTATGGCTTACTGGAGCAGACTGCTCCTCAGCACTCTTGGCGTTGATCTTGGGGACCTTCTTGGCGGCGGCTTTGGGAAGCTCTGCAGGAAAATAGTCACCAGAAATCAACTTCCTCTTCTTGCTCTGTCGAGTTGATGGCGTTACAGACGGTTGAGTCAGCTTGAGCACAAAGATCCCTGGTTCCACAGGTAACTTAAGTGCGGCGCACTTTGATAGGCCATCCGCAATGGCGTTCTGAGCTCTTGGAACATGCTCCTTCTGGAGGCCGTCAAAGTGCTCTTCTAGCTTTCTCACTTCGTCGGCGTAGGCTTCCATCAACGGACTCTGATAGCTCTTGTTCACTTGGCGGATGACAAGCTGCGAGTCACCCCTGACAAGGAGCTTCTTGATCCCAAGGTCTGCCGAGATCCTGAGACCGGCAAGCAAGCCTTCATACTCTGCAGTATTGTTTGTTGCTTGCTCCTTGGGAAAGTGCATCTGGATTACGTACTTGAGGTGCTCTCCGGTGGGTGCGACAAGCAGCACGCCAGCGCCGGCGCCTTGCAGCGAAAAGGCGCCATCAAAGTACATCAGCCACTCTTTGCTTGCTTCCTCGACGGGGATGCTCATTTCTGGGATTTCTTCATCTGGTGTTGGCGTCCATTCTGCTATGAATTCTGCCAATGCTCTGCTTTGGATAGTTGAAGTACTCTCAAACTTGAGGCCAAAGCTTGACAGTTCCAGTGCCCACTCAACAATCCTGCCTGTCACTTCTGGATTCTGTAGTATCCTCTTCAGTGGAAAACGAGTGACAACTGTGATCTCATGTGCTTGGAAGTAATGGCGTAGCTTTCTCGAGGCCATGAGAAGGCCGAAAAGCAATTTCTGCACACCAGAGTACCTTGACCTAGCCCCCTGCAGAAGGGAACTAACAAAGTAAACTGGGCGCTGTACCATTCTCTTCTGTATCTCCTTGCGCGTCTGCGCAGATCCATCCTTGTCGGGACCAGAGCTTGCCGGGGAAGCCCCCTGCTTGTCGCTGGATGCGCCTGCCGTGGTTGCTGGCTCGTCATCCGCCTCCCTCTCTGCTACTAACGCAGCACTAACCACTTGATTGGTTGCCGCTATATACAGCAGCAACTTCTCTTGTGGCTTAGGTGCGACAAGCGTTGGAGTGGAGGACAGGTATCTCTTCAAGTCTTGCAGCGCAGCCTCCGCTTCCGGAGTCCATTTCATTGGACCTGCCTTTTTCAATATTTTGAAAAACGGCAGGGCGCGCTCAGCAGACCTAGAGATAAACCTGCTGAGAGCAGCCATGCAACCGGCAAGTCTTTGTACATCCTTGACGCGCTTTGGTGCTTCAATCTGCTCAATGGCCTTGATCTTGTCGGGATTGGCTTCGATTCCCCGCTGAGACACGAAGAACCTGAGAAGCTTGCCGGAGGGGACTCCAAACACACACTTCTCGGGGTTGAGCTTGAGGCTGATCTTGCGCAGATTTGCAAAGGTCTCGTCTAAATTTTGAATCAGAGTTGCCTTGTCCTTGCTCTTGACCACTATGTCATCCATGTAGGCTTCCACATTTCTGTGTATTTGTGGCTGAAGAGCGACATGGACTACCCTTGCAAATGTTGAACCAGCATTTTTTAAACCGAAAGGCATCCGTATGAAACAGTACGTGCCACATGGAGTGATGAATCCGGTCTTCTCCTCATCCTCTTCTGCCATGAAGATCTGATGCTATCCTGAGTATGCGTCAAGAAATGAAAGCAAGTCACATCCGGCCGTGGAGTCAACAATCTGGTCAATGAGCGGCAAAGGAAATGGGTCTTTGGGACAAGCTTTGTTAACATCGGTAAAGTCGATACAAAGTCTCCATTTCCCGTTCGCCTTCGCACGACTACAGGATTGGCCAACCACGTAGGATGGAGCACTCCTCTGACAAGGCCTGCTGCTTCCAACTTCTTGATCTCTTCTGCGATGAATTCTTGGCGCTCCACTGCTTGCTTCCTGACCTTCTGCTTGACGGGCCGCGCATGAGGACAAACGGCAAGATGGTGCTCAATTACTTTCCTGGGTACACCGGGGTTGTCAGACGGTTGCCACGCAAACACGTCGACGTTCGCCCGCAGGAAAGCAATGAGCGCGCTTTCCTATTTAGGGTCGAGAGTGGCACTGATGGTGAAGGTACCACTAGTGCCGTCCTCCTTGGCGGACACCTTCTTGGTCTCTGGCGGAGCTGCCATTGTCTTCTTACACTTGCCGGTGGAGCTTGATGGTGCGTCCTCGACGGCAGCGCAGCACTCCGAAGAGGTGCGCTTGCCGGAGTGGGCATCAGAACTCTTGCCGGACTTGGTCTTCTTCTTCCCCCCGGGAGCTTCAACGGCAGGTGACTTGCGATCTGTTGCGGCTGCCGCTTCCCGGTAGATCTTGTCGGCGCAGATAAGAGCATCCTTCTTGTCGCTAGGGACAGAGATGACGCTCATCGGGCCTGGCATCTTCAGCATGTTGTATGCGTAGTGAGAGGCTGCCATGAACTTGGCGAGTGCTGGACGGCCGAGTATCCCATTGTAAGGCAATGGAAAATCGGCAACGTCAAAAGTGACCATCTCAGTCCTGAAGTTCACCTCGCTGCCAAATGTTACTGGCAACGTGACCTTCCCCTTCGGCTTGCTCCTTCCCGGGTTGATTCCTTGGAATGTGCCGGTCTCTTCAAGCTCGCTGTCAGGGATCTGGAGTTTCTGGAGTACAGCGGAGGAGATCAGGTTCAAGCCGGCCCCGCCGTCAACTAGCATCTTAGTGACCTTGAGGTTGCGGATAGTTGGTGAAACCAACATCGGCAAGCACCCGACCGCAGTTGTGCGATCAGGGTGGTCCTCAATATCAAAGATGATAGGCGTGCTGGACCATTTCAGAAGCTTGCGTGACTCGAAGGTGGTTCCGCCGCATTGACTTCCCGCACCCACTGCTTGAGTTGGCGGTGCGAAGTATGCAGAGAAGCACCGCCGTCAACGCACAAAACCTCTGTGGCTTTCTGGAACTCCTGCTCACTGGTCTCGACACCATCCATGTCTTCGTCGTCGTCGTCATCTTCATCCTTGTCGCGGCCGCGGGGAGGTCTATCTCCTTGCCGCTGCTTGGCCTTGCCGCGGCGTCCTCCCCGGCCGGCGCGCTTCTTGCCGGATTCTCCAGCGCCTCCTTGGGCCCTCTCCTTGTGACGTCGCTCGTATTCAGCCTTTTGCTGCTGGACAAGCTGCTCGACCTTCTTGCAGCTCTGGAGGTCATGGCCCTTGGTGCGGTGGATCTTGCAGTACTGCTTGTCGGTGCCGTCCTGCTTGTCGGCGACCGCCACAGTCTGGCAGTTGGTGTATGCGGCAATCTCCTTGCCGGGGCTACCAGCTTTGGCTTTCTTGGCGCCACCTTCGTTGCCGGACTGCTCAATGACTAGCACATCTTTGCCTTTCTTCTTCCTGTTGTTCCGCCGCCCGTTTTTCTTTGCCGGGTCAGCATCCTCGCTGTCAGATCCTCCTGCTCCTGTATTCTCTCCGGGGAGTTTCCTCCCTTCCTCAGCACGTGCACACTTGTCGGCCAGGGCATACAGCTCACTGACGTCCTTGATCTTGCACATCGCTATCTCCTCCCGTATCCTGCGGTTATGCACGTTCTGATGGAACGCGCTGATGACCGCGGCAGGGTGGACATCTGGGATGTTGTGCTGTACATGGCTGAATCTCTGAATGTACTTGCGCAGTGGCTCTCCTTCCTTCTGGGCGAGCAGATGAAGGTCACTCTCTTGGCCATGAGGTTTGTGGCTGCCTGTAAAGGCGCCGACATACTGATGGCATAGGTCTGCCCAGGAGGATATGGACTTGTCCGGGAAGTGCATGAGCCAGGACCTGACTTTGGGCTTGAGCACCAGCGGGAAGTAGTTGGCAAGGATCTTGTCATCCCGCCCCCCGGCAGCCTGCACCGCGATGGTGTAGATGCTGAGGAACTCCGACAGATGCGACTTGCCGTCGTACTTCTCTGGTACGTCTGGTTTGAAATTCTTCGTGCTGGGCCACTGGACTTGCCGCAGCTCACGAGTAAACGCAGGGCAACCTACCGCGTACGGCAAGTCGCCTGGTTCCCCTGGCGCATGCATGTCGACAGAGGGCCCAGCGCGCTGGTCCGATTGATGTCGCGCTTCTCTTCGGCGCTCGATGCGAGTACGAGCGTCTTCTTGCTGTCGTTCGTGAAGAACTTGGCGCTGATCGCGACGAGCTCGTGGATCTGATGACACGGTGGAGTCACTGTCGAGGTGGATCCGGCGAGTCAGCGATCTTGGCCTTCGGGGCGGAGAGTGCACAGTGGTTGCACCCCCACCGGTCTTGTCGCCACCAGCTCGTGCCTGGCTGACTGGCCGCGGCTGCGACTTGCTCTGCTGCCGTTGAGTGTCGCCGTTGGCGAAGCTGATGAGACTCTGAATGGTGGCCCTCCAGTCGTCAATCTTGTCTGCCGTTGGAGGGTAGTCCAGGAGCAGTTGAGCTCGTGCCAAAGCTTCTGCTGGAGTGGCGGGTGGCGGTGGCGAACGGTGCGAGGAGCGGGATATGCTCGGACTTCTAACTATGTTAGAAGGAGCAGTATCCCGTCCAGGCGACTGTGCTTCGCTCATGCCAGCATGTTGGCGTGCATGCTGGTCTTGAGCACTCCGAGATCCACCAGCTCGATCTTGGTCTAGAAAACGCATGGTACTGTGTGCACCATGACGCTGTCGGTCCCGCGCCTCCTGAGATGGGCGCGGTGCATGTACGGACGCTGAGGTCTTGGAGTGCGCCCGGTCATTGTGGGAGCCGGCTACGCCGCCGATGGGCAGCGCAGCCTTGTCCTTGGACCTGGCAGCACCATGAGCTCCCTCGTCGACGCCCGTTCTTCCGCCGGCGTCTGCCCCATCAGCCGTTTGCTCCGGCGGTGGTGGGTTCGGCGCGGACGGAGCAGCCGCCTCCGAAGCCTTCTTCTTCGGCGACATGTCGATGAAGATGATGAAGGTCTAGCTCGTGTGAACGCCGGATCTGGTTCACACAACCTCGACGCCCCTACCTGGCGCGCCAAAGATGCCGGGGGACTGATCCACGAGCACCTATGGGACCGGAGGACCGAGTCCCTTTTGGTTCGGCGGGGGCGAGGGTCGCACGAAGAGCGGATCGAGGCGAAGCACACAAGCGGTTTGCCCAGGTTCGGGCCGCATGGATGCGTAAAACCCTACTCCTGCTTTGTGGTTTGTATTGAGTTCTTGCTCGGGAGCGCGGAGTGCTACAGTACACCCCAGCAGCTAACAAGACCGAGCCTGAGTGTTCCCCCCTCCTATGTTGTGCATGGGCCTCCTTTTATATGCTCAGGGGGTCATAGACAGGTGGCAACGTAGACAAGGGTAAAAATGGAAAGGTGTTGCGGTTGGTACATCTACCTGCTACAGTGTATCATACCTAACCCTGACGGCAGGGGACAAGGGCATTAAATGCCCATCTGCGTCGCCTAAATAGTGCAAAAGGGACCGTCAGGGACGCCACCGCTCGCCACGATGGCAATCTTGTCAGCGCCGTTTGCCACCGTGCGCCGCTGGCTGCACAGCCTCCCGCCACATACGCCTGGAAGGGTCCCAGAGCGACACGTTGGTGGATGTGCTGGAGCGCGGGCACGGAGTGGTGGCTTGCCGCGGCAAGCGCCTTGCCGCGGTCGTTGTCTTGTCGCGTCCGGGAGCTTGTCGCTCACCGGGCCTTGCCGGGACACGTGGCGCGTCGCGGCAAGTTCCTTGAGATGCCTTGGTTGGCCTTCCCGGCAAGCTCCTCTTGCCGGGGTCTTGAGATGCCTTGGTTGGCCTTCCCGGCAAGCTCCTCTTGCCGGGGTCTTGTCTCCTTGGCTTGGATACTTTGTCCTTGAATGGCTCCAAAGGAACCATGGAGGACCTTGGCGGTCACCCGGCAAGCCTTGCCGCGGGATGCTGCGACTGCCCGTGCACAAGTTCGGGATACTAGGGTACCCCTACTCTAGTACACCGACAGGAGCCCCCGGGCCTGGGCCATACACGGTGCCGAGCGTTGTTGGGCCAGGCCCAAAACAGGGCACGGGCACGCACGGGCTGGGTTACACCATATCTCTCCCCGTATCCACCGCGCCCTCCCCGAACAGCACACGTTGAATGCGGCATCGTGGGAGAGATCGTGGGTGGTTTCTTTATTCGGAAAGGCGGAACGTCCGTCCCCTCCCTCTTTATAAGCAGGGGAAATAGGGGTAGTTCGCCCATTCGCCGGTTGCTACTCCAATCTCAGAAATCTCCACCGCTCCCTTGTCTTCCCAAAGCTGAAAGAGAGCAGCGCCCCGCCCCCCATCGCCACCAGCACCACCAACGCTGTTGACCTCCTCCACCACTTTCGCCATGGCTCCGAGAGCCGACAAAGGGAAGGTTGTGAAGTCGACCGAGGCGCAGAGGCTTGCGGCGCTGCGAAAGGAGCGGGCAATCTCCCCCCCCCCAAGCTCGCCGCGAGGGAGCTGAGGGAGAATTACTACCTCTTCTGGTCGACGGAGACGCGAGTGCACCCACGCACGAAGGTACTTCCAGCCGCTGCTTGGAAAACGGCTCCAAATGGATATCCATTCTTCGCCTTGTTCTTCGACTGCGGGCTCTGCCCGCCTTTCTCTGAGTTTCTCTGCGATATTATGAACACCTACGGCTTCCACCTCCTTGATTTCACCCCCAATGTCATTCTGACCATGGCAGTTTTCGCACATCTCTGCGAAAACTTTGTCGGAGTCCATCCCAATGTAGCCCTTTTTCGCCACTTCTTTATGCCCCGAGTAGAGAGAGGAGAGCCTTTATCCGGCGGAATTTCCTGGATCTCGAGGGCCGGCAAGAAGGACACTTATCTGGAAGGAGAGTTCCGCGGCAAGTGGGAGGAACGGAGAGCAGACTGGTGCTGGATTCTCAAGGAGAACCTGCAGCCGTTTACCGCCCGGCGCCAAGCCCCAGTAGCACGCGGCGGCGATTGGAGTGACGTGGCCCCGGAAGACGATAGGCTGAAGATTGCCGTCACCTGGATCCAACGCCTCAGGCTTGCCGGGCTCACTGTAGGCACTGTTGGCGCAGATTTTCTTCGCCGCCGCATCACCCCCCTGCAGGAACGGAGGAGACCCGCCTGGGAATTCAAGAATGCGGCAGATATCATGAGGCTGCGTCCGGGCCTCAACTTCAACTTCACTGTTCTGGAGCTCAACGCGATGCTCCAGGAGCTGTTCAAGTACGACCCTCAACATCCCGAAGTGTTCAGGTTGCCGGGGGGTGTCATTCCGCTGTGCAACAACTCCGCGCTCGACCGCATCCGTGCAATGATGCCGCTGTGCGATTCGCATGGAATTGTCCCAACTTGGCAAGAGCCTGCAGACGACGTCGTGCAGGAGTTCTTTGACGGCTTGGTAGAAGTGCCGGTCCGGTCCGACGAAAAGGATAGCCTCACCCGCGACACCACCGATGCGGAGATGACACGCATCGCCACTAGGCTGGAAGAGGCCGTGGCGGCCGCAGCCGCGGGCGAATTTGGATTCACCATGGAGGAGGCAGATGCAGCAGAGGCGGCAAGCCGTGCCGAGCGAGGGGAGCCCGCCGGCGAGAAAGAGCTTGCCGGGCATGGCGTCGAGTCGAACGAGCCCGCCGAGGATGCGAGCGGCTCGCTGGAGATCAACTCCTCTTCGTCCTCATCTTCAGGCAGCTCGCTGCAAGCAGAACCTCCATCTCCACCAAGAAGGCGTCTCCGCAAGGCCGGGGACGTAGCGGGGCAGCGGGCAAGTGAACAGCCACCGCGCCGCGCGACACGCTCCACCGCGGCAAGCACTGTTGCCGCGGGAGCACCTCACGCTGTTGCGGCAACTGGAGCGGGGTCCACCTGGACCACCACTTCTGCTCCTGCCGCTTCTCATGCCGCGCGGCAGCCGGAGCGGGGTCGTCTCATACCACCGCCACTGTTCCGGCCAAGCGGCCAAGGGAAACCACTCCTCCGCCTCCTCGCGCCAGACGTGAGCCAGACTTCGACTTCTCCGCGTTCAGCTCCGACGAGGAAGAAGAAGAGTAAGATTCTCTTGTTGTACTTGTAGTTATTCAATTCTTGTTGTTTTGTCTTGTATCTCATTTGCTTTACCTTGAACTTATTCCTTTTTAGGACTCTGGCCCAGAGAGCAGCGAAGAGAGCCAAGGTCCTGGTGATTGTCATCGAGGACGAACCCACCGCGACAGCAGGGGGTGCGTCCGAGACAACCTTGTTGGACCCGGCAACTGTTCTCCAGAGCAGCCCCCAGCTTAAGTATATGGTTCGCTTTCCGCTGTTAGGCGCGCATGGATACTCTTTCTTTGCTGACATCTGACTGTTGGTTTGTGTAGGAGCAGAGCAGCCCCACCAGGAGCGCCCGGAGGCCGCCCCCGAAATGCCAAGGGAGAGTCCTCCGGCAAGGGAGAGTTCTCCGACAAGGGACAGCACCAGCGTCCCCCCCGGCGGCGGAGACTGCGACTGCCGTACCCAGTACAGGTAATCTTCTCTTCAAAGCTTCCCTTGGGTTCTTCTTCTTTTTGGGTATTTGCTTGACTTTTCTCACTTTTCCGGCCATCTGACCCAGCTGCTGCGGAGCCGATGGAGACCGAGGTTGCTGCCGACGACGCCGCTGCCACTAAAGAAGCAGCCGGCGTTCATGATCCCGCCGGCGACGAGGCCGCCAAAGATGCCGCTGCAGCAGCTGGCGAGGGGTCTGGCGATCGCACTGACGGCCCTGAGGCCGCAGGAGTGCCAGGCGCTACGTCGACCACCGACCCGTCCGCCGCTGCCGCAGCGCCAGGCTCCGAAGAGCCCCAGCCAGGCGTCTACTTGAGGGCTGGCGATGGCATCTTCATCAACCTCCCCTGGGCGTCAAGATCCAGGGTGCCGGTCGAGGGAGAGAGATTTGATGAAGAGGTACTCGCCTCTGCTGGGCTGACGCTAGTTGATGCGCCGAGCAGCAGCAGCGGCGAGCCTAAGGAGGAGCGGCTGCTACGGAAGCTGTTGTCGCTCTACCACGCGCGGCAAGCCAAGCTGGAATCCCGCGAGGCGCTTGTCGCGAAGGCGGGAGTGGACATCGAGAAGCGCGTAGAGGAGCTCCGGGGTCTCAACCAGGAAGCTCTCCGGTCCCTGGCAGAGGAGCGGGAGCAACTCGCCGAAGAGCAGAAGGCCTTCTTCCTCGAGAAGGCCGAAGTAGTAACGCAATGCCGAACAGGTCAATTATGACTCTCAGGCCGGGCTCCCAAAAGATCCTCAAAAAAGGTCGGGCTCTCAAAAAAAGAAAGAATAAGGACTCTTAGGCCGACATGTAGGCGCCACTGGTGTTTTCATCCGCTTGCGCGCCGAGAGAATATTGGCGTGTCTTCGAAATTCATGCTACCTTTTCATCCCCAATCTCCCACCCCTCCCCCACCTCTGGAATCTTGATTCCTACTCCAGTTCCCCTAAATCCCCCTCCTATACTCCATGTACTCAAGTGCACTACCATGTCGCCGGTCAACGCAGATCTCCGAGCCGGAGATCCTGAGGTCCGTCCTGCCTTCGGGCGCTGCGTGTTGTCTCTCAATAGTGGCATTGCAGTGCTTGATGACCAGTTTGCCGGCAAAGTGCTGATGGTAACCATCAATGACGACCGGCCTCATATCTCGCTGGATGACCATGTCAAAGCTCTTGGCATTGTTCACGACATCCAAATAAGTGACTTGCTCGCCGAAGTCTATCCGCCACCGGCTGATTTCTTTGTCAGGTTCCGGACAACTTTCGACAGCAGTCATGTGTTTGTTCTGCGATGGCGCGTTGATGAGCATTGATCGGTGGCACCGTGGATGGGGCTCGTGTCACATCCCTAGTCTGGTATGACCTAGGCTAGCTAGCCATTTGTGCATCATATTTAAATTTCATTTAAATTTGAAATGAGGATTGGTGGAACCCTCAGAATCATTTTTGAAAATGACCCAAATAAAAATTTCTCCAAAAGGGTCCAAGAAAATGCTCATGATGCCCTCTAAAAATATTGGACAGAGATAAAAATCAAAACAATATTTTTAGGAGCTCATGGACATTTATTTTGGCCATTTGGATTAATTCGATAAATATTTGCATTGGAAATATATTTCTATATATATGAAATATGGTCCAAAAATTATGCCAATTATAAAAGAGCTCTGGAATAATATATCTAGCTCCTGCAAAAATTGGCATAATAAAATTAAATGATTTAATATATTTATTAAATCAAAACCAATGTCAGAAAAATTAGAAAACAAAAATAAAAGAAGGAGGGGCTTACCTGGGCCTCCCCTCCCCTGCGCAGCCCAGCAGCAGCAGGCCGGCCCAGCCAGGACGCGGCCCAGCCCGCCTGGCCCCCCCTCCTCTGTCGTCTTCCCCCCGACAGGGGAACGGCGTGTGCCCGACGCTCGCCGGCACGCGCGCGCGCCACCTCCCCCCCTGCTGGCCACCTCCTGCTTCCTTCTCTCGCCCTCGATGCCCCGGACGAAGCCACGCAGCTGCCCCGCACCGCTCTCACTCTCCCTCGCCCTCCTCCCCTCCTCTGGCTCCCCCTCACTTCCACCGAACGCGACCGCCGCCGCCGACGGGCATCACCGTAGCCACCGCCTCTCCCTCGCCTCCCCGTCGTCCCCAGGAGCTCCGCCTCGTCGCCAGCTACCTCCTCGCCGAGCCACGCAAGCCGGAGAGCCCCGTGGAGCCGTCGCCGTCGCCAAATTCGACTCCGGCCGCCGTGGATCCTCGCCGGCGATTCGGGAGCTACCGGGCATCCCCGACCTCGCCCTCGCGCTCGCTGGTTCCGCGGTGAGCCCCCGCACCGAACCCCCTCCTCCCCGTGTCCGTTTGCGCCGTCTAGGCCTTAGCTCCGCCATGGCCGAAGCTCGCCTCCGCTCGAGCTTGTCGCCGGCGTTGCTCCGGCGACCTTTCGGTCACGCCAGTGCACCTAGCACTCTCGCCGCACCTCGTAGTGCCCCGCTAGCGCTTTGGTTCACGCGTTTGCACGCTGCAGCCGCGCCCCCGAACATAGCCGAACTCCGGCCGCCGCCGTGAGCTCTGCTCCGGCGAGCTCCGCCGCCCCCGCAGCCCCCCACCAGCTCCCCTGGATGCGGACGACGACGGGCTACGCCCCGGTGGTCTTCGCGCGACCAAACGCCGCTTGTAGCGCAAGTCCGGCGAGTCGCCACCGCGCTAATGGTCGCCGCCGGCCAGAACTCCGGCGGGCTGACGTGGCTTAGCTAATTAGTCACTAATCCCCCACCTACTGACGCTGACCAGTGGGCCCAGGGTTTAGTCAAAGCTAGTCAGCCCGGGTTTGACTCGGGGTTAACCCCCCTGTCACTGACGTGTGGGTCCCACACGTCAGATTTGACCTGGACAGCCCAGTTGACCGCTGACGTCGTGCTGACGTCATGCTGACGCAATTATATATTTTCTGGATTTATTATAATTCAGGAAAATTCCAGAAATTGATTTAAACTTCAAAAATTCATAACAATTCAACCGTAGCTCAGATTTAAATAATTTATATATGAAAAATTATCAGAAAAATTCAAGGAATCCATCTGTACTAGTTTCATGCATGAAAAACCAACTTATACATGCTGAATATGGGAAAACATATTAGGGCATGTATAAGAGACGTAATTTAGAAATGCATTTGAACCTTTGGTTCAAAAGGACTTCAAACCAAATGTTTACTAGATGCATTAGCTCAAACAGCATCACATCTACATGCCATGTTCATGCATCATATTGTTGCATATGATTGTGTTTTGATTGCCGGCACCGTTCCTTCTCGATAGGTCCTGCTCCGGAGACGTTCCAGAGTACCTGTCTGTGAAGCAGTGCCTCCCTTGTTGATTTACCAGGCAAGCAAACCCCCTTGTTCATTTCGATAAAACCCTACTCTCTCGCTCCTGCTCTCAGTTATTGCATTAGGACAACAACGATTCATCTGCTACTTTGTGCTGCGGTAGTTGAACCCATTCCTCTGCATGACCTGTCATTGCCACAGTAAATAGTTGAAACCCACTAGCATGTGTAGGAGTTGATTGAAGCCATTGTTGTGTGCCTACCATGCTATGCCTGCTATTGCTTAGAGTTGTGTCAGGTCTGATTCATTGGGAATGAATTGGAGTGTTACGATATGTTCTGATGCTGAGAGTGAAGTGTGTGAACACGATTTGGTAAAGGTAGCGGTGAGAGGCCATGTAGGAGTACATGGTGGGTTGTCTCACTGGAACCGTCCTTAAGCCCTGAGTTCTGTGTATGTTGTCCAATGACTCGATACTACCACACATTGGGCTCCGGGCACTCCAAGCCCTCTCGACTTATTAACCAACTTGATCTCTGTCCAGGAGTCGCAACTAGTTTCTGGTGTTTGTAGGTAGTGCTATTTTTCTACCAAGTGGCACCCGGTAGGGTGGGCTTGGGACAGACTAGGCACACATGGCCTGGTGTACCGAGTGGCACCCGGATGGTGGGCTCGGGAACCCTGTACACATCGTTTGGGGCCGTGAGCGACACCCCGGCCGGATCTCCTTGCGGATGGAACCCGAATAGGCGATAAACCTGGACTAGAGTCTTGTGTGGTTAGTCAGGTCGTGGCCGACACCCTCGCCAGGCTTCCGCTTGAAGGTTGCCGAGATACATGACGTGTACATGGCGGTAAGTGGCGAGAGCGTGTGTGAAGAAGTACACCCCTGCAGGGTTAACATGATCTATTCGAATAGCCGGGTCCGCGGTTATGGACTTCTTGGATGCTTACATGGTACATAGACAACTTGAAGTGGATACTATAAAATGCTCAAGACAAGTGTGAGTGCTATGGATGGCCTTCTCGTAGGGAGACGGGGATGAATCCATAGTAGTGTATTGTATGGTGATTAGTGGACTCGTGTACGTTGTTTCACCTCCAGAGTTTCTGGTAGTCGTAGAACAGGATAGCCACAGAGTCAAAGCTGGCTTGCTGCAACTAAACCCCACATTACCCTCTTGATACAAAAGCATGTACGATAGGATCTGATGTAAGTCTTGCTGAGTACCTTTGTACTCATGTTGCTTTATTTATGTTTTTGCAGCGGAGACTACGGTCTTACTAGTGTTCTCGTGGACTTCAACTAGTAGCTAGTACCTCAGCTACGATCTTGATCGGATGTTGTAGATAGTCAGGCTCTTCAGCCTTTTTCTTTTGTAGATGTCTGTACCCAGACATGTAATGCTTCCGCTTGTTGCTTGTATGCTCTGTATGATGGGTCTTGTGACCCCTGTTTGCAATTTATGCTATGACGGCTCTTCTGAGCCTTTATCTATATGATTGATGAGTTATGCTGTGATGCCATGTTGTACAGCACATACTTGCATGTTATGCGTACGTGTAATGTGTATTGCTATGTGTGGGATCTGACTCTCTAGTTGTTTATCCTTAGTAGCCTCTCTTACCGGGAAATGTCTCCTAGTGCTTCCACTGAGCCCCGGTAGCTTGCTACTGCTCCGGAACACTTAGGCTGGCCGGCATGTGTCCTTCTTCGATCCTGTGTCTGTCCCTTCGGGGAAATGCCACGCGATGAATACCGGAGTCCTGCTAGCCCACTACAGCCCGGTTCACCGGAGTCCTGTTAGCCCAGTGCTACAGCCTGGATTCACTCGCTGATGACCGACACGTTCGATGCTGGGTCATGGATGCCTGTCCCTGTAAGTTAGTGCCACTTTGGGTTTACGACTAGCCATGTCAGCCCGGGCTCTTTATCATATGGATGCTAGCGACACCATCATATACGTGTGCCAAAATGCGCAAACGGTCCCGGGCAAAGGTAAGGCGACACCCGTGGGGATACCGTGCGTGAGGCCGCAAAGCGATATGAGGTGTTACATGCTAGATCGATGTGGCATCGAGTCGGGGTCCTGACAGCTTTGGTATCAGAGCCTGACTGCCTGTAGGATTACCAAGCCATACTGGTCGAAGTTGAGTCTACAAATTCTTTAGTTATATAAGGGAATTGATTGTGGGATGGAACGTAAGGCTCTTTTTACTCCTTTACCTCATGGCCTTCTGATCTGAGTCATCCTATCTTTCCGACGGGGTTAAGGAAATACGCTTCTTTTCCGTCTATCAGGATCACGTGTTACTACTCCGTAGTTCCATAGGATTGGTTGATCAGAGTCATACCCCAGTTTTGAGTACTTCCGGTGTAGTCTGTTTAGTACTATCCCAGAACCTTGAGTGGTGATGTTGAGTTGTTGTACTACCCCATTTTTAGTAGGATGTCTCATTCTGAGCATTTTACTGCCGTTATGCTGCCGGATTTTCCCTAAGAGTTCGAGTGATATTAATTCCTTGTCCTACATTCTACAGTCCATAGTTGATGCTGATTCCGTCCTTGGTTCGTTTCTCAGGATGTCATCGGCTAAGCGAAGTTCCGTTGCTCGTAGCCAGAACCACGGAGATGGTAGGGATGAGGATCCTCCCGACCAGCCTTCGTTGACAGAGTTCATGCTAGAGATGGAAAGGAACAAGCGTGAGTCCAACCACTTGTTGGCACGTATCGAGGAGAACACCGCACATCAGTCCAACAAGTCTGTGATCATTCATGACTTCATTCGCTTGCACCCACCTACCTTTCATCATTCCATCGAGCCACTCGATGCAGATGATTGGCTCCGTAGCATCACCCATAAGCTGCGTTCCGCGAGCGTAGCCGAAGATGACAAGGTCACTTATGCCACATATCACCTGGAAGGTCCTGCTAGTCTTTGGTGGCAGAACTATGAGGCTATGCTTCCAGCTGGCCAGATTCCTACCTGGAAGGATTTCACTGAGGCTTTTCGCGAGCATCACATTCCCCAAGCCCTCCTTGATCGCAAGAGAGAAGAGTTCTGTAGTTTCACCCAGAGTAAGTTGGCTGTTGATGCTTATAGCAGAGAGTTCGAGAACCTTGCCCGTTATGCCACAGAAGAAGTGTCCACGGATGCTAAGAAGCAGGCTAGGTTCCGGAAGGGTCTCAACCCCAAGTTGCGTCGTGATCTCCACCTGCATCATTGTGATACATTCCAAGCTCTTGTGAACAAAGCCATCAATGCAGAGACAGCTCAGCTCACTTACAAGGAGTCTCGTAAGCACACCCGTGATTTGGGATCCTCCTCTGGCTCTAGTTCCCAGAAGCGCCGGATTTGGGTTCCAAACTCCGCTCTTCCTTCCGGTTATACACCGAGGTCATCTCATGTGGTGCCTCCTCCAGCTCAGTCGTATGTTCCACCCAGGCCTACTGGTAGACCGCTTGTTAGTGCGGGTCCCCGTCCAACCTCAGGGACTTGCTTCACATGCGGGAAGCCAGGACACTATGCACGTGATTGCTCTCAGACTAGTTATGCTCCACCCCAGCCCGAGAAGACTGTGGGCTGTATTAAGCCATCACGCAAGATGATCAGTGTTAAGTCAGCCCCCACTGAACGTGGACGTGTGCATCACGTCTCAGCTAAAGACGCTCATGATGATCCGGATGTCGTTCTTGGTACACTCCTTGTCAATTGTCACCCAGCATCAGTTCTATTCGATACTGGAGCATCTCACTCCTTCATTTCTGAAGGCTATGCTCGTTTGCACGACATGTCATTTTGTGATATGCCAACTCCGCTTGAAATCCAAACCCCAGGGTCTAGATGGCAGACCACCAGAATCAGCCATGGTAATGAAATCCTTGTTGATAGACTTGTATTCCTTGCATCGCTTGTAGCCCTCAAGTCCTCAGATATTAACATCATCTTGGGTATGGACTGGATGACAGCTCATCATGCCAAGATTGATTGCTACACAAGATCTGTTCAGCTTACACACCCATCTGGCAAGATAGTCACCGTCTCCACTAGAGTTGCAAAGCGTCAGCTCTATTCTCTTAATGCCAGCCCTCTTCCAGACCTTGAAGATATCCCGGTAGTCCGTGACTTTCCGGATGTCTTTCCAGAGGAACTGCCAGGTGTTCCACCTGACAGAGAAGTAGAGTTTGTCATAGATCTTATCCCAGGAACAGCTCCAATCTCCCGGAGACCTTACAAGATGGCACCCTTAGAACTAGCCGAGCTTAAGAAACAACTCGATGAGTCCTTGCAAAAGGGTTTCATCCGTCCTAGTTCTTCTCCTTGGGCTTGCCCCGTCCTTTTCGTCAAGAAGAAGGATGGTACGGACCGGATGGTTGTAGATTATCGTCCCGTTAATTTGGTCACGATAAAGAACAAGTATCCGCTCCCCAGGATCAACGACCTGTATGATCAGCTCGCTGGATCCTCAGTCTTCTCCAAGATGGATTTAAGGTTAGGATACCACCAAATCAAAATCAGAAACGGGGACATTCCCAAGACAGCTTTTGTCACTCGCTATGGCCAGTACGAGTACACCGTCATGTCCTTCGGCCTAACCAACGCCCCAGCCACATTCTCCCGCTTGATGAACTCGATCTTCATGGAGTACTTAGATAAGTTCGTCGTGGTTTACCTCGATGATATTCTTATTTACTCGAAGAACGAGGAAGAGCATGCCGAACATCTTAGACTTGTTTTAGAAAAACTCAGAGAACACCGCCTTTATGCCAAGTTCTCCAAGTGTGAATTTTGGTTGCCAGAAGTGACCTACCTAGGCCACGTAATCTCTGGTAAGGGCATTGCTGTCAATCCCGAGAGAGTTCAAGCCGTTCTCGATTGGACTCCACCTGAGACCGTTAAACAAGTTAGGAGTTTCCTTGGTCTAGCCAGCTATTGTCGCCGCTTTGTTGAAAACTTCTCCAAAGTAGCCAAACCCCTCACGGAACTTCTCAAGAAAGATAAAAAGTTCGAGTGGTCCCCACAGTGTGAGTACAGTTTTCAGGAGCTGAAAAGACGCCTGACTTCTGCTCCCATACTTGTGCCACCGGATTTCACTAAAGACTTTATTATCTACTGCGACGCCTCACGACAGGGACTAGGTTGCATTCTTATGCAGGATCGTCATGTGATTGCCTATGCATCCCGACAGTTGCATCCACATGAGGAGAATTATCCCACACATGATTTAGAGCTTGCAGCCGTAGTCTATGCACTCAAGACCTGGCGACATTACCTCCTTGGTAAACGTTGCGAGATCTACACCGATCACCAGAGTCTCAAGTATATCTTCACCCAACCGGATCTGAACCTTAGGCAAAGACGTTGGTTGGAGTTAATCACAGATTATGATCTAGGGATTACCTACACCCCAGGCAAAGCCAATGTCATGGCTGATGCTCTAAGCCGTAAATCCTATTGCAACAATCTCATGTTGCAGCAAGGCCAACCACTTCTCCATGAGGAATTCTGTAATCTTAACCTTCACATAGCTCCTCGCGGATTCCTTTCTACCTTGGTGGCGAAACCTACCCTTGAGGATCAGATCATCTCTGACCAGAAGTTTGATAGGGGGGTTATTCGCATTAAGAGAAACATTAAGAAGGGAGTTGGTGGATGTTTCTCTATGGATGATCGTGGTGTTGTTTTCTTTGAGAATCGCTTGGTGGTTCCCAAGAATCAACATCTGCGACAATTGATTCTTAAGGAGGCGCATGAATCCCCTCTCACGATTCATCCCGGTAGTACTAAGATGTATCAGGACCTACGCCAGAGGTTCTGGTGGACTAGGATGAAGAGAGAAATCGCTGAGTTCATTGCTAAATGTGACGTATGTCGTCGCGTTAAGGCAGAGCATCAAAGACCTGCTGGCACCCTTCAGCCCTTAGCTATTCCTGAATGGAAATGGGATAAAGTTGGTATGGACTTCATCACCGGCTTTCCCAGGACCAAGAGAGGGAATAATGCTATCTTCGTAGTCATTGATCGTCTCTCCAAAGTGGCTCACTTCCTTCCTGTTCGGGAAAATATCACTGCTAGTCAGCTTGCTGACTTATATATTTCTCGAATAGTGTCACTCCATGGTGTTCCACTAGAGATCAATTCGGACCGTGGCAGTCTTTTCACTTCTCATTTCTGGGAGAGTTTCCAAACTGCCATGGGAACCCATCTTTCCTTCAGTACCGCTTTCCACCCTCAGTCGAGTGGTCAGGTGGAACGGGTCAATCAAATTCTCGAAGACATGCTCAGAGCTTGCGTTATCTCTTTCGGTATGGATTGGGAGAAATGTCTTCCTTTCGCCGAGTTTGCCTATAACAATAGCTACCAATCCAGCCTCAAGCAAGCTCCTTTTGAGGTTCTCTATGGACGAAGATGTCGAACACCTTTGAACTGGTCAGAAACCGGTGAAAGACAATTCTTTGGACCGGATATGATCCAGGAGGCAGAAGAGCAAGTTCGCATCATTCGTGAGAATTTGAAAACAGCCCAGTCTCGTCAGAAAAGTCAGTACGATCGTCATCATAAGGATATGACTTATGAAATTGGCGACCAAGCTTACCTTCGGGTTACTCCTTTGAAGGGTACCCATCGTTTCGGTATCAAGGGCAAGTTGGCTCCTCGTTACATTGGTCCTTTTCGAATTCTCGCTAAACAAGGAGAGGTTGCCTACCAATTGGATCTACCCCCACATCTTTCTCGAGTTCATGATGTCTTCCACGTCTCTCAACTCAGGCGTTGCTTCTCGGATCCTATCCGCGGAGTGGACCACGAAACACTTGATCTCCAAGATAACCTCACATACCGAGAGTACCCGGTTCGCATTCTTGATCAAGCAGAGCGTGTCACTCGACGTCAGAACATCAAGTTTCTCAAAATTCAGTGGTCTCATCATTCCGAGAGAGAAGCTACTTGGGAGCGAGAAGATCGTCTTCGACTGGAGTACCCCGCTTTCTTTCCGTCGACCCCTGAATCTCGAGACGAGATTCTGTTAAGTGGGGGCGAGTTGTCACATCCCTAGTCTGGTATGACCTAGGCTAGCTAGCCATTTGTGCATCATATTTAAATTTATTTAAATTTGAAATGAGGATTGGTGGAACCCTCAGAATCATTTTTGAAAATGACCCAAATAAAAATTTCTCCAAAAGGGTCCAAGAAAATGCTCATGATGCCCTCTAAAAATATTGGACAGAGATAAAAATCAAAACAATATTTTTAGGAGCTCATGGACATTTATTTTGGCCATTTGGATTAATTCGATAAATATTTGCATTGGAAATATATTTCTATATATATGAAATATGGTCCAAAAATTATGCCAATTATAAAAGAGCTCTGGAATAATATATCTTGCTCCTGCAAAAATTGGCATAATAAAATTAAATGATTTAATATATTTATTAAATCAAAACCAATGTCAGAAAAATTAGAAAACAAAAATAAAAGAAGGAGGGGCTTACCTGGGCCTCCCCTCCCCTGCGCAGCCCAGCAGCAGCAGGCCGGCCCAGCCAGGAGGCGGCCCAGCCCGCCTGGCCCCCCTCCTCTGTCGTCTTCCCCCCCGACAGGGGAACGGCGTGTGCCCGACGCTCGCCGGCACGCGCGCGCGCCACCTCCCCCCTGCTGGCCACCTCTTGCTTCCTTCTCTCGCCCTCGATGCCCCGGACGAAGCCACGCAGCTGCCCCGCACCGCTCTCACTCTCCCTCGCCCTCCTCCCCTCCTCTGGCTCCCCCTCACTTCCACCGAACGTGACCGCCGCCGCCGACGGGCATCACCGTAGCCACCGCCTCTCCCTCGCCTCCCCGTCGTCCCCAGGAACTCCGCCTCGTCGCCAGCTACCTCCTCGCCGAGCCACGCAAGCCGGAGAGCCCCGTGGAGCCGTCGCCGTCGCCAAATTCGACTCTGGCCGCCGTGGATCCTCGCCGGCGATTCGGGAGCTACCGGGCATCCCCGACCTCGCCCTCGCGCTCGCTGGTTCCGCGGTGAGCCCCCGCACCGAACCCCCTCCTCCCTGTGTCCGTTTGCGCCGTCTAGGCCTTAGCTCCGCCATGGCCGAAGCTCGCCTCTGCTCGAGCTTGTCGCCGGCGTTGCTCCGGCGACCTTTCGGTCACGCCAGTGCACCTAGCACTCTCGCCGCACCTCGTAGTGCCCCGCTAGCGCTTTGGTTCGCGCGTTTGCACACTGCAGCCGCGCCCCCGAACACAGCCGAACTCCGGCCGCCGCCGTGAGCTCTGCTCCGGCGAGCTCCGCCGCCCCCGCAGCCCCCCACCAGCTCCCCTGGATGCGGACGACGACGGGCTACGCCCCGGTGGTCTTCGCACGACCAAACGCCGCTTGTAGCGCAAGTCCGGCGAGTCGCCACCGCGCTAATGGTCGCCGCCGGCCAGAACTCCGGCGGGCTGACGTGGCTTAGCTAATTAGTCACTAATCCCCCACCTACTGACGCTGACCAGTGGGCCCAGGGTTTAGTCAAAGCTAGTCAGCCCGGGTTTGACTCGGGGTTAACCCCCCTGTCACTGACGTGTGGGTCCCACACGTCAGATTTGACCTGGACAGCCCAGTTGACCGCTGACGTCGTGCTGACGTCATGCTGACGCAATTATATATTTTCTGGATTTATTATAATTCACGAAAATTCCAGAAATTGATTTAAACTTCAAAAATTCATAACAATTCAACCGTAGCTCAGATTTAAATAATTTATATATGAACAATTATCAGAAAAATTCAAGGAATCCATCTGTACTAGTTTCATGCATGAAAAACCAACTTATACATGCTGAATATGGGAAAACACATTAGGGCATGTATAAGAGACGTAATTTAGAAATGCATTTGAACCTTTGGTTCAAAAGGACTTCAAACCAAATGTTTACTAGATGCATTAGCTCAAACAGCATCACATCTACATGCCATGTTCATGCATCATATTGTTGCATATGATTGTGTTTTGATTGCCGGCACCGTTCCTTCTCGATAGGTCCTGCTTCGGAGACGTTCCAGAGTACCTGTCTGTGAAGCAGTGCCTCCCTTGTTGATTTACCAGGAAAGGAAACCCCCTTGTTCATTTCGATAAAACCCTACTCTCTCGCTCCTGCTCTCAGTTATTGCATTAGGACAACAACGATTCATCTGCTACTTTGTGCTGCGGTAGTTGAACCCATTCCTATGCATGACCTGTCATTGCCACAGTAAATAGTTGAAACCCACTAGCATGTGTAGGAGTTGATTGAAGCCATTGTTGTGTGCCTACCATGCTATGCCTGCTATTGCTTAGAGTTGTGTCAGGTCTGATTCATTGGGAATGAATTGGAGTGTTACGATATGTTCTGATGCTGAGAGTGAAGTGTGTGAACACGATTTGGTAAAGGTAGCGGTGAGAGGCCATGTAGGAGTACATGGTGGGTTGTCTCACTGGAACCGCCCTTAAGCCCTGAGTTCTGTGTATGTTGTCCAATGACTCGATACTACCACACATTGGGCTCCGGGCACTCCAAGCCCTCTCGACTTATTAACCAACTTGATCTCTGTCCAGGAGTCGCAACTAGTTTCTGGTGTTTGTAGGTAGTGCTATTTTTCTACCAAGTGGCACCCGGCAGGGTGGGCTTGGGACAGACTAGGCACACGTGGCCTGGTGTACCGAGTGGCACCCGGATGGTGGGCTCGGGAACCCTGTACACATCGTTTGGGGCCGTGAGCGACACCCCGGCCGGATCTCCTTGCGGATGGAACCCGAATAGGCGATAAACCTGGACTAGAGTCTTGTGTGGTTAGTCAGGTCGTGGCCGACACCCTCGCCAGGCTTCCGCTTGAAGGTTGCCGAGATACATGACGTGTACATGGCGGTAAGTGGCGAGAGCGTGTGTGAAGAAGTACACCCCTGCAGGGTTAACATGATCTATTCGAATAGCCGGGTCCGCGGTTATGGACTTCTTGGATGCTTACATGGTACATAGACAACTTGAAGTGGATACTATAAAATGCTCAAGACAAGTGTGAGTGCTATGGATGGCCTTCTCGTAGGGAGACGGGGATGAATCCATAGTAGTGTATTGTATGGTGATTAGTGGACTCGTGTACGTTGTTTCACCTCCAGAGTTTCTGGTAGTCGTAGAACAGCATAGCCACAGAGTCAAAGCTGGCTTGCTGCAACTAAACCCCACATTACCCTCTTGATAAAAAAGCATGTACGATAGGATCTGATGTAAGTCTTGCTGAGTACCTTTGTACTCATGTTGCTTTATTTATGTTTTTGCAGCGGAGACTACGGTCTTACTAGTGTTCTCGTGGACTTCGACTAGTAGCTAGTACCTCAGCTACGATCTTGATCGGATGTTGTAGATAGTCAGGCTCTTCAGCCTTTTTCTTTTGTAGATGTCTGTACCCAGACATGTAATGCTTCCGCTTGTTGCTTGTATGCTCTGTATGATGGGTCTTGTGACCCCTGTTTGCAATTTATGCTATGACGGCTCTTCTGAGCCTTTATCTATATGATTGATGATTTATGCTGTGATGCCATGTTGTACAGCACATACTTGCATGTTATGCGTACGTGTAATGTGTATTGCTATGTGTGGGATCTGACTCTCTAGTTGTTTATCCTTAGTAGCCTCTCTTACCGGGAAATGTCTCCTAGTGCTTCCACTGAGCCCCGGTAGCTTGCTACTGCTCCGGAACACTTAGGCTGGCCGGCATGTGTCCTTCTTCGATCCTGTGTCTGTCCCTTCGGGGAAATGTCACGCGATGAATACCGGAGTCCTGCTAGCCCGCTACAGCCCGGTTCACCGGAGTCCTGTTAGCCCAGTGCTACAGTCTGGATTCACTCGCTGATGACCGACACGTTCGATGCTGGGTCATGGATGCCTGTCCCTGTAAGTTAGTGCCACTTTGGGTTTACGACTAGCCATGTCAGCCCGGGCTCTTTATCATATGGATGCTAGCGACACCATCATATACGTGTGCCAAAATGCGCAAACGGTCCCGGGCAAAGGTAAGGCGACACCCGTGGGGATACCGTGCGTGAGGCTGCAAAGCGATATGAGGTGTTACATGCTAGATCGATGTGGCATCGAGTCGGGGTCCTGACAGCTCGGTGCCCTTTGAGCTTGAGTTTTTAACAAAGCTTACCTTCCACGGCATGCCTTGACGTGCTTGGAACAGAAAGTCCATGAATGAGCTTATCAACGACCATGGAGGTGAGCTTGTAAGTATGTTTGTTCCTCCAGACATTTGGAATATGACGGTTATGGCATGGATGAAGAAGTCGTCCACCATACTGAAGGTGATTGGTGTTGAGATACCGGTGCAGGAACTGGGGTTGTACTATTCATCACCACCAAGGCTACCGCGGACTATGTTAGGGATGTACCTGTATCGAGTGTTCATGCATGTCGAAGAAGTGGTCAGTCCATCAATCAAAGTCCTCCCGGCGCCGCTGGTGCCATGGTCCGTCGACGACGTCCATTACAGGAGTCAACGTCAGACTTTACCCGTGTTGCTCACAACGATGGATGGCACAGGGCCTACTCCATCGCGCGGTGGAGGCCACTGCTTCTTTGGGAGAAGAGGCAGGGCTGCCTGCCTAGATGTGCTCTAATTTGAGGTAACAACTGAATCTTGTCAGATACTAGTTAAATCTGAGCTATGGGTGTGAAGCACTAATGTGCCAGTACATTCGATTTTGACCAGTTCTATTTTTGTACATGAACTTTTTTAGAAAGGGTTGTACGTCAACTTAATGTGCTAGCCGAACTTATTATGTTGTCTATCTATTTTCTTTGCGCAATATTTAAGATATTTCCCGTCATTGATAAAGACGATGAACCATTATGTACGAGTTCGTTGGTTCAACATAGCCCTACCCGTAGTGATCCACTGCTTCCATCTTGATTGTGTCGCGTGCATGAAATTTTTGTATGCAAGTTCAGTGTGCTACGATGTTCTATATGATTGTCTCAACTATATACGTTTTTACTAAGCATCAGCAATGCATATGGCTGAAAGATGTATTTACAAGCATCGACCGATGGGTCTCTCTGACACACACACATGCACAAGTGGGACCTGTTGAATTATTTCTTCGCTCGTGATAGCTTTTCATTAGGTTCCACTATACAGTAACTTTTTTCTTAAGTTATTAATTGAGCTCAGTGACTTCAAAAAGTTGTGCAGAAGCCTCGTTTGGGCCTTTCTGGCATCGCCGAATGTGGTCTGAGTAGCCATGTGAAGTTGTAATGTACTACACAGGCCTTTTTTTGAACATCAGCAATGCAACTGGGCCGATAGTTGTACACAATATCCGGCTCAACTTGTTATTCTCCGCCCCGCTGGGCTGCAAATCTTTCCTAGGAGGAATGCATTAGGCTTAACAAGAAAATGAGTTTTAAGAAATAATAAATGGGATGTAATTATAAATACTGGGCCGTAACTATAAAAAATGCACCAAACACGTAATTAGCTTAAAAATATTATTTTTGGATTTTGAAAATTTTAAATTTCATTACTTGTTGCGCGCACAATATTTCATTGGATTTTTACGTAATACAAATTTATTTTGAAATTATATTTAATCTGACTAGAAATTTCGGGATAAAAATATTTTGGATCCCATCAAAATGTGGGAAATTTTATTGAATTCTGTTTTTAGCGGTTAGTTGAAATTATTAATCATTGTCCTAGCAAGAAAATGGGTTGTGCTTTTAACAAACTGTAAATGGGTTGTAGTAAATTCCATTAGAATTCAAAAATGGGTTGTACATTCTTACAAATCGCAAATGGGCTATATGTTCCCTGCCACATAATTGTGGGCCTACCAAGTTGACGCATACACAAGGCTTTGTCAACTTATAGTCAACACACGGTTCTAGCAGCAGTGGTCGTTGGATGTCCATCCAATGGATCTCATGCTTCTGCTTCAATCTCGGATATTCTTGCTTCAGCCGCCCAAAAATGATTCCTCCCCTGACATCTGGGGCACACCATTTGGGAGGTTGATCTGCGGGCCTACTAAGTTGACGTGTACCAAGGGCTTTGTCAACTTAGTCAAACATAAATGATTCTAGCTACAGTGACCATACGATGTCCATCCAACGGTCGTCGTGCTTCTTCAACCTCTGGTCTTCTTGCTCCAGCCACCCAAACCAGCGTCGGCCGTGCCGCCTGCTCCTGCCTCCTGTGTACAGCTGTGCTGCCACCGCTGGCCATGCCATCCCTCTATACACACCCACACCTCCTGTTATTCTCCGGTGACGGCAACCTCACAGCGCAGCCGAAGCAGTCAACCCACGTACTCTCCTCCACGTGGGCATCTGCTACCTCTTGAGCACTGCGTTGGTTTTCCCTTGAAAAGGTAAGGGTGATGCAGCAAAGTAGCGTAAGTATTTCCCTCGGTTTTTGAGAACCAAGGTATCAATCTAGTAGGAGATCACGCTCGAGTCCCACGCACCTACACAAACAAATAAGAACCTCGCAGCCAACACGATAAAGGGGTTGTCAATCCCTTCACGGTCACTTACGAGAGTGAGATCTGATAGATATGATAAGATAATATTTTTGGTATTTTTTATGATAAATAGAAATAAACATGCAAAGTAAAATAAACAACAAAGGAAATATCTAGGTATGATCATGTATATAGGCATCACGTCCGCAACAAGTAGACCGAAACGATTATGCATGTACTACTATTACTCCACACATCGACCGCTATCCACCATGCATCTAGAGTATTAAGTTCATAAGAACAGACTAATGCTTTAAGTAAGATGACATGATGTAGAGGGATAAACTCATGCAATATGATATAAACCCCATCTTTTTATCCTCGATGGCAACAATACAATACATGTCCGTTCCCTTTTTGTCACTGGGATCGAACACCGCAAGATTGAACCCAAAGCTACGCACTTCTCCCATTGCAAGAAAGATCAATCTAGTAGGCCAAACCAAACTGATAATTCAAAGAGACCTGCAAAGATAAACCAATCATACATAAAAGAATTCAGAGGAGATTCAAATATTGTTCATAGATAAACTGGATCATAAACCCACAATTCATCGGATCTCGACAAACACACCACAAAAGAAGATTACATCGAATAGATCTCCAAGAGAATCGAGGAGAACTTTGTATTGAGATCCAAAGAGAGAGAAGAAGCCATCTAGATAATAACTATGAACCTGTAGGTCTGAAGTAAACTACTCACACATCACCGGACAAGCCATGGAGTTGATGTAGAGGCCTTCCGTGATCAATGCCCCCTCCGGCGGAGCTCCGGAAAAGGCCCCGAGATGGGATCTCTCGGGTACAGAAGGTTGCGGCGGTGGAATTATGTTTTCGTGGTGCTCCTGGATGTTTTGGGGGTACGTGGATATATATAGGAGGAAGAAGTACGTCGATGGAGCAACAAGGGGCCCACGAGGGTGGAAGGCGCGCCCCTGCCTTGCGCCCTCCTCAATCGTTTCTTGACATCCACTCCAAGTCTCCTGGATCATGTTTGTTGAGAAAATCACATTCCCGAAGGTTTCATTCCGTTTGGACTCCGTTTGATATTCCTTTTCTTCGAAACCCTAAAATAGGCAAAAAACAGCAATTTGGGCTGGGCCTCCGGTTAGTAGGTTAGTCCCAAAATGATATAAAAGTGTAAAATAAAGCCCATTCATATACAAAATAGATAATCTAATAGCATGGAGCAATCAAAAATTATAGATACGTTGGAGATGTATCAAGCATGACCAAGCTTAATTCCTGCTCGTCCTCGAGTAGGTAAATGATAAAAGAAGAATTTTTGATGTGGAATGCTTTCTAACATATTTCTCAATGTAATTTTTCTTTATTGTGGCATGAATGTTAAGATCCAAAAGATTCAAGATAAAATTTTAATATTGACATACAAAGAATAATACTTCAAGCATACTAACTATGCAATTATGTCTTCTGAAAATAACATGGCCAAAGAAAGTTATCCCTACAAAATCATATAGTCTGGCTATTCTCTATCTTCACCACACAAAATATTTAAATCATGCACAACCCCAATGAAAAGCCAAGAAATTGTTTCATAATTTTGATGTTCTCAAACTTTTTCAATCTTCACGCAGTCTATGAGCGTGAGCCATGGATATAGCACTATATGTGGAATAGAATGGTGGTTGTGGAGAAGACAAAAAAGGGGGAAGATAGTTTCACATCTACTAGGTGTATCAACGGGCTATGGAGATTCCCATCAATAGATATCAATGTGAGTGAGTAAGGATTTCCATGCAATGGATGCACTAGAGCTATAAGTATATGAAAGCTCAACAAAAGAAACTAAGTGGGTGTGCATCCAACTCGCTTGCTAATGAAGACCTAGGGAAATTTGAGGAAGCCCATCATTGGCATATACAAGCCAAGTTCTATAATGAAAGATTCCCACTAGTATATGAAAGTGATAACATGAGAGACTCTCTACTATGAAGATCATGGTGCTACTTTGAAGCACGAGTGTGGTAAAAGGATAGTAAGATTGTCCCTTCTCTCTTTTTCTCTCATTTTTTTATTTGGGCCTTCTTTCTTTTTTTTCTTTTTTTGGCCTCCTTTTTTTCGTCTGGAGTCTCATCCCGACTTGTGGGACAATGCTGTAATAATGATCATCATCACACTTTATTTACTTACAACTCAAGAATTACAACTTGATACTTAGAAAAAAATGTGACTCTATGTGAATGCCTCCGGCGGTGTACCGGGATGTGCAATGATGCATGAGTGACATGTATGAAGAATTATGAACGGTGGCTTTGCCACAAATACGATGTCAACTACATGATCATGCAAGCAATATGACAATGATGAAGCGTGTCATAATAACGGAACGGTGGAAAGTTGCATGGTAATATATCTCGGAATGGCTATGGAAATGCCATAATAGGTAGTATGGTGGCTGTTCTGAGGAAGGTATATGGTGGGTTTATGGTACCGGCAAAAGTTGCGCGATACTAGAGAGGCTAGTAATGGTGGAAGGGTGAGAGTGTGTATAATCCATGGACTCAACATTAGTCATAAAGAACTCACATACGTATTGCAAAAATCTATTAGTTATCGAAACAAAGTATTACGTGCATGCTCCTAGGGGGATAGATTGGTAGGAAAAGACCATCGCTCGTCCCCGACCGCCACTCATAAGGATGATAATCAATAAATAAATCATGCTCCGAGTTCATCACATAACGGTTCACCATACGTGCATGCTACGGGAATCACAAACTTTAACACAAGTATTTCTCAAATTCACAACTACTCAACTAGCATGACTCTAATATCACCATCTCCATATCTCAAAACAATTATCATGTATCAAACTTCTCATAGTATTCAATGCACTTCTATGACTTTTTTTATATTTAAGCAATTTTCCATGTTGTTCTAAAGGACTCTCAAAATAATATAAGTGAAGCAAGAGAGATCAATTATTTCTATAAAATAAAACCACCGCCGTGCTCTAAAAGATATAAGTGAAGCACTAGAGCAAAAACTATATAACTCAAAAGATATAAGTGAAGCACATAGAGTATTCTAATAAATTTCAAATCATGTGAGTCTCTCTCAAAAGATGTGTACAGCAAGGATGATTGTGGTAAACTAAAAAGCAAAGACTCAAATCATACAAGACGCTCCAAGCAAAACACATATCATGTAGTGAATAAAAATATAGCTCCAAGTAAAGTTACCGATAGACGAAGCCGAAAGAGGGGATGCCTTCCGGGGCATCCCCAAGCTTAGGCTTTTTGGTGTCCTTGAGTTTTATCTTGGGGTACCATGGGCATCCCCAAGATTAGCCTCTTGCCACTCCTTGTTCCATAATCCATCAAATCTTTACCCAAAACATGAAAACTTCACAACACAAAACTTAAATAGAAAATCTCGTGAGCTCCGTTAGCGAAAGAAAACAAAACACCACTTCAAGGTACTGTAATGAACTCATTCTTTATTTATATTGGTGTTAAACCTACTATATTGCAACTTCTCCATGGTTTATAAAATCTTTTACTAGCCATAGATTCATCAAAATAAGCAAACAATACACGAAAAACAGAATCTGTCAAAAACAGAACAGTCTGTAGTAATCTGTAGCTAACGCAACTTCTGGAACCCTAAAAAAATCTAAAATAAATTTCTGGACGTGAGAAATTTATCTATTAATCATCTGCAAAAAGAACTAACTAAATATCACTTTCCAAATAAAAATGGAAGCAATTCTCGTGAGCACTAAAGTTTCTGTTTTTTACAGCAAGATCAAAAAGACTTTCCCCAAGTCTTCCCAACGGTTCTACTTGGCACAAACACTAATTAAACACAAAAAACACAACCAAAACAGAGGATAGATAAATTATTTATTACTAAACAGGAGCAAAAAGCAAGGAATAAAAATAAAATTGGGTTGCCTCCCAACGAGCGCTATCGTTTAACGCCCCTAGCTAGGCATAAAAGTGAAGATAGATCTAGGCATTGCCATCTTTGGTAGGTAATTCTTCAATAAGACACCTATCACTCTTAGGAGTTTATTTATTTTTATTAATTATCAAATTCCTAGGCACGAAATAAAGAAAATCATTTATAACAAACGGTTCCTTAATGATAGCAAAAAGATTGGGATGAACACTTATTGATTTTAAATCCGCAGTTTCCTTACTAGAGGATTCACCCTTATTTTTAGGAACATAAACAAGCTTGGCAATTTTTGTAGGAGGATTTGGAGTATTTTTAACGTAAGAAAAAGTGGACCCAAAATTGGTGATAATTCCCTCAAGTTTACCGATTCTAGTAGAATGTTGATCTATTTTTTTTCCTTTACTATGGGTTCTTTTTCCCTAAAACTTTTCAGAGTAACTCCCACTATCGGTGTCAAAACCGGCGGATGTCCCGAACTGTGCGTCTAGGCCGGATGGTAATAGGAGGCAGGGGACACGATGTTTTACCCAGGTTCGGGCCCTCTTGATGGAGGTAAAACCCTACATCCTACTTGATTGATATTGATGATATGGGTAGTACAAGAGTAGATCTACCACGAGATCAGAGAGGCTAAACCCTAGAAGCTAGCCTATGGTATTATTGTATGTTGTGGTTGTTGTCCTACGGACTAAATCCCTTTGGTTTATATAGACATCGAAGAGGGTTAGGGTTACACATGGTCGGTTACAAAGGAGGAGATATCCATATCCGTATTGCCTAGCTTGCCTTCCATGCTAAGTAGAGTCCCATCCGGACACGAGACGAAGTCTTCAATCTTGTATCTTCATAGTCTAACAGTCCGGCCAATGGAGATAGTCCGGCTATCCGGAGACCCCCTAATCCAAGAGTCCCTCAGTAGCCCCTGAACCAGGCTTCAATGACGATGAGTCCGGCGCGCAGTATTGTCTTCGACATTGCAAGGCGGGTTCCTTCTCCAAATACATCACAGAAGAATTTGAATACGAGGATAGTGTCCGACCCTGCAAAATAAGTTCCACATACCACCGTAGAGAGAATAATATTTTCGCAGATCTAATTTGCAGGCTTCTTTTGGCAGCATGACGTTATGTCATGTCCCGGTTATTATTTGAACTATTTCCTTCAACCAGCCCCGCACATAACGCGAGGCAGTTTTTCGACACGTCTCGTCAGAGCAGAGATCGTGTCCCCTTATTACGGGATTCTCATCAATACGGCGTGGGTAAGCCAACCGTGCCATCAATTATGGCGCTTGGGGGATAAACGAGTTTTACCAGGCAAGTGGGGACACTTAGCTTCGTCTGCCCATATAAAGGGATAAGGATTCACCTTTCTATCCACGCCTTCTTCCTCATTTGCTCATCCGTTTTCGCACACTCGAGCTCTAGAGCCCAAGTCCGCACTTCCCACCTCAACCTTCTCCAACCATGTCCGGAGCGGGAGGCAGGTGGATGGTCTCCTCCATCATGGAGGGAGACATCAAGAAACTAAGGAGAGCCGGATACCTGCCCGACGACATCACGCACCGGCTCCCAGATGAGGGGCAGCTCATCCCCACCCCCAGGCCCCATGAGAGGGTAGTGTTCCTCACCCATTTCCTCCGCGGACTAGGATTCCCTCTCCATCCATTCGCCCAGGGGCTCATGTTCTATTACGGCCTGGATTCCCACGATCTGGCCCCGAACTTCATCCTCAACATCTCGGCGTTTATCGTCGTGTGCGAGGCCTTCCTCCGCATCAAGCCCCACTTTGGCTTATGGTTGAAGACCTTCAATGTCAAGCCGAAGGTTGTGGGCGGGCGCTAGGCGGAGTGTGGAGGCGCTATGGTGGGTAAGATGCCCAATGTAACATGGCCTGAGGGCTCCTCTGTGGAAACCATAAAGGGGTGGCAATCGGGGTGGTTCTACATCACCGAGCCGCGCGACCCTGCATGGGCAGCGGCCCCCGAGTTCCGATCTGGCATCCCCACGCGGCTCACTTCCTAGAAAGAGAAGGGCCTATCCTGGGGTAGTTTGGGAGAGCTGACCGGACTCCAAACATGTATTCAAAACATGGTGAACAAGAAGCTCAAACTTGTCAATGTGGTCTAGGTCATGCTCCACCGCCGGATCCTCCCGTTCCAACAACAGGAGTTCAATTTGTGGGAGTTCGACCCGGCGCAGCACCGAACTCTGAACAGGCTCTTCGACACAACTCATGAAGATGCCTGAAGGATGCTGTTCAAAAGTGCCGAGGTCCCCCCTCCTATTACTGAGGATCGCGGATTCAGCGTGAAGCGCCAAGCCAAAGCGGCAAGCTGCTTTACCTCTCGCAGGATACTAATTTTTTATAGGTTGACTCCATGCGGGATCTAAACTCCCATACCTTTGACAGGACTGGCAGGAGATGGCCGGACAGATCGATTGTCCGGCTCCTTTGCCCGAAGGCCCCGCAGACGCTCTTCTGGCGAAGATGCTGACTCCGGGTCCTTATACGGTGCCGGAGAAGACCAAGAAGGCCAAGGGAACCTGAAAGAGTTCCCGATGCCACGCTCGTCGGACTCACCGTCCGATGACTCTGCGGCGCACTCCTCCCCCGAAGATGAGGAAGAAGAAGAAGATGCTCCCCCTCCTGCTGGGGGAGATAAGAAAAGGAAGGCCGCCCTAACTGGGGGGGGGGGGGGCGAAGGGTCCAAGAAGGGAAGGACTCTCCTTCCGGACAGCTCCACCGCCGCCGACAAAGACGAAGATGACTGGATGCCCAAGGCCAAGCCCCTGGGGAGATCGTAAGTATTCGGATACCAGAGTAACTCATAGCATTCCTTTGTCGCGCTGCTTTCCCTAACGCCGAACATGATTATGCAGGCCGCCGCGAACCAGCATCGATGTATCATCGGACGGCTCCCTAGGCTCGTCGGACATGGATAGCGATCCAGTCCCGACCGCCACCTCCCCTCATCCTGCTGACGACACCGAGGTGCTGTCTCAAGAGGCACCGGGTCGAGGGGAGACAGTCCTAGAGGTGCCTCAAGGCGACTTTCCGAACTCCGGGAGCCGAGGGGACGAGGACCCTAAGAGCTCCGAGTTCGGCCCTCAGCCGAACACCACGCCGGACCCTCCAGCGGTTCCAGGCTCGGGCAGGCGGCCTCTTTCTAAGAGGGGCAAGACGCCTGTGCCGGTGACCTGTGTCCATCCAGAGGCGCCGGACAATCTGCTGGAAGCGCTTCGCAGCGCTTCCATCGACGAGGAGCACCGCACTATCATGAGTGCGGTGATCCAGAAGGTTCAGTCCGCCAAGAGCGGATTGACTGAAGACTGTGCCAGCCTTCTAACAGGCTTTGAGGTAAGTGTTTTAAAATGTAGTAGAAATATTACCGCATAGACAGTAGCCCCTGATGCTTTGTTCGGTGTTCACAAAGAAAAGCCGAACAAAGGATCAAATAGTATCACAGGAGTCTAATATAAGTATGTCAATATGCATATGCAGGCTTCACTGTTGGTGTCCGCCGCACTGACTGGGGAGGTCGCCGTACTAAAGCAGGACCTCGAGGGGTCCAGGAAAGAGCTTGGCCTTGCCAAGAGGCAGCTCGAGGAGAACAAGGGTAAGTAATACCCTGTCTATAGATATGTATATATAAAAGAAGACGTGATTGCAAAATGACAGGATCAACGTATATTTGCCAGGGGCCACGACCGAGGTGGCGACCCTAAAGCAAGCGCTAACCAAGGCCGAGTATATAGATGCCAAGGAGCGCACCGAGCGAGAGAAGCACGAGGCTCGGGTGGGCGAGGTGCAGCAAGAACTCCAGGCTCTCGTGGCGAAGCACGAGGCGTTGGAGCTTGACTCAAAGACGCGGGAGTCTGAGCTTGCTGCGGCCCTCGAGAGCGCAAAAAGTGCCAAGGCCGAAGCCCAAAAGGCCCTCCAGGAGATCGATGCGATGAAGAAGACAGCGGCGGCTAAGGCTTTCTATATGCAAAGCAAGCATGTAAAAGTAAATTACCGATTACTTACCCGAATCCAGAGCTCTCCAGGAGTGTTCGCAGATTTTCCCCGCAGCGTGTCCGATGCTGCACAATTTTACCAGGCTGAAGACGGAAGCTCAACGGAGAAGCTGTTCTGGTCTCAGTATGCTGAGGCCGAACATCCGATGCCAATGAGCGACCAGCTGAAGCAGATGGTCGAGCTACATAAGGCGGCCGATCTGGCCATGATGTAACACCCTCCATGCGACTATATCTCCCACGTGTCGAGGCACGACTTAGAGGCATAATCGCATTGAAGGCATATGTCACAAGTTAGGCAATCTTCACAACATCCCATGTAATATATAGATAATAAAAGGGGAGATAACATAGTTGGCTTACACTCGCCACGTCAATCAAGTACATAAATAACATTACATCATTCAAACACTCATGGCCCGACTACGGCGCCAAAATAAAAGATAACCCAACATGCGACACGGTCCCGATCACCCCAACTGGGCACCACTACTGATCATCAGGAAAGGAAACATAGTATCGTTGAGAGTCCTCGTCGAACTCCCACTTGAGCTCAAGCGCGTCACCTAGAGCGGAATCATCAGGCCCTGCATCTGGTTTGGAAGTAATCTGTGAGCCACAGGGACTCAGCAATCTCGCACCCTCGCAATCAAGACTATTTAAGCTTAATAGGAAAGGCAAGGTAAAATATGTGGAGCTGCAGCAAGCGACTAGCATAAGAGGTGGCTATCCTGTTCGCAAAAGAGAGCGAGAAGAGGAGGCAAAGCGCAAGCGAGAAAGTAGAGGGCAACCTGCGCAAACATTACTCCAACACCGTGTCCACTTCCCGGACTCCGCCGAGAGGAGGCCATCACGGTAACACACTCAGTTGATTCATTTTAATTAAGTTAAGGTTCAAGTTATCTACAACCGGACATTAACAAATTCCCATCTGCCCATAACCACGGGCACGGATTTCGAAAGTTCAAATCCCTGCAGGGGAGTCCCAACTTAGCCCATGACAAGCTCTCACGGTCAATGAAGGAATAGACCTCCTCCCGAGACATTGCGATCAGACTCGGTACCTCGGTTCTTCAAGACACTTCGACAGGTTAAAACAAATCCAGCAACACCGCCCGAATGTGCCGACAAATCCCGATAGGAGCTGCACATATCTCGTTCTTAGGGAACACTCAGATGAGCGCTCCATACAACAAAAACCAAACCTTGAGTTTCCCCGAGGGGGCGCTGCACAGGACTCTAGTTTGGACCAACACTCAGAAGAGCACTGGCCCGGGGAGGGCTAAAATAAGATGACCCTCGGGCTCCGGAAACCCAAGGGAAAAGGGGCTAGGTGGCAAATGGTAAAACCAAGGTTGGGCATTGCTGGAAAAGCTTTAATCAAGGCAAATTATCAAGGGGTTCCCATTATGACCCAACCGCGTAAGGAACGCAAAATCCGGGAACATAACACCGATATGACGGAAGCTAGGGCGGCAAGAGTGGAACAAAACACTAGACGAGAGGCCGAGCCTTCCACCCATTAGCAAGTATATAGATGCATTAAGATAACAAGATAATATAATGATATCCCAACAAGTAAATAATGTTCCAACAAGGAACGGCCTCCAATCTTCACCTGCAACTAGCAACGCTATAAGAGGGGCTGAGCAAAGCGGTAACATAGCCAATCAATGGTTTGCTAGGACATGGTGGGTTAGAGGTTTGACATGGCAATTTGGGAGGCTTGAAAGCAAGTGGTAGGCATCGTAGCATGGCATAGCAAAAGAGCGAGCAATCTACCATAGCAAAGATAGTAGTGATTTCGAGGGTATGATCATCTTGCCTGCAAAGTTGTCAGAGTTGACTGGATCCTCGAAAGCAAACTCAATGGGCTCCTCGTTAGCGAACTCGTCTCCCGGCTCTACCCAAACAAGACAAACAAGCAAACGTAACACAATCAACCACGTGCAAGGATCAAACAATATGATGCAAGGATGGTATGCTATGCGGGACGCGATGCGGGATGCATATGCAAGATGTGACAGGGAAAGCATGAACCTGGCCTCAACTTGGAAATCCAAGTGTACCACTGGAAAGATGAGATGAAATCGCTTGAAAACGATATAAAGAACGCCGGAATCGGAGTTACGGTTTGGAAATGGCCAGCGAATCAAATATGACCACATTCTGCGATTTACAGCAAGTAGTCATCTAAATGCAACACGATGAACATGCTACAGCACCCAAACATGACAACAAAATACATGGCAGGGATGCATTCATCATGCTTAACAAAAGTCTGGCACTGAGCTACGGCCAATTCATCCATTAACAGGTTCAAACAAGCATGGCAAAAATGCATATGGTAAACAGATCTCAGACTTAGTGAAATTAACACTTGTTTGGAATTTCAGATCAGGTAGCACATTTCGGAGCAACAAAACTATATGCTACAGGACCTGAACATGGCAAAGTAAAGCATGGCATGGAGATACTCAAAGAGCTTAACAAAAGTCCCTTAGTGACCTTGAGCCAAAATGGATCGGAAAATACAATTGCAAGCATGTGAACATGGCAAAAACATAATCAGTTCTCAGACTTAGTGAAAACTGGAACATGCTGAAACAGATATGAAGTAGGCATGTTTACGAGCTCGATGCACTCACTACGGAGCAAGTCATGACTAGCTAAGCATACACCCATCAAGAAAACACAAAATTCAAGCTAGACATGGCAAGAAAAATAGCATAGCATGCACGGATCAACTACAACATCCTCGGCAAAATCGCTAACAAGTAGACAATCTGCCCAGATTCACGAAGTAGCAAAAGTAGAGCTCAATTGACTCAAGCTAGGGTGCTCCATAATTGCAAACAAAGACATGGATGGATAGAGAACTACAAGATTAACAAAACATCCTTACTGATCATCCTCAAAAGAGGCACGGATCACTAGGAAACAACATGAACATATCGCCATATGAGATAAACAGGTCAAGAACTTAGTGGAAATGCTAAGTCCCTAAAATCAGCATTACCAAGTGCCTCACTTTGCAAGCTTGTGCTAGTCACCACACACATCACAAAAATACATGGGTTGCACCTCTGGAAAGATGGCAAAACCCTTAACAAAACATATGCAGAGCACCAGGGCATATCACGCACACAATAATCATGGCAAAAATGACAAATATCTAAATGGAGTAGCAGATCTGACAATTATCTCAAGTAGCACTCTTCTAACAGCATTTCGGGCATCAAGATGAACTCAAATGAAAATGATGCAATGGAATGAAATGATGTACTCTCTGAGAAGAACATTGTGATATGCTATATGCCCAAAACGAAGCTACGGATGCAAAGTTACGATGCAATGAACATGGCAATATGAACTAGGGTTTTGGGAAAAAAGTCAACCCTCGAGATTTTTGGATCCAGATCTGCACGGACTTCGAGGCGTTCGCCAGAAACACTGTTCGCCGGAGTTGGGGTCGCCGGGGAAGGAGAGGAAGCCCGGGGCGGAGCGAGGAGGCGCGGGCCGGAGACGGCGTGGTCGGGGGCGGCGAGGGGCGGCCCGGTGGCGGTGTGGCGACCGACGGGCGTCAACGGCGAC